>NC_082600.1:38156391-38459422 GCF_030936135.1 Gavia stellata
ACCAGCTACATGTCAGACATAGAAGACAGGAAAGTGTCACATTCTAGTAGGAGAAATGTAGTTTCCGTGGTGTGAGATGCTTGTGTGAGAAACAAGGACTGGACAATGTCATGACAATGATTAAAATTTGCTACACTTTGGACCAGAGCTTAGCAACATTTGGAGTACTAAAAAGCTGTAAGTGCTAACACCAGCACTTCCACTGCATCTTTCATCTGAGAATCTCTATTCTTAATGAATTTTCAGTGTGTCTCTATGAGGCTGGTATTATTAGCGTCATTTTGCAGACAAGTGGATAAAATAAAATGCTTGTATAAGCACATTCAGCAAGCCAGAAAAAGGCAGGAATAAAATTCAGGAATACTGATGTTTCAACCTGTTCTTGAGCTATTATTTTGTACTTTCTCTTTTGCCAGAAAAAAGCCTAAAGGCATTAATTTTGGTAGCTTTTTTCCCCCCCTTTTTTTTCCCCATTGGGTTAGGCAGCATAAAAGTGAGACATTATTATGCAACATATCTAAGTGTGCATGTGACACTTGAAAAAATGGTAATCAGGTAAGTTGCTAGGCAACAGTACCCTGCCTTCAATTACCAAAAAACCAGTGAGTTTGCTTTCATGATGTAACATGTGTTCTCTACTTCTTCATAAAGCAAGTGTAGGTGGAGTTTTGTAAGAGTTGCTCCTTTTTAACCCACCTCCTGCTTAACCTGCCGTATTGCGAGGTCAGATTTGACCCCAGTTTTAAAGAAAACAATTCACAGAACCTGAAATCAACAGAAAAAATGTTAGATGAGCTCTTATGAGCATGTGTAGATGTATACAAGTAAATAATCATTCCCTCCCATGGGTCTGTGGGTCTTTGATGGTTCAACAGCTTACAGAAAGTAGTCTGTAGCTCATCCTTGGGACTATGAAAAATAAGAAAATGGGTGAGAGATTTACGTTAAAAGGTAGATGGCAGGGATATGTGGGAAGCTGTGAGAAGTGTTAAAACACAGTGGCCTGTTGGCTCAAAAATGTTGAGAGCTGCAGTAATGCATGAAAACCTGAATGTGAACCCAGCTGGTTCATTTTCATTGCCTTAGAATGGAAGGAACATAAGCAGGGATGAGTGTACACAGAGGAAAAAGTAAGTGAGAGTCTAATAATGTAAGATAGACCTAGCAGCATGATGGAATTTGATTGTGTGTTTGTTTGAAACCCAAGTTCAATTTTTTTTTTTTTAAAGACAGATTGCAGGATAACAAAAAATAAAGACTCTTGGCAGTTATTCTAAACGCATTTCTGCTTTTGGCGATAAATAGTCATAGAAGCTTTTACAGATACTGTAGTTGTGTGGGAGTGCGGGCATCTGCCCAGGCCTCTTCAGCTCTTGGATGGTGGCGTGGCTTTTAAAAGAAATCTGAAACTCTGGAGGTCTAATGTGCTTCTCAAGGCTTTGACAGAAGTTTACAGTAGGGATAGGGGACCCACCTGGAGGTATCTGGGAAGGGATGCACCTAGCCTTGGAAATCACTTGTTTTCCTTGGGTAACTGCAATTTGTTGCTTTACAGAGTTGTTTTTCCAATTATTTTTTTTGTTGTTGTTCCAGAGGAGAGGCATTTCCTTTGCAGGAGGTGGGGACCGTGTAGCCATGCGTGCCCTAGGTATCTCTCTGAGGTAATTCAGTCCTTTTGGGAAGGGAATTCAGCGAAACCTACCATAATTTGTGCTCTATCTACCGGTCTAGGTTCAGAGATGTTCAGATCCCAGCTAGTCTGTGTGCAGGTTCAAAAGCCCTCATCAAAAGGCGTGTTGGGACTTCACTTGAAAGTGAAATCTGCATCACACTCTGTGTAAGTCCTGCCAGAGCAGGGTGAGTTTCTGAGAAGACAGATGCTCACTTTCTATTTCCAAATTTGGCACTTTCTTCCCAGGAGAATCCCAGATAAGTCACAGAGCAGTGTTGTGACTTGGTTTCTCTGTTGGTAGGACAGTTTATCACTGGGTAGTTGCATGGACCTGAGCTTTTTTTTTTTTTAGAGCACTTTGGAAAGAATGAAGAAATGTAAATACTGAAATAGACAGTTGAAGGAATGCAGAAGTAACCACTTCCCAGTCAGGAATTTGTTTTCCTTTTTGTTTGCTTGTTCTTTGTATTTTCATTTGATGAGCACTACTGCTAAATTATGCTAATGTGCAGTCCCCAACCTGCTGACACCAGGAATGTTGGTGTCTGTGTCAGAGGAACAGTCCAGAGCGTGGGCAGGTGCTGTTTTGGGAAGCCTGAGTCTGGCCTAGCAGTGGATTTGAAATTTTAACTATTTCTGTATATGCAATTGAATGGTCACACTGCTGCTGTTGGTTTTCTGTCTGTTTTTTCCCTACTACAAACATTACACATTTTTAATCATTAGTATTTCAACACAGAAAGTTCATTTATATACAAAAGAAAAAACAAATCCCCTTTTCTGAACAGCTTAAGCGATGCATTAATTACGTGAACTTTAAGGTCGAATCTTTACCTTCAGCTCTACCTCTCTGCTCATGTGTGTTACAACATAGTCTTTGCTAATGAAGAGTTTCTTCAATGATTATTTTCTTTCAAGTGTAGATAGATGTGTAATTAAAGGTAGGGTTTCTCCAGCACTTTGAGTTCATAGAAATGAAGTTTTTTGTGAAAAAGGAACTTCTTCATGCTGGGTAGTGGCCTGTGAGCCGCATCTGAGAGGTGATACAGCTGAGAACTAACAGGCGTTAGGGTAGCATAGGGGTAGCATTCAAACGGCTGATGAGTTTCTTGGTCTGGCTCCTGCTGAAGCCCCATGGGTGGCCTGAGTGCTGGTGCCAGGGAAGGGGCCGAATTGAGTGGGACTGCATTGTCCTAAAGTTAGGTTGGCTTGAAGGCTTTTGTAATGTTCATATTTCTGCATTGAAGGAGGTGGAGTGTATTGCAATTCCTTGTTTTGTATGATTTTGTTCCTCAGTCTTTTACAAATCAAATTATAGACAAATAGATCTGACTATGTAAAAAGTGTTCTCAGTGTTCTTGTGATTCTAGGGAAACACTGAAAAATAGTTCAGTAGAAACCTATATCCAACTGTGACAAAATGTGTATAATGAAAATAGAATACGTGCAAATGATTTTTAGGAACATCAACTTCAGAACAATTTATACAAGAGCTAGCTAACAATCAAGTTCTTTCCCAACTTGATGTACAAATACCTAGCTGTTAAAATAGCAACTATTTCTCACGGTAAGGGAGACTCCAAAGTAGATGCAAGCCTCGGTGCATAGGCAGAAGGTGCTAAATGTGTCTCTATAATACCTATGTTACATTGATTTAATTAGTGGTTTTATGCTATTCATCGCTCCGTTAATCTTGGTGGGAAGGTTTTGTTGGGGGACGATTAGTTATTTAATTTACATTTTTAATTGGAGTGCTTTTGTAGTTCAGTGTTATCTAAACACCCTGAACAGTGTAGGGTTTTTTTGGGTTTTTGGTTTGTTTTGTTTTTTTTTTTAAGGAAAACGCTTCTCTTGAATTCCTGTGGACTTTGGTGCTCAAAAACTCTGAGATTCATTAGGATAACATGAAGATCCCATTTGTAACACAGTCTGACACATAAACGTTCTTGCTCTGTAACTTCTTCACATGCAATTAATCCAGAAAAATGCTATGTATAGACAAGCCCTCAGAGTGTAAGAAAGATCTGTGAGGCTGACGCGAGTACGATGTTAGATACTTGTGTGTTGGAGCTGGCACCTCAAGGCGTGACTTCTGTGAAAAGCTGGAGTGTGGCATCTTAAACATCAGGGCTTGAAAAGAAGCAGAAGTATAGCCCAAGCTCTCGGGCTCTGCTTGCTCAGGTCACGCAGCCGTGCTGCCTGAGCCCAATATGGAGGTGAAAGGCAGACAGGTCACCAGAGCAGGGGGAAGAGGCAACGCCGGTGCCCCCAGAAACAGGCTGGGGTGGCGGGTGGACGACAGTGGCAAGGGCCTGTCTACACAAGGGTCACACTGCCCGGGAGTGGGGAAGGGAGAAGAAGAAAAGCGTGATGGTTGGAGAAGTGAGGAGGAGAGGAGATGGAGGAGATAGGCAGGCAACATTAGGAGGAGGAGGATGGGGATGAAAAGGAGTCAGAAGTGAGGCTTACTTCAAAAATTGGGGGATTGGCTGGGAAAATAGAGATAAAGCGCTTTCTGGTAGACCCTTCAAGGGTTAACCGAGACCTTGGTTGAGATGGCAGCAGTGAGGAACCTCTGGTTACTGGCTCCAGTGAAGTTCCTCTGTGTGTTTGCTGTGGCTTGGATCCAGAAGGACAGTGAAGAGTCGAAAAGCTCAGCCTAACCAGAGGCGAGGCAGCTGCCAGGGAGCCGCCCCAGGCAAGGGGCAGGTACAGGCACTCGCCTGGGGCTCTGAAAAAGTCAGGTCTTCCAGGGCCCGATGTACCACAGCTAAGCTATCCATACGCATAGCTCTTTCAGTGTTTAAAGCCTCTCTTGCACGGCACTTCGTTGAGATTAAATTGTACTACTTTGGTTTAGGAAGGCTGGCTGGTTGGTGTGTTAGCTGTTGGTCACACGCACCTGGTCTGAAAACGGCTGGCATCTGAAACGGCTCGGACCCGCTGGAGGCAACCCAGTCGACCCACGGACCCACGGATGCTGTGAACCAGGAGCTGACCAAAAAGCAGGAGAGCTCCAGGATTCCTCCCCAGAAAAGGTAAGGGCTGGAGGGCAAAACCAGTGGGAGTGGACTTGTAGACCAGAAAACCAGAGCGGTTCTCTGAGTACAGAGCTGATTGCGTTGTAGATGGGACCTTTGAAATTTAAATATGTAGACTGCATAAAGGATGGTCAGGACATGAAATTATTTCTGTCAGTTCAAACTGCAACTTGCTTTCGGGAAGCATAAGAAAGATTGCCGTTTGCACACATAGCCCTTGATTTCTGTCTGTTTTGAGTCACATCATTCTGATTGCTTGTAATTTATATTGCCAAACTTATTCCAATGTTATTGTCTCTTTTAAAACCTCACTATTAGATAGCCTTAGGCAGTTAAAACAATCAGGACAGTGGAGCAGTATCTCTGAGCTAAACCAGAGCAGTAGGTAAAGAGCGTAGGGTTGCTCTTTCCACTGGTAAAAGCACAGGTGTGAGTCAGATGATGAGGAATCTATTCCTGGCCCTAACAAGCAATGCAGTCTCTGCACCTGATTCACCAGTGTGTTACTCTACTAATCTTCTTAGGCTCATCTTGCCACTCTCCTGTATCTATGGCAGTCTCTTACACTTCCAGAGAGTGGATGTAAAATGCTGTCAAATTGGAAGGGTGATTTATATCCCGGAGCGAAACTTTATATTGATGCTGGCAGGTGGGCTGGACATTGTGGGACCAGAACGACAATCTCCAGACCCTGCAGCATTTTCAGCATGCTCTGTGTGTCTGCAGTATGTGGTGTGGTGCCCTAACAGAAGGTTAAGCACAGGTGCTCTGATACAGCTTGCAGAAGTTCAGGCTACAGTATTGTTTTACCTGTTGTGGATAAGGTTTCATGGGTAGGTTGTGCACAGTACTTTATCTCTAACTGGGAACTCGCTTTGAATATGTAGGTGCTACATATACAAAATTTAGATTCATGTAGCACCTTCCTCCCTCAGCCTATCCTGTCTCAGGGGTCTCTACCCTCTCTCAGTGGTAGTACCCAAGAGATCCTGTGCTAGGGTATTCTGTTGTCCCACTCTTGTAGGTATTCTTGCTCCGATAGATCCCTGTACCTCTCTGAGACTGGGGAGCAAACCCAGTCAGCTGCTGAAGGAAAGCAATAGACTTAATTGTGTCAATGCTAACAGTATGGATAAGCAGGGGCAGCTGCTGCCCCAAGCTCTGGCTGTGATCTTGCTGACCAGTTTGTAGCTGAACACGGGGCTTCAGTTGGTCAAAAAGTGTCATCTACTGAGCAGTAAAGTCCACACCAGTGCTGCAAGGTTATGACAAAGCAAGTGTCAGCAGCTTTCCGGGAAGGCTGCTGCTGATGGACCAAGCCTTGGAATGAGTCCAGCTGTTTTGTCAATGATGCAGCCATGAGTACTTCTGAAGAAAGCTGTGTCTGGCAAGCACTCTGGTGTATGGTACTATTGCTGTGAGTAGAGCAAATGCTGCTTATCACCTGCCCTCAAGAACCATCAAAGGAAGTGCAGACGTCTCCTATTACTGTTAAAACAAAAACTGAGCACCGTATGGGCACAAGAAAACATAGATCCATTGGCAGCAGAACAGGACTATGAATTATTCATTCCTCCAATGCCTCCTGTATGTTCCATCCACTCGGGCTGTTCAGGATGCTGTCTGCTCGAGATGCAGATGAATCTGCTTCCAAAGTCACTGGGACACGACCCTGCAGACTGTGATCACCACTCCGCGCAGCTTGTTCTCCATGAAACTGGCTTGTGTGTTGTTGTGACATCCTTGAGGACACAGAAGTAACCTTTGATTATCCTGTGGGCTGTTGGTAGGAACTCTTGTAACACCAACGAAACTGGGATGCATCTGGTAATGCCAGCCTGGAATTGGCTGTGAGGTGAGGGCAATGACTTAGGACCGAGATGGAAGCACTAACTGCTCTGGCCTATTTTGCAAAAGGGAGGTGGGGGGCTGCATCTTTTGTGTAGTATTGCTTTGGGTTTTGTAAGACAACTTATACTATGTGAGTTTGTTCCTAGCTCTGTCTTGGTGAGAAACCAAAGTGTCATCAGTTAAAAGTTCCCTGAGGACAGTCATGATTTTTCTCTCCATGCAGAGTGCTTTAGTGGAGAGGAGTGTATTTAAATGGCTGTTTGGGAACATCTGTGAAATATGTAGTTTTTCTCAACTCCTTTACTAGTGGGCATTTGTCTATAATGGTTGTTAATTGGCAGCTTAAGTTGAGAGGCACTGAGGACTTATGGAGCTGTAGAGACTGAATTCTCCTCCGATTCTTCTGTGGACTGCTCTGAGCTCAGGTAAGAGGTGTCCAGTGTGAGAGAAGGCATTGCTGAAGGTTTGTTCAGAGGCTGTTCCTCAGCATAAAATGCACATACTTAGATGTGGAGGGGTTTTTACTCTGTTTTATTTTTTCCCTCCTGCTGGTTGGTATGAAGATTCCTTCAGCCATTTCACCCACCCAGGCTGCACTGTGCATGCCATATTGCAGACTTTTAAGCATTTTCCCCTATTTTCCTTCTGCATCTTCCAGAGTTGCTCTTGGCTATTAAGCTTTTGCTGAGAGCTACTCAGATTTTTAGTGCGGGAAAAGCTACCTGTAACTAGCAACTGGTGCAGAAATGATGGGCTTCTTAAAGTAGAAGTTTAACCCTTGCATTTACAGCTGTCTTGTAATGTGCCCTACTCCATTTTCAAAGCAGTTCAAATGTTCTTAAAGAGCTCTGAGGAAAGGAAGTGAATGATACTTCAGTCAAAACAAGACACTGTAACTTGTGTCCAGAACAGTTTTCGGCTTCTCATTATGCCAGCTAGCTGGATTTGCCCTGGAATGAGCCACCTTTGGAGTTGTCCTAGTCCAGAAGCTGAGGGAAGCTGTGTAGGCTAAGACAGAATCCCAGACTGCGTTTGAAGAGTCTTGACTGAAAGAACTGGTGGAAGCATCCTGGGGGGAAGATTGCCCAGCTGGGTTGAGAGGTGGGGTAGTTTTCACAAATAGGGCTCTCAAGGAAGAAAGGGTTGGTCCTGAAGCAGGTAAAATGTTTGTCCTCCTGTGGTCGTCTCGACAGAAGTGAGAAAATGATAAACTGGAAGAATACTTGACCTCTCCACCACACACACCCCCCCCCCCCCCCCGCCCCAGTCAGCAGAAGAAGTAGACAAACAGAGCAGGCAGTGGATTTGTGGTTTCCATAGTGATGTAGCTGTGGAAGCTTTTATACGGCTGAGCTTTGCCCTCACTGCAGTCACACTAGAAGGCTATGAGTATTCAGCTTTCTTGCCAGGGAAATGTAAATATGCATCAAACACGGAAATGGCTGAAAATGCAACTGCATATTCATGATTTTTCATTTTTGCTGTTACCTGAATATGTGGATGTTGGGAAGTCTAGCTCCATCGTGGCTTATTTCTCCTTTATCTGTTGTCCTGCACTGAAAGAGTGCATCAAACTGTCGTAATACACGGTTCTTGCTGCATCAGGCAGTGATATGTTGACTTGTATCCTTTGCTTTCTCTCATCTGTACAAACACACACATGCCACAACACTGATGGCTGTGACTCTCTGCTCACCCACGCTGATCTCAAATGTGCACTGATCAAGAAACATATGCCTAACTCTTTCAGGGCATGCTAACTGATCAGAGCACCACCCTGTGAAACGTGGAGAGGTGTACTTCATGCTCTTCGTAGCCTTCACCTCACTTGTTCCTGCGGGACACAGAAATGGGCTGCATGTGACGTTAAATCATGGTTTATTTTAATGGGCATTTTGAGAGTGTTTTAATAGTCAAAACATATGACCTTTGGGGAATTTTTGCATGTGGAGAGAGCTGTTTGTGGCTGTGAATGGTTGAATTTGAGAGCCTTTAAATCTGGCTTTCAAAATAAGTTGGAGTGCAGAATTTTTCAGCATCTCAGCTGATGGTTTATCAGTGGGTCATAGAGGTAGAGGAAGGAAAATGCTCCATGTGAATGCTGGATGCACGCATCAGACAGGCACGTACCAGTCCTGCACATCCACTTGCATAGTCCAGTCTTCGTGAGTCATAGTCATCTATGCCTCGTTGTCTTCCTTTTCACTCGTACTGCTGCTGGATGCTTCTGTTGCTGTCTACCCTGAACAAATCTCCCTTACCTTTGGCATTTGTTTTGCTTGTCTGATGGATGTAATGGGTCATCTGTTCCCTTTATAGAAAGGAATGTTAATTATTTTCAGAAGGCTAATTAGGTTGCTAATGAGAAACTCTACTGCAGCAATATTTCCTTTAATTACTCACTCTTAAGTCCTGTACAGAGAAGCTTATTGAATATGCTGTTAAACACAAATGCTTGTATCTGGCTCAGAGATGCACCTTCAGGGTCCCTGAAAGAAATGCTTTGGTAAACTTGGGAATCCATGTGACACAGATGACTGAGCAAATGAGGCTGGTGCTGAGAGCCATCTAGTCGTGCAGCCTTTTTGGCTCCATGTGAATTCAGTGCTTCTGCAAGTGACTGGCCACAGTTGCTCTCTGTATTCCAGTTTTGCTTGACAGCTTTTGGCAGTATCGGTAACCAATCATGCTACCTTCCAAACTAATCTGTAGTTAGATGCAGCCTTCACACCAAATAGTTTAGTCTAATTAGCCAGATGGCAGCCAGAGGCACAGAGAGGTGAAGTGACTCATCCAAGGTCATGTCGCAGTTCATGGCAAACCTGGTAACAAAGCAGAGGTTTCGTCAGTCCTGTGTTAGCGTGCTGCACTACTTGGCCCCTTGTGCCTCTCTTATGGCCAGCATAGCTCACTACAAGACTTGCATCAGTTTGCATATTGCTTCGTGAGGCAGCACAGCTGCTCAACAACCTCATCCATGTATCCACCTTGGCACTGACTTAGGAAGGTCCTTTTGCTTCTCCGTTTGAGTCCTGGCTGCTACTTGCTTCTCTCCTTTTTTCGCCTTTTGTTGTAGAAGTGTCAGTGCCTTTTAGAATATCTCTGAGAGCGCTACTGTATTCTAGATGATATTTTAGTTTTAGTACTCCCAGTATGAGAAGTGTTGGTGTGGATCTTCAGCATCCCCTGCTTTTTGGGTGCTGAGCCTTCATGCAGCTCTGCAAAAGAGCTTCACTTTTTGGTAGCATCTTCTGATGTCCAGTCCAATTCCCGAGTCTGCTCTTAGCCAGACTCTTGGAATGCTGTACACACCGTAGCTCTACCAGGGAAGATGGTGAGGGAAGGCTGCTGAATGGGGGCCACTTCCAGGCGTCAGAAGATGCTCCCTGTGCTTATATACTGATCATCATAGACCTAGTTGGAGAAGGAAGGAAGATCTGTCAATGTTGTGGATGCATTGCAAAACTTCATATGTTGTACTGTGCTGTCAAAGTATCTAAGTGCAGGTGACTCCGAGGAGTGACTTAGGCATAAGAAATACCCAAGAAAACTATTATCAGCATGAGATAGCAAAAGTAACCCTCCAGTTCTTTTCAGGAACACATGTGCACTGCTAGAACAACTTGTATCTGTGTTCCACACATGCACAACTGCCTTGGCTGAGGCACATTCATTTAAAAGTTAACTTTGCATATGTAGCATTTAAGTTAACTGCATATCTTCTAACCGTGGGAACTCTGAGAGACAAGATACAGCGAAGCAAGTCGGTTAGCTGCAGTGTACATATAGGTTCTAAGTTAGTACAAGCCTATGTGCAAAGAGCACACTTGAAAAATGTCAAGGTATCTATTTTGAACACCTGGGCATTGCTATGAACTGTTGTGCAAAGTAGTGGAAATAGTGCTGTTTAGCATATGTGTAATGTGACAGGTTTGTTGTTGCATGTATCAAGACTAGTTATATAACGGAAGCATATTTTGGTTGTTTTACTTATGTTGGGAAATAAAAACTTAAATTCTTACTCATCCTACCAACAGAGTATTGCTTAATAACTAGTGATTGTCATAAAAGTCCTTACATGCTGCAGGTTTGTGTACCTCTAGAAAGGAATAGACAAGCTGACCAGAATGTGTGCCTCCAGACTGTCAATAGTAGATGCATGATTCAGGCACGAAAATCACAGCTCTTAAGCTTTTTACATAAGGGGGCAAGATAACATATGGTTCCTCTCTGGTTTCATTTGATATGGGTCACCTGATGCTCTTGTTTGTTGAGCAGCTTTTAAAGATGGTTTAAAAAGAATTTAGGGTTTGGGGTTTTTGGAGAGGGATTTTTTTTGTGGCCAGTGTGAGCAGTATCAAACTTAAAACTGAGGAATTCTTTTCTAGTCATCACAAGACAGTTCCCAACACACAGATGAGAACTGGCATCTTTGTTCAGCTGGTTCTTTGCCCAGAGGCATGAGGTACCTATTGTTGCCCGGAAGGAAAACAAGATAAAGAAAAAACCTTGTTTAACAAGACCTGAAATTACCCTACGTAACCTCAGCTGTTTCACTGAGGTGGATAAATCAGTGTTGTACATGCTTCAAGCTCCTCTAAGTAGGCACTGGAAAGATGCAGGAATGGTAGCATCAGGATTGCTCAGGCTCCAGTTTTGTCTCCAGGATGCATCCATCTCTAGCTACCTTCACCGGCTCTAGTTAACTACAAGTGGTGGGAGCCTGCGGAGACAAAGCTTGTAACGAAGGTATCTTTGTGGAGTGTCTGAAATTCATTAATGAATTTGGGCGTATGTGTGTGTGCAATGTTTATATGAAATTCAAAAGCTAGTAAAACTGGGTCATGCAAATAATTCATTTGTTAGAATGGTATCATGTTGCAGTAATAGTGTAAGGCAGATTACTGGAGGCTGAATCTCAAAGAACAAGTACCTGTCAGAGGCTTGTTTCAGTCCCTGAGAGCTCAGTGCCTGCACAAAGCACAGATCAGCTCCTCACTGCTTAACTAACAACTGTGCCTCCTAAAATAACAAGCAATTGTTTAGAGTATATCCTTAAACTTTTATCTTCAGGAGATGGCAAAGTGAAAGCTGAAAACGTAAGTCAGGAGTTAAGGGCACCAAAATGAAGAGCTGGACAGAAAGTCCCTGGCAGAAAATAGTGTGACTCTGGGAAAGCCCTGCCCTGTTTGGGAGCTCTGTGGCCAGTTGTTAACAGGGCAGGACACTCTTGTCACCCCTGGCCAAGGCTATTCTGTCTAAATGCAAAAGGACAATTACGTGGTAGCTGGGTAAAGCCTTAGGTTATAGTTCAGTGGAAAGAAGCCAGTTTAATTGCTCTTCCATTAAAAGGCCTCTAGTGCTGCATGAGACTCCAGGATGGCAAGCTTGCCTCCATGCTGCAGAAGATGGCACAGCCGTGGTTCTCTTTTTCTGGTTGTTCTTGCCAGGCCCCATGGGGAAACTGAGTCCTTCTGACCACATGCAGAGTGTGATAAGCTTCGTCTGACAAGTTGACAGAAATTACTGGAGGCTTGGTACTTGACAGAAGGAGGAACTAATTATGGGAGGTGTTAAGAATGAACTGAACTTCATGGATGGGAAGTCGTGGTCTTACCACTTCCTCTTACATGTTGCCGTCTGCTGTAAATGTCTCTGTAGCACATAGCCTGGTAGATAGCATCTCTTCCAGTATTTCAGCTGAAAGTGTCCTGCGTTTCATAGGATTTGGCCACTAGGCTGCCATGAGACTTCAAAAATAAGCCTTTTCTGGGAACCAGGTGAAGTATGTTCAGTTTAGTATTCCCTTCTCTTCAAAGATCAAGTGCCATATGGTTTTCTAAGGAGAGGTAATACATTTTGCTGGGTCAGCTAATATTGCAGAGGGGTGGAGGGGGGCATTAACTTTCAGATACTCAGGCCATCTTTGGGCTTGAAGCTGTTTGAAGTTGAGTATCAGGTTTCTGTCTCTGATCCGACCAAAGTAGTAAGATCAAAGTTACTGGTGTGGATCTGCAGTAGCTGCTTCTCCCTTGCATGAGCATTTTGCTTGTGGAGCCCAGCAGCGGGGAAAGACTGTGCACATTACAACCCCAGCTGGACAGAGCCACTGGCCACCAACTCCTCCTCCTTTGCACTTATGTCCCCACATGTTTCTGAGGTTCCGGTATGACCATAACAAACACTTCTGTAAGGGGAATTCAGAGTTGCTGAAAGGTACTGTCTGGACTGTCCAGAGGGACATCTGTGCTTTTGTAAATGAAAGAGAAGCTCTGACAGCGAGAACATGAACTTTCTGTGTTGTGCATCAACATGAATTATCTGTTCTAGAAAGAGCAGCTTCCAGAGCCAAGGAAAAGAATACAGAGTGAACTGTTGTCTGGTCTCTCTTCTGAGATGGCCAAGGATCTGGGCCAATTAGTGCCTGTTTTTGGGTTATGAGGATGTTTTGTTAATTATCGGGAATTAAACAAATATATATGAGAAAAAACAAGAGCTGTGTGTGTTTTGGAACACTTTCTTTTTGAAGCCTGAAAAACAGAATAAGTAGGATTCTGGTTTCTAGATCTTACTTCTGCAGCAGCAGCGAATAAGAAAGATGGTATGACACGTTCTTTGAGGCACAGGCTGTCTTTCCATGTGTATTTATACAGACCTATGGTATCTTGATTTACTGACACCTGGCTGCTCCTTCTGGTAGTAATATTAAGGGAATATATGTCTTACTGTGAAGTATTCTGACACAACTGAAGATGCAAGGAATTCGATTGTCTTAAACTTCTACTTTAGAAAGGTAGGATGTTCAATTTAATCTATAGTCACAGAATCACTAAGGTTGGAAAAGACCTGTAAGATCATCAAGGCCAACCATCAACTAACACCACCATGCCCATTAAACCATGTCCCACAATGCCTCGTCCACACATTTCTTGAACACCTCCAGTGATGGTGACTCCACCACCTCCCTGGGCAGCCTGTTCCAGTGTCTCACCACTCTCTCAGTAAAGAAATTTTTCCTAATATCCAGTCTAAACCTCTCCTGGGGCAATTTGAGGCCATTTCCTCTTGTCCTGTCACTTGGGAGAAGAGGCCAACACCCACCTCTCTGCAACCTCCTTTCAGGTAATTGTAGAGAGCGATGAGGTCTCCCCTCAGCCTCCTCTTCTCCAGGCTAAACAACCCCAGTTCCCTCAGCCCCTCCTCATAGGACTTGTGCTCCAGACCCCTCACCAGCTTCGTCGCCCTTCTCTGGACACGCTCCAGCACCTCAATGTCCTTCTTGTAGTGTTAACATTTGGGACAGACAGGCGCATTCGGAGCCTTCAGCCTGTGATGTGTGCTGCTAGCCCAGGGCTGAGACTGCTGGAGATGATACACAAGAGCCCATTCCTGCTGCTGATCATTCCGTCAGGGTGCTAGTCAAATGATAGCTGTGCGCTGCTGCAGTGCCAGGTTAGTGGAGAAAGGCTTTAAAATAGTTGTCTTCTGCTTTTTTAAGGGCAGGTCAGGTCAGTGGAGATAGTCTGGCTATATTCAGTTATTTTCTTTTCTTTCTGCAGGCAGCAGCTGCTTGGCTTCGGACAGAAGGGAGTGCTGAACTAGAGAAGCACAGTGAACTCCTGCAACGTAGAGCAGAAATTACTTTTAGTAAAACTAAAATTGCGTCTTTATATCAAGAGAAGCTGTTACTAATGTAGCCTTCTAAGCAGAGTCATCTGATACAAGGGACTGGTAGAGAAGCAGTCTTGACTTACCTTAGCACATTTTATTGTTGGGGTTTTGTCAGCTCTTTGACAGCATATGCAGTCAAGGGTCATAATCTTAACTTTTCTCCCAGTGCTCTCAAGATTATTTTTCATCCCAGAGCAGCCTTTTGGTCCATATCCCACTATCTTCCTCTTCCTCTCCCCATTCTTCTGTATTCCAGCAACTCGGCTTCCAAGCAAGACTCACAAAGAGCATGTCTCTCCTAAGCCAAGCATGGATTTGTACTGCCAGGTTAACTTTGCCACTGAGCAAAACTCCGATTCTGTGTTCCGGCTGCACTGATTGTACAAGCACTGGTGCGGGAAGATGATGTGGCTAAACTGCTCCAGTGTAACTTTCGTAAGTCTTTTGTCTCTTTCCCTGTTTGGCCACTGAAAGAATTCTTATGTGCCTTCCCCATCTCTTCTGACTTAGATGTCTTGACCGTACCTGAGTGCTGCCTCTTCTCAGCGATTGCTCAGCAGCTCAACAATGAGAGGAAAATAGCCTCACTTTTCCGGGCCGTTTTCCAGCCCCGTTAAGGCTTCCAGCCAGGCTGGTTTGAAGGATTCTGTTAACTTGGGGTTAGTAGCCAGAAGGAGGATGGAACGTGTATCCAAATTTTATCTTCTTACTGTTGTAGCTGTGAAAATCTATGGATCTTCATTATTATCTGCTTAGGTGAAGTTAATGATTAGGAAACAGTGATGAGTTTACTTACAAGGCTTCAACTACTAATACACTTAAAATTTTTACTTGTGTGTTCATCCTTGTTTCCCTCTATTCTACAAATACTCCAAGGTCTTTCCATCCTAATTCTTTTAGATCCATCTTCTATTCTCAAAGCAAGGTTCTGGCAAGGCTTTCCCCAAATTAATTCTTACCAGCTTTTCCTTTCTTTCTGTGCTTTGGCTCACTGGGTCCTAGAGCAGCCAACACAAATAGGGTAGTAATTTTAAGAACCAAGCAAGAAAATTGCTCTGCCTTCTACTGCGGCAGCTGTGTGTGTGGACTCAAATTCAAGTCTCCTTTTATCATTGTGCTTTGACCTTTTGCGACTGTGCCATCTTTCTGCAGCTGAGAGTGGAAAATGTCTTCTGTGCAGATTGACAGCTGATAGGAGTGAGGAGGTGAGTAGTATTTTTACCCCCTTGCTGAGTTTAGGATTAGAGTTGGCAGTTCTTAAGGATTTTCTTTTCTAAGGTGGAAGCTTAATTCCTTTTACAGATGTTTACCAAGTAGGTGGTATTAACATGATGCAGTTAAATTCCATGAGTCCTGAAGCAGATGCATGTTAGCTGCTATTCACAAGAGATGGTTTAGAATTTTTCAGAAGACTGAATGTGTAGATTGGCTCTGGGAAAAGGGATGAATGTGACTAGGGTCTCGGCACGTACCACAGCCATAAACTGCTAGATCTGCAAAGCAGTCTGAAGCTGTGGTATTGCTTTATTTCATGATTTGGGCTACCCTGTGCTATGAAGGATGAATTCCTGGACTCCAGGCATTCAGAAGCATCTGAAGCATCCCTGTGCACATACATACAGACTTTTCTGTCTTAAGGAACCTAAAGTTTTACATTTATGTTGACTAATAAATTTAGGCACGTTTTGAAAATGCTTTCCTGTTAGAGCAATGAATCTGTTTGTTGGTTTTATTGGGGAGACTGTTCAGTAGAGCATGGTCAATTGGACACACTGCAATTACAAAAGGAAATGTGAAAGAAGGTTATAAACATAATATTAAATGGATCTACTTTCAGAGGGGCTGTGTAAAGACTGGAACTGAGCATGCCTCGTGGAGCCATGAAAAATGTTTGGCATGCTGCAGGTAGGAATCCTGAATCCAACAGTAGAGTTTGTAAAAGGTCACCTCAGCATCAAAATGAACACAGTCAGAAGAAGGAATTATAGAGGAAAAAAAAATAAATCCATTCCCTTCAAGTGGAGGGGAAGAGAAGGCAAATAAGCAAACCAGTAAGAACAACATATAAATGTGTCTCTGTATCTTTATATATCTATACGTCTGTAGATAGAATTTAAAATTGTAGGCATAGTGGGTTGATTTGCCTTCATTAAAGCAGATACCTGTGGTCCTGTCCAAATTAGAGCATGAGAGAACAGTCCCGTTCTATGATTTGGGAGAGAGGCAGTAAGAAGCTCAGAAAGAGTTGGAAAAGAACCAAGGTGACACCAGTTGTAGAGGAGATGTGGGCCATGCTTATGACCCAGCTTCCTGGCTCATGAGCTGGAATGCATGAAGATGCAGTTGGGAGCACATGTTTCAGCTGGAAGAACAGCGCTGGGAAACACCCCTGGGACTGTACCTTCATAAGCTGACTGATGGGAAAAGGAGGGAGCTGTAGGATGCAACAGTAAAAGCTTACAGACCAATGCTGAGTTAAGAAATTGATGTCTGAAGAGATAAGAAGCTTCCTTGAATGGCAGGCAGAAATAGCCTGGCAAATGCCAGTTCTGCATGGGACACAAATGTTGAGTATCCCAAATAATTGCTTTATTTAAAAGAGCTTGTGAGTGTTCAGCTTGCCACCTTTCAGAAGGCTGAGAGTTTCAGTCATGTTCCCCTGTGGGAAGGCTCTGGTGCTGCCTTCTTGGGACACACAGCGCATAATCAGATGAATGAGTCTGATGTGAGGGGAGTCATAAACAGCTAGACATTGGAGGTTTGTGGTGGATCTGATGCTTCAGGTTTACAAAAGAGAAAAATGGCAGGTGTGCATAAAACATGAAGATGGTGTGTTTGTAGTTGTAACCTGAATGCTAAGTTTCCTGATACCACTAAAAATGTAAGCCTTCTTTTGCAAAGATGTAAATAGCAATGAAGTACCCAATGCAGTGGAGGGGTATGTCTGCTGTGTAGGAACTAGGCCCTAAAACCTAAGTTTCTGTTGACTGCTTGTTCAGGACAGAGAAATTTGACTGGTCTACAAAGACAGATTTACCTGAGTGATGTGCTTACAGGCTGCTTGTTTTTTCTGAATTGAAATAAACCTGAACAATAGAGTACAAAACTCACCACTAATTTATTTGCCCATATAATATATTTCCACTGCTGATTACCTACTTTGCAAGCCAGTGATGGCATGATTAATCCCCATGGAAGGCTAATTGGGGGGCACTCGTGAGAGAAGCTCTGGGAGACTGCTCAGAGGAGCTGCCTTTCCCAGCTGTAGACATGGATGCCTACTTGAGGATCTTGTCAGACATGGTGAGGTGGTCCGCAGGATTCTGAGATTTATCCTCTTCTACCCTTCCTTTCCAGGATGTTTCTACCTCTACAGAGGACCTCTGTGAACTTGAAATTAAGAAGATGAGGTAGCCACCATCTTGGAGGCCCCACAAGGATTCCTTTGGTGACAAAGAATAATTTAGCAATCTGAGACTGCTTGAGTTTTCTCCACCAGGGATGTTAGGAGGAAACTTGAGGAATCACAGCCTGGCAAATAGCAGATAGCGTTTGGAAGACCTGGTTCTTTCACATGTCAGCAGTAGTTTAATGTTAGGAAGGAAAGAACATATATTGAGGAGGAAAAATTATCTTCTGTAGAGTTGCCATCAAGAGACTTCCAAAAGGGGAAAGAGAGAAGAAAACTTTTTATGACAGTCTTGGGCTGTGTTTCTGAAGGTGCTTAAAAGTGTGCTCCCTCCTGTTTCATCTGTCTTTATGCAGTGCCGCCTTCTTGAAAGGTTTAAACCTAATTCAGCTTAGACCAAGATGCTAGGTTTCTTTATGCTCTGCAGCAGTTCTGTTCCTCCTAGATGAAGAGTGATTGTAGCTGCTAGCTGCAGGTGTTCACACTATCCAGTTACCTACTATCAGTTGAATGCTGGGAGTTTATAAAGGCTTGCGCACTGGTGAAGAGTAATACAAGGAGAGGGAAATAGTTCTTTACAGTTGTGTATATGCAGCACAAATTTCCAGTAAAAGAAGCAGCTAATTTTCTGAAATGCTGCTTTGAGCTTTACCTGCAGCAAACTAGGAGAGACTGCCTTGGATCTGTCAACAGTTCTAATTTTTTTTTTTTTTTTTTTTTTTTTGGTCTTTTTACACATACTGCTGTTCACAGATTTAAGTGACTTGGATTGTGTCAGGGTATTAGTAGGCTAAGATTTTTTATACTCTTACCTCACTGCCTTGATCATAATATTTTTCTCTGCCAAGCTTCATTTTCAATGTGAAATGTGTTTGGATTTTTTTTTGTCCTTTTTTTTTTTTTTGGCCAAACCTGGCTTTCCTCCATTGCATGCTGATTCTGGCTTGTTACTGCAGATTGTTCAGAAGAGCTGGGCTGAGCATATTTATTTGTTACTGTTACTGACACTGACCTCTGTGAGTTGTCTAAATCAATTTATTATTGTAGTGTTGGAGTGTTAATTTTGCTTTGGAAAGAAGATGGGAGCATTTGCTAAGAAGAAAAAAACCCAACCTTTTCAGAAGAGAACGGTCTGAATTTTCAAACAGCTTTAAGAAACCATGTCAGATGGGTGACATAATGTCTTGACCTTAATTTTGTCTCTTCTTTACATGTGTTGGCTCTCTAGTGACAGTGGAAAGTATTTTGGCTATGGCAAAATCTTCTAAACTCTCAGCATGTTCTCAGGATAAATTCTCTCTCTGCATTCATCGCTCTGTTTTGGGTTGCTTTTTCCTGGTAAGCCATGATGTGCGTTATGTGGTTTGAATGTCAGATTTGCTTCAGTCAGCTAATACAACACATTAAGCTCAAGCTCTCAAAAACAGCCGTGAATTTTGATTGCCACTGTACTTGAATGCACGGTTTGAAATGAAGGGGCCTAGCCCGCAGGGGCTTAAAAGTCAGGCAGTTGCCCGTCAGGGAACTATGAGTGCTCAGGCCTAGGCCTGAAGTCATGGGCTGCAAACTTGCAGCAGCTTTTGAAAAATGGGTTCTGAGAACTCAACTCTGCTCTCACTGCAGAGAGTGAAGACAACCTGGAGTTACTGTCCAGGTCAAGACACTGGTGAATCCAGCAATTGAGCACCCAGAACTGGAGGACAACTGATAGAGATTCTCTGGGCAGGTTGTGCCCCCCTGAACGTGCCGTCTCCTCGGGGGCAGACCTTCCATAGTGCTGGCCCCCTCATCCGCGGTGTTAGTGGGACGCTCTGCCCGCTCCAACAGCGGGGTCCTGGCTTCAAAGTCTCTGCTTTGTGCTGGGGCCACTTCAGGGGCACTTGGGCCTTTACTGGACACTTGCTTGTTTGAGAGCTGTAGTATCAGCAAATGTTGGGGACTCGGGGCAGCTTTTCCAAACAGGGGAGGGCAGCAGGTAAGGCACAGGAGTCTTCTAGCAACAGGCTTGGAGGAGGACATGACCTTACTGAAAGAAATGCTGGGGACATTCGGGGATAATACGTCTATATGCCAGGTTTGGACTCAGTCACTTTTCACAGATTTGTCTTGCAAGTCTGCTGCTCGCTTGACTCTTGAGGGTCTTGCCTTCTGTCAGGAACATAGGAAGCATCCCTCTTGGTCACTCTAAGTAAAGAGCTGCTGCCTTAATCTGTTCTCAGGTTGGAGGGGTCACTGTGGGCTAAGGTGTGTTCAAGTAACATGATGCTATGTGTGAGGCAGGGCATGGGAAATCTCCGCTTTCTGCACTGCTACTGCCATTCATGAGATCACATTAGTCAGAAAACTATTCTTTAAACTAACAATGTCTTCATGTTTTCTCTTCGTTCTCTGAAACCGCCCCCCCCTACACTGCCTCCCAAGAAAACCCTACCTTTCTCCTTCCCATTGTGAAATGGTGCCTTCTGGGCAGTCCACACACAGGCATTACCGGTAAGAACCACACTTCCCCATCCCTTTGGCTTAGTCTGGTAATTGGATTCATTTAATCTCCTTTTGTTGTCATTCTTTTTTATTGTATCCCAGTTCTCTTTGGAACAGATTTGAAAGATAGGCAGGGATCAGAGGCTGCCAGCAGGTACAGAGTGAACTGGGCAAGAGAACAAGGAGTGGCAGGGAAATGATGCGCCTTCTGAGGGAAAGGAGCTAGAGGTGAAAATGAGGGGAAAATGCAGGTTGGAAATGGGCTGTGCTTTTTACTTGCGATACATGGCGGTGTGGGTAGAACTCGGAGGAAGGGAGATGGCATGCATCTTGATGGAGGTGGAGTCCAGAGAGAGGAGCAGCAAAACCAGATGATTAATACATTCAGAACTGACCGAAATTTCAGGGCTCCAGATCCATCCTGAAAGTGCAAAGAGTAAGGAATGAACATCCAGTCTGTATTTGCAGACATCTGTCTGCAGCATGCTTTTAGCTTCATTGCAGGGCTTGATTAATCGATCTGCTGGAACTATTCCATACTTTGGTACAGTCGAAATTCTATTTTCTGAGCCACAGTTAATTGAGGCTTTCAGTTACCTGAAGGATGAGTATTTCCTCAGAGTTATGACTTCAGCACATAAATACCGCTAAGACTTTGCTGCATAAATCTTTAAACACTGATGAACTAATATCTTGGGGCCAAATCCAGCACCAGTGTTCTGTAAATCTTTACTCCTAATGGTTTGTGTGAGATTTATATGAAAATGTTGAAGCCAGATTTGCAGCACATTCATTGAATGTTGTCTGTGGCTGCAAAGGCAGGCTCATTTGGTGTTTACTCACAGGGAAAATGCAAAAGAAGAGAGGAAGAATTACATTTACAAAGGTACTGCCCAAAAATGCATGTTAGTTTTCATTGACACATCCTTGTATCTACGCTACTCTTTGTTAAAGCAGAAAAGCAGATACACGTCTGATTCTCCCAGTCTTAAGGAAGAACACAGTAGCTACAATGATGTGCCAATGAAAGTAATTCAAAAAGTCATGAAGAACGGTTACTTATATAAGTACTGTTTGGGTAAGAGGGGTCTGAGGAAAGAGAGTATCATAAGCAGTAGAGCTTATGGTGAGGGAGGGGCAGGTGTCCTCTATTTCAGAGTTGTCTGTTGCTCGCAGTCCTGTTGTTTGGAGGGACTGAAGTATCCTACTGCCTATGTGCCTCCCCTGTCTGCAGTTCTTCTTTCAAATTAAAAAGTAATTATGACATACATGTCATAGGGTTATAGATGTTTCTAAGGCATTTCTTAAAAATACGAACACGTGTGTGATAAATATTAGTAAATACTTCAAATATGAATTTGTAAAATAACACTGTGCCCTAACTTTTTAACTGGCAGAAACAACTTGGCACTACAAATAAGGAACTTCCTGAGTAGTTCAAGTTCACCTGCAGTGAATCAAGTAGCTGACAGACTTTATAGCCTCAGGCCATCACTAATCAGGGGAATTGTCTCATGGAGGCTTTTTGTTTGTGTTTTTCTTTTATTAGCACTTCAGAGTCAATTCAGAGTATTTTGACAAGGTCTCATTATACTGCCCAGCCAGAGGCTGGGAGTCTAAATAATTCTGCTGGGAATAGAGACAATCTGGGAGAGGCTTTCTGAAGCACAGTTTGGCTTGGTAGCAGGGAAACAGCCAGAAAGCCACTGTGAAGGAGAGCTTTGAAAAAATGAACCAGGCAGTGCTCAAGAACTTAATCGGGCATGAATATGACATGCACTGATGTCTCCTCTGCAGTGCTTCTGTGTGACAAATCTGCCATTATTTCTTGGTCTCCCATCAACCCATTTTCCAATCACTTGCCTCTTGCCTGCCCAGGCTGCATCACCTGCAAAACTGAATGTGAGTATGGAAGTGCTCCCCCTGCACAGAAGGGTCTTGCACACGAAGTGGGACAGTCTGGGTCTGGGATTTATGTCCTTTCTTCTTACTTGGCCTGGTGCATCAGGCTTATCTGTATCTTATGTCAACCTAGGAGATGATTAATATCCATTTCGGAGTTGATATTCTAACATATATAAACATAATCTTTGTGTTTGTTACAATATTATTTTCTTGCAGGCCTAACTCGGAGTCCTGCCCTGATCCTCTGAACCAGATTTCTGTAGAAAACACAGAAAATACACTTCCCCCTGTTAGGGCTGTGCTTGTTGGCTGTAGGTGGAGGGGCTCTTGGCCCCTGCGTTGCCAGCAGCGTTATCTGCACAGGCAGCGCAGTCGGGGAGAGAACTGCATGTTCCTTTGAGGCCCATGTGTGGTTTCCATAGACTTGCCTTTTTTCTTCCATCAGCAAGCTGGAAAAGAAGGTCCTGTTGGAGAAAGAGGGAAAATTTCTGTGCTGGCTTAGCTCAGGCTTCCTAATAACATTGTATTAGAGGAACTATTTCTACTTTAGCTGCTTGAAAATACTTCCCGTCATCATCAAATTATATTTCATAGCTTTGAATTTGGAAGCTCCCTGTTTTCCACAAAACAACACAGTGTCAGCAGCCTCTGTACAAGCGTGGCCATCCATGTGCAGCCTTCAGGACTTGTTTGCTCTCTGCTGAGACAACTGCATAGGTGGCAGCTGTGTTTCTGGTTTTCAGGAAGCCGCTGCCCATCCCACTGTAACTACCTCAGTGATAACGTCATTTGTTTTCCTCAGGAGACTGAATAGCTATCGTACGTTCAGAGCTTTTTGGTCTGTATTACTGTCACTCCATTAAAAGTCTTGCATCACCAAGTTCAATTATCTACTTGAGGCTTTTCACAAATCTGCATCTTTTACAGAATCCAGTCTTGGCCTTCTGTTTGGATGCTTCTCCCACTAATGTCCTGCAGCTACTTTTCAGCTTGATCCTTTTATCATGAATTGCTGCCTGATGAAACAACACTTTTCTCCTTCATTTCCCTCTTGAGACCTTCTTGTGCTGTATTGCCTACCAGGCACTAGCCAATTCGGTATGGCTGGGAAATAAGATGCTTGGGAACAGATGCAATTTTAATTGTTTTGTAAATGCTCAAGTGACTTGGGGACTGCACAATGTAATGGTTACAACTTGTGCAATGATGTGCTGTAGCTTGTTGTAGTCTCGCTAGGAATCCTCCATTCCCTTCTGTGTCTTACTGTGTACTTCTCATTTTATCTTGAATGAAATACTTTACAGGAGGAGCTATGATTTATGGATTTGCTTAGTGCCTAGCACAGTGGAACCAGTTCATGTTTGGGCTACCAGAGTTTGGCATCTGCCCTGTCTTGGGGGTGCTCTTAATCAGCAGGCAGCCTGTGAGGACTCTCTAAAGCATATCATAAGAAGGAAGCTCCCGTCAAGGCTGGGCTGACTGGGCACGTGACGGTAGAAGGCAAATATTGAGACAGTGTCAGCGCATTGATGCTTGTCTCCTTGCAGTTGTGGTGAAAGGCTCAGGATTCAAAAAAAGTCAACAGTGGTCATTGTAACAGGTTAACTTGTATTGTAGACATTGTCCCAGACCTGGTCTAGATTCAGTTATTAGACTTCTAGTGTAGTGACTAGGTATTTCGCAAAGTGTAAAAAAGAAATAGATAATAAATAGATAATTATCTAAGTACGTGGTGTAGAACCAGGAAAGAGAAATTGTCATTGCACAGAGGAAATAGTGTGGGGTAGAACAGGACCTGGCTTGTTGGATACATTCGTGTCAGTCCTTGGCGTTGGAGGGCAGGTTTTAAGGCAACAGAAATAATTGGTGACGTGATACTTAGAATAAGAAGGGAGGGACTGAGAGGAAAGGACCTTCTGTGCATTTGATCCCAACTTTGTAAAGAGATTTTCAAAATTACAAGGAAAACATTACAGATAATACTGCATGCTGTGGATGCTCCCAGCTAACAGTTCAAATACATTTCATGTAAAGCTGTAGAGGGAAGTGCAAGGACTAAGGATCACAAGTGGAAAAGCTGAGAAAGGCGTATTGAAAAGAGAGGAAAACCATACAATCCCTTGGCAGCTTAGTAAAAACTTTACAATCATTTTCTTCCCTGGAGAATGACGTTCCGTACTTCCTCAGTGCCTTACCTAGCAATAGGTATGACTTCTAAGGCCTCTGCATCTTTTGATGTTTGTCTCCTCAGATATAAAAAACTTCTCCCTTCCTGCTGCAGCCATATATCCCTATTCTGACAAAAGATACCTACAGTTCATTTCCTTCTTACTGCTTTCCCTTACTCCTGTAGCTTTGACTATTGATTTGTTCTTGAAATTATATGAGAATGGACGAATCAATCAAACTAATCAAGTAACATTACACTGCAAACTCTCATTCTCCTCAGAGAGAAAGTTTGTGGAGCCCTTACACATTAGCTTCTTGTGGACTGTATGGAGATACACCCCCTGCATATTTCTCATGTGCCATCTCCACTGCTGTCTTGCAGGGTCTCTTGGGACTGAACTGTTAGGAGACATAAGGGAATTCCTAGTGACTCCTTAGTCTTTCACCCACAAGCTCACAATGTGCTGTTGACCCAGATCTGTAGCATCCAATGATAGTTCAGTGTCCTATGTAAAATGGATTGTGCCATTAAGAAATGGGTCTTTGTTCAAGGACCCACATCGTACAACTGCCAAGATTTTGGTTGTTTGGGTGTCCCTTTAAGAGAGGAGTGAATACGTCATGAATACAGCTCTGTCCTTTCCACTTTCGGTATTCCCCTGTGAATATTCTGCATATCTTCTTTATGTTCATTATTATAGTTCCTTTTTCCTTATAAACACTTGTCTTCTCATCTCCTATCAGAATTTCAGTCATACTGCATGTTAATACTTTGTTCAGAGGGGCACCTTGTTTACAGAACAAGGCAGGAACGGTCTCTTTCCAGATGGCATTGGAATGACTGCACGTAACTTTAGTGTGGTTCTTTCCTAGCACCTTGTGCCACAGAACTGACAAGTGCAGAGCAGAGAAGTTAAATAGTGCCTGATGAAGAGTCAAGAGAAACTCAACTTGAAAGAGTAAGTTTCTAAGAATGAAAGAGGTCAAATTCACCCTGTGGTGTAAATCTGTAAGGCTTCAGTAAAATTATGCTTAAAATCAGGTTGGGACAGGGACTGTAGCGTGGCAGAGCAATGCTTAGGACCTTGTAAATCTCTACAAAAAGTGTAAAAACTAATTGTGCTGAAACAGTTCAGTGATAAGCAAATTGTGCCCTTTCAAAACCTCTTCACCAAGTTTCTTCCTGTAGAGACAATTAGAGTTTGTTCTCATTTCCTATTTATCATGACTAACCACCTCTCTCTATGCTCAGCTGTTCCTTTTTATTCTCCTCCTTTGTGTTTTGCTGTCCCGAAGCCAAATCTGAATGGATTTCAATGGCTGTCTTGTCCTTTTTGACTTAGTATCAGGCAGTCTGACACATAAGAAAATTATTTTCCAAGTCCTAGCCATACAATGCATGAGTTCTTTAACAGAATACGTAACAGTTCAGCAGAATAATGGGTGCAAGGTGTGGTGTCTGAAAGTATAAAACCTCTGAAACTTTCTCTTCCAGTTCCCTTGCTGTAGCTCTCATCAAAGCTCAGTTTTTCACTACAGTAAACATTTTGGGTATAGAGACTGCAGGTGACAGCTGGAAGGGCCCAGGTTTTCAGTGCTGTGTTCATCTAATCTATTCCATATTAGAATCAGAAAAGTAGGGGATAGTGCTGTTTCTTGAAAAGAGCAAAAAGGTGATGTGCACTCCTTGTGAGATGACTATATTTTTCTGCTGACTTGCAACCTCACGCCTGGCAAAGCCCTTGTACCTGTCAGCTCCCTCCTTATCACCAATGCAATACCAGCTGCATCCCGCTTCTTAGGCAGAGCAGTATACATTGTCCGGGCCTATTCTGAGACTTGGAGCCCAGTAAGGTGCCACCTTTCCCGAGGACTTAAAATTTGCTGTGGTAAAAATGAGGCCATTTAAAATTAATTTCTTTCTCATATTTGTCTTTTGTGGGTGCTACGAGTTTGTGTGTGTTGGCATCTGGGGGATAAGGACTTGTGATGTCCTCGTTGACTCCTCTCTCTCTCTCTCTCTCTTCATTTCAGAGTGCCTGCTGGGGTGTGTGCATAAGAATGGCTGCAGCAGAACCTCTCACCGCTTTCTCCCGATGGTACCTCTATGCCATTCATGGCTATTTCTGTGAGGTAATGTTCACAGCTGCCTGGGAGTTTGTGGTCAACTTTAACTGGAAGTTCCCAGGTGTTACCAGTGTGTGGGCGCTCTTCATCTATGGCACCTCCATCCTCATTGTGGAGAAGATGTATCTATATCTCAAAGACAAGTGTAACATTTTAGTGCGCTGCTTCATTTACACACTTTGGACATACCTCTGGGAGTTCACCACCGGCCTCATCCTACGCCAGTTCAATGCCTGCCCGTGGGACTATTCCCAGTTTGATTTTGACTTCATGGGCCTGATCACCCTGGAGTATGCCATCCCATGGTTTTGTGCTTCTTTCATCATGGAGCAGCTGGTGATCAGAAACACCCTGCGCTTACGATTTGATGAGACTGCTGAGCCAGGGGCCCCCACCGTCCCCGTTGCCTTGGCCAACGGCCATGTGAAGACTGATTGAGCAGTGACTCAGAACCACACTTAGCAATCTGAGAGAGCCCAGGATTCTACCACAAACTGTCAGCTCTGGCTCTGAGGTACTGCTCCTTGCTGTATGATAAGATTCATAAACCCCATTTTTCTAATGGGGGTGTGCATGGGATATACCAGAAAAAAATGGAACCAATAGATTTTCTATGGATTTTACTCTTTGGGCTCCAAGGACCAGTATCAGTTACTTGTTAGTTAGGTTATTTCTGATTTTAACTTATTACAGATGAAAGCAGTCCTTTTGCTTACTCTTTTACATGGAGAAAGAAGAAAAAGAAGTGCTACAGTGGAAATGCATACAAAAAGAAAAAAACCTAATTAGTGGATGGGCATGGACACGCCAGCTAAGTTAGTGATTGGCTTACTCCATTAGGCAATATTCAGGTGCTTGCTTGCAACCAATACCTCCCGTGGGACCTGAGATGCTGCAGGAACAAGGAAAATCCATCTGCTGTTGAGAAGAACCTAAGACTGGCAGTCTGCTGGGGAGGTAGATGGTGTTCCCCTCGTGAGGTCCCATTGGCCTCTCCCTAGGTTCTTTGTTGCACCACGAAATAATCTGGTGCTGGACATCTTGCTGAATTTATACACATCTTGTACTTTTTGAAATCTCAGTCCTGATACTCACTAGAAATTTGTTCTTTTTTTTTTTTTTAAATAAAGGCCTTTTTTTGCCAAGTGAAATTTACCATAATCTGTGCAATCTAAATCTTGGCAAAAGGCGCAAGAAATAGCATAAGTCTTCCCATCTCCTTTGTCCCCTGAAAGCAGACCTTGCCTGAAGGACTGCTGTAGATTTCAGCTCCCATCTCAGCTGTGCAAACCTTGTAGAGACTATACAGGCCACAAGAGTTTTCTGCCTGTCTTCCCAGGGATTCCTCTGTTTCTGGTGATGTTGATGACTTAGTCTGGCTGCAACCTATTGTATTTGAAGGTCAAAACCTCCATGTGGCTAACATGGTATCCAGGATTTGGTCCTCTGGCACTGACTTCTCACCCTCCTTCAGCACTGGCAGGTCTTGGCTCAGATCTGCCCAGTATTCTCCTCAGTGTATGAAGAGGATTTGCTTTTTCTTCCCAAATTCTGCTGTAAATAACCACAGCCATATTGTCATGACAATAATTGGAGGCAGCAAGAGATATGCCATGCTGCCTGATACATTATTAAAAAAAATCAAAAGCAAAAAATCCCTTTCTGAAGAGCACTTCTTCATGCTCTGCCTGAGTGAGGCTTTACGTTAGGGTGCAAGAGCAGCAGTAGAGAGGTGGAGCAGGAGGGAGTGCTGTGGTTCCATTGTAGAACTGCCTGCACTGGGGACAGTTTGAAATTTAACCTACTGGGGACATTTGAGGAGTACAGGGAAAGTTGTAGTGCAGGGAAAGTGCTTGATAGTGGCAGCCACAGGTTCATAATTTGGTCTGGCAAGTCTTGGCTTTTGAAGTTAGCAACAAACATGGAGCTTCCAGCTGTCAGATGTAGCTCCCTCCTAACTGGTTTATGGGGGAGGTTTGCTGTAGTTGCCCTGTAGGGCCAGACTCATTTTAGGTGTTCTTCCACCATAGTCAGCAGAGCTGCACCAGGGATCAATCTGGCTTGAAATGCAAGCATGTTGGTGTGGTTGTGGGATTTCACTCTTGTATTGGAAATGGCCAGGCTGTTTCTGTGTGGGTCCCCTGTCTCTGGTAGGGAGTGCTCAGCTGTGAACCTGCTCCTTGCCCTGGGGTATCCATTCCTGAGAGGAAAAGCACTCCTGGCCCTATGAGGAGAATTGCTTTTTGGTTCTGCTCTTATGAAGGCAGTGTTAATCCTTTTTGTATTATACAGAGTGCAATTATTTTATTCCTTCCCCCCCCTCCCCCCGCCCCAGCATCCGTTGCTGGCAATGGACATGTGAAAACACTGGCGGCAACGAGTTAATCAAATCTGCCCTGGGGTATGCAATGTCTCCTGAAGCACCCAGAATACTTAGGTGGGTACTTAGAATTCCCTTTTTATAGTTCATTAAATTAAAAGAGAATAAATGCTGAACAGATTATTTTTTTTTATGCTGTGATGCCACTATTATGAAATGAGAGGGACAGTATGTAGTTTATCAGCCTTGATGGTCTTGGGTGTGTAGACCCAGGCAAAATAGTCACCTGACACTGTACATGGCAGGGAAAAAAAAGAGATGAAATTAGTACATGGGGTAATGTAGATGAGCTCTACTGGACCAGAAGAAGAAGTGCAAGGTGCAGGTGAGAGTTGGGATCTCCTCATTTTGGCCCTGGTACTGTCAGGGTCATTAGATGTTGTGTCTAAAGCTGGGTTGTCCTCTTACAGCATAGCTTAAATGTGGTGTCTTGCTGCCTCCTACACCACCCCTGCCTCATCTGAAACTCTCAGCTTCATAGAATCATCCTTAGGATCCCTGCTTTCTCCTACAAAACTCTTTAACAAGGTTAAAGGAGTTAGGAACATGATTTAGTGACTCCCAGCTGCAGCTGGGACTGGGGGAGGAGTGGCTGTTCACAGAGCTAACCTGGTGCACAATCACAGTCAAGTATCTTGACTTCAGAAGCTCCCTACTGAATGACACCGATTTTGCTCAGTAATGTAATATTTAGATGCTCAGACTATGGAGGAGTTTCCCAGCAGCATCTAGTATCTTACTCCATTATCCTTATTGCCTGTGCCATTGTAACAGCTATTGTAGTCTGCTTTCCACTGATGTCTGACATGTACCACCCAGCTATTGCATCCTCATAGAGTGGTAATTTACACCCAGAAGTGCACTTTATTTGCAGCTTGCACACCAGAAACAGAAAGGGACCCGGCAAATTCTTAAATCAATTGAAATAATTATACATAATACCATGTACCTAATGCAGCAGGATTAGCCAGACTTCTCCTTTCTGAGCAACATGGCTACAGTCAGAGCTTTGTCTTTTCTGCAAAATCTCCCTTTTTAATACATGTGATGCTTCTTAGAACATCTTACAGAAGTGCCCAGAGCACGTTATTGGGGTCTCAGTGGCAGCTCAGCAAGAGCTCAGGAGCTGGACTGAAGTTGTAGAGACATTTACATTAAGAAGAAAAAAAACGCACAAGGCCTAACATTTGTTTGTATGTGTATCTTCCTCAGTAGATTAAAGTTGCCTGTTTTGAGTTCACCAGCAATAAAAAAACCTTGTGATTTATCTACCTTGTCCTAACTGCAGCAAGGAGACAGTGGCCCATCCCTGCCTTTCTTTTACAGGGGGTGGTGGGTGGTCGGATGTGGACTCCAATTACCCCGAGGTTCTAGTTTTGCCTCCCTTCTCTTGCTTATCTCTTGTATGGTCCACCCTAAAGGATCTCAAAGTACATGATGAAATACGGAGTCTGGTGTCCTGCGCACAAGAAGCGGTTCAAGCATTCCTGTGATGTCTGTTCATAGTCCAAAGATCTTGCCAGAGGGAAATGGTTGATTTACAGCAGGACCAGACTGTCTTTTGGTCTTTGGTGTTACAGTTGAGAGAAATGTGTACATATGGACCGGGTAATATTGCGCCTTTTGTCTGAGTGCGTTTTGTAATTAAAGCAGAATAACCCAATCAAGGTTTTGCTTGACTAGCCCTGTGACTATAAAAAGTAAAAAAAGACTGCAGGGCTCTAACTGCTTTGAGAATTAGGAAGCAGGTGACTGAAGTCTTCCCGAGTTCAATCGCATTGCTCTGCTGCTGACTGGTTTTCTGAAACCTGCACAGAAAGAAGGGGGACTTCTTCATTCACGGGAACTTCTGCCCTTTCTGTACTATGAATAAAACATGAGCCACCACTAAGATGTGAACTGAAACCAAACATTTTTCTATTTTTATTTATCCTGGACCCTGAATGCTTGCAATACACCCAGTATTCAAGGGGGAGGATTGCAGACCTGAGTTCTTTACTTCAGTTCTGCCTGCAGACAGCAGCTGAACCACCTGAGAAGGAAACTACTCTCTTCCCCTTCCTTCCTGCACATCAGCAGCTACCAAATCCCTCTGCAATCCATCCCCTGCCTCCCCTCACCGAGCTGCTTTGGCACCTAATGACCGGGTAGGGTCACAGAGCTGGTGAGACCTCAGGAGCGTTGTCCTTGTGTGGCAAATGACCTCCACTTGCACCTGTCTTCCCTGACTCCCCTCGGAGTGTCCTGAGCCAGCCCCTGGGGAAGGGACCTTCCCTTCCTTCCACCTCCCACCCCAGGGAATGGAGCAAGCTCTGCTGCTGCCCTGGGCCCTCGGCACCATTCAAGGCTTTAAGCTATCCGAGGTCGGTCTCCACTTGGACAGGGGAACTTTGATTTTAAGAGCTGTAAGGCTCTGAGCTTCAGGCTCATTACTAGCAAGTCCCACAGGCATGATAGTGAATTTGTACCACGTGGACTGGCTTATTTCTTCTAGGATAGCAAGTGTTTGCTCCATCGAGGGTTTGGCCACTTGGTTCACTGCTTTGTGAACAAGAGGGAAGTTACAGAAGCAGGTGGTGCCCCCAGCGCCTGCTCTGCTTTTGGCCCTCGGGCAGCTAGCACAGATGTCCAAGGAAAACGTGCTGTCTTGCAGAAGTCTTGCAGAAGGAGGGGCTGAGGATGCACTGGTTAGTTTGTGTCCGCAGGCGCCACTGCTTCAAATACAAAGCTGTGCCTTCCCTCCGAGATCTTTACTACCTGCGGAAATGCAAAAGTTGTCTGCTTGCCCCAAAGTATATGATTGCCTGAACTTACTCTGAAGTAGAAGGGATGTTGAAAATCTCTAATCCTCTTTTTCTCTAGGTGATTCCTGACTTACATCTTTGTGGAAAAATACATCACCTAGAGATATGCAAGCTAGTGCTCATTAAGCCAGCAGAGATACTAAAAGCCATACAGTGCTGTGCTCCATCCTGCTAAGTTAATCATGCTGAGAAGCAGAATACCTTGGCCTGCAGAGCGTGCTGCCATGTGGCTATACCACTTCCAGCACCTCAATTAGTACAAATGCCTACTCAGGAATGCATTTTGCCTTATAAAATTACTCTTAATTCCATGGGTTCTAGTGGAAATGTTTGTCAGGCTAAAGAGGGAGAAAGACTGAGATACTATGTATGCTTCACCACTGCTTATGATCTCACTTGAGAGCATTTTGTTTAAAGTTTCAGGTACTTAACTCTGAGAGACAATATGTGGAAGGTGATTTGTCACAGCCTTGGAGCAGGTCACTAGCATCACGCAACTGGAGACTGCATTGCACATGGTGTGCTGTGCAGCTCCAGTGCGCAGCCAGGATGAGCTTCTACCGTACAAGGACTGTGATGGGTAGAGGGGGTGATAGGAGTGCTGTTGGTAACGGTGACAGAGTGAGGACTGGTGGTGACATCTACATTCCCAAATCTTGAAGAGCTGGACAGGTTGGAAACAGCTCTTAAATGTTATCCGTGTTTGGGACTTCCCACAGGTCTAAAAAAACTGGCAGGTTTTTATTCTGAGGAAAGCAGACCGTTTCCTCGACTCCTTACTCAGGAGTCCGGGCTGCTCACTCCTCCTTTTGTAGCCACTGGATTTTCTGATGTGAATGGCCTTCATTAGCGTGTCAGAAAATAGCGATTTTTAAATAGTAATCCCAAATGCTTGACGTCAGTTTGTATTTATGCTTTAGTCAATTTAGGAGATAAAGACCCTTAAGTATCTGGTGGTGCTGTTTGTTTATACTGTTGTGTCCCATGCTGTCCTGCTTTGATGCTATAATGAAAGAGAAGGAAATACAAGCAATTTGCTTTTTAATAAAAACAAGTAAACATAAGCAGTTGAGACAATATTTATTAAATATGTGAGTTGAGATACCCATAGTGCTTGTAGATCTCTGGCCTTTCAAACATGGGTCACTTTCCATTGCAGAATTTCTCTCTCCTTTGTGGTTATCTGTATTGCTACTTCGGTATGGTTCTTTACCTAGTATTTTGGGGATGAGAATAACAGTATTTAGCTTTCTTTTTTGGTTTTCAGTAAAGGATCTCTAAGTGCTTTTCACAAACTAGTTAAATAATTGTCACTTCGGGCCTTGAAGTAGGTCAGGATTAACCCCAAGCAGCACTGATCAGGAGCTGATGAAAATGTCCTGACAGCTCCCAGAAGGTCATTTCAGACCCGGGAAAGGGAGTTTAACACTTTCCTGTTCACCAAGTTTCCATATTTGAGGAGTGAGTTAACAAAGTTCCAAGAAAGCTGGGGAACTGGGAAAGTGCTACCCAGTTTCCACCATCTGAAGCTGTCCTAGAAATGGTTTTGTACATCATCATGTCGCTCTGTCTGCCCAAGCCAAAGCCAGCACATGAAGGGACTGTCAGAGCTGATAGGCAGCACAGTTCTATCTTGTGCAAAATAGGACTGATTTCTCTCTGTTAACTACATAATCCCACTTCCATCAGTAGAGTACTTTTGGGTAAATATTGCTAGGGGCAACAAGCTATGTTAGAGGCTAAACTGAGGTGACCATCTGCTCTATCAGCTTGTGTTGCAGTTATACTGCAGAGCTTATCTACGTTGCTGCTTCTGTTGTCAGACCACTCATCTGATGGCACAGCTTTTCCTATTGCTCCTGTTTCTCCATCAGCTTCTTTGGCAACCTGTCCCTCTCTCTGCCTTACCTCCACTGCCAGTCCAAGCGTCCTGTCTGAACCCCACCTTTGGCAATTTAACACAAACGGGCTGATTGTTGGTGAGCCGTAGCTTCCATTAAAGCCTGCAAGAGCTGCAGTTGTCAGTGCTTTGGAAGGTCGGGGCAGAAAACGTTTTCAACACTTGCCTTCAGGCACAAGTACAGCAGCAAGTTTGCAGTTATTGTTCAGTGCCTTTGCTATAACATCCACACAATAGTACATAATAGGCTTTCAGGGCTAAATTCAGCAAAAAGCTTCTCTGGTCAATCTCTGAGTTTCAACATATATGGAATAATACATAATTTCAACTGATCCTCCATATAAATGCATATACACATAGTGAGTGTGTGTGTTTAGATGCATAAACACAGCTGATGGCCTCCACGCTGCACCACTGATTGCATCGTAACTTCTGGTAAAGAAGAGCTGTCACCCGCTTAGCTGTCAACAGCAGTCTGGGCCCACTCACTGCCACTTTCTTGAGCCTATGAGATCCTGAGAAGATCCAAAATGAAGCTCCGCATACACATGAAGCAGGTTAAGATCTGAGTTGACAGCTCTTGACCTTGCAAGCTGCATGTCTGCATGCTTTGGTACGTGGGAAGGGCACAGTTTGATATGGCAGCGAGTTAAAGCCTCTTACCGGTAAGTGCTCAGCTCAGAGAAGGGGTTAGGCCCATATTTTTCAAACGTGTTTTACATAAGGTTTTAAAATCAGATTAATATCTAAGGCAAACATGCTCTACTATTCTGCTCCATCTTTAAAAAAAAGGGGAGTTACCGCCTTGGGGACCTTCTGATGTCTTTGCTAGGGTTTGCCTTCCCCTCTGTCTGCATCCTCTTATTGCTAACAAGAGTGGTGTGTACCCAGCCTCAGTCAGACCCATCCACTCCTCTTCCTCAGGTAAGGCATTGACTGAAAGTACTCGCTCCCACCCGGGCTGCCGTGCTGATCCTAGACGTCCTTCTGTTCTGCTGCTGCTCCATCTGTTGGCCACTGGTGCCTATCTGCCATCTCTAATCTCACTCACATGCAAATTCTCCAGGCCAGGACTTGTCTTTTTGTTGTAACATGGATGCGTACCTGTCCCCAGCAGCATCTGTAAGTGCTGTGATACCATAGTCTCTTGAAGTCTTTAAGGGTAAGAGTAAATACCCCAGCTCTGTTCCACTCTCTTCCTTTCCATCCAGCCTTGTCTCCCAGCGTCACACAGGAAGGCAACTCCCTGCCGATGACCTGAGCATGCCAGCGACGCCAGCGGAGGGGAGCAGGGCTGGTGGCACACCGGGAGCCTCCTCCCTGGGACTCCTCTGCAGATGACACACAGGTGCCCACGTTAGCTGGATGCTGACATGCTCTAGCAAAACAGATTTTTAACATTATTGGACAGTCATCTGGCTCTTCAGCTGAGGCTGATTGGAGTTAGCATGGTAATTATATTTTGGTTGACAAATGTGCCGACAAAGCACAGCTGCCCTTTGATCTCGCAGTAAAGGCAACATGACCCCCAGCACCATACTTATGGCGGGGCTTTGTGCTGCTTGACTGCTGAAAGCAGCACGAACATCTCCAAACGCCCAGCATAGGCTACAGTTGTCGTGGCCACTGGTCTCTGGGCCAGAGCCAGGCATGTACCCAGCATGTTGCTGGTGGTGAAGGTGGTGGTGCCACTACACTGTGTCCCAGCAAGGCTGCCTGTGACCTTACAGCTGCCCACAAATCCAGCCAGAAGCCTGGTCTTGGCTACTGCTGTGTACGGTGCATTAAACCCTATTTCTCTGCTTTACCTTCCATCACCTCAGTCCTGTCCTTCCTCTCCGCCTCACCAACTGCCTCCTGGTAAGATCTTATGGCATGTTAGGGCTTTGGTGTTTGTCTCAACTTCCTGGTTTGGATCTGGTGACTTAACCCTTGCCACTTGACAACTTTTCCTTGGCTGGGGCTCCACAGCACTGTCACCTCCAGCTCTTCGTTGTCACCTTCTCATGGCCTCTCTGTTGTCTCTCCTGCTCCTCGGGAATCCCTGCTCAGCTCAGCTGTGTCCCCTGTCTGGGTGCCCCCATCCAGTTACACAGCTTCTACTCCGCCTCACGCCTCAGACCTCTGCCTCCCTCCCAGCTTGCCACCATCTCTCCACACCTGCATTTTTCTCGGTTTCTCTGGCATCTCTTCCCAAATGAGTTACCAGCAACTCAAACCACCCGTAGCCAGAGCACACTTCTGCTCCCCTTTTGCTTCTCACATTCCCCGCTCTCGTCCTTTCTCCATGGCAGGCACATAATAAATGGGGGAGGCAGAGACATCTTCGACCTTCTGCTCTACCTTATTTGCCTGGCCTTTATGTCTTACTACCTCGTCCCCATCCCCTGAGGTTTCCCTGCTGGGCTGGTGCTGGTGTCCCGTATGCCTGTTTCCCCTTACTCATCGCGTGCACAAGATGTTTTCTTCAGCTGACCTGCTAGAACATACCCTTCTCCCCATGCCAGTCTGTCTCACCAGACCTACAAAACCCAGCAAATTAAATCATCTGCGTATCTATTTCACATATTTATGAGTGAGATACTAATCCCTGCATAGTGAAAGGGTCATATGTACAAAAGGGGAAATGAGGACACCAGCATTAAAAGGAGAAGTGGAGGAAGGGGAGACCGAGGGCAAGGGCAGATGTCAAGGAGGTGAGTTTACAATGTTGAAAAAAAAATGCAGAAAACTGAAACAACAGCAGATCAGAGTATCACTGACAAGCCACATCGATGCTCTTTCCTTGCTAGTTCTGCATTTAAGCTCTCACTTTTTCCTGCTCCCTGCACCTACGTCTTCAGAACAGAGACCAAGTCCTCCAAGTGGCTCAAAAAAATGCATAAAGAAATAAAAAAAACAGCAGACACCCCTTTTCTCTGTGCCTTCTGTGTTAACAGACACCCCTCCTTCCCTTTCACCCCAGTGGGAAAGCTGATCTGTCAGACATTCATTTGCGAAGGCAGCCCTCCCAGCCTCCTTGCCGAATGCTCCATCTGATCTTCTGCCCCTGTGCAAGCAGGAAAGCTTTTTCCGGCTTCCCCAGCACAGCTCATGTGCTGTGCAGGTCCCAGCGGGCAAAGGATTTGCATGTGATGCCGTTACAGTGACCTCCTGAAACTCGGCTCCATTTCCCATCTGTTGTGTGCTATTACATACCCAGGACACAAAAGCAGGTGAAATGTCTGTTGGATGCCACAGAAACCTCTCAGGCTGCAGGCGTGGTAAAATAACCCTCCTAAAGCAACACAGAGAGATCCTTTTGTGTGCAAGAGCTCCTTTCAGATTGGGTTGAGGTTTTTTATTGCCCTTTAAAGGATTCTGCAGTGAGTGACCTGGAGATTTGACAGTTGCGTCCCCGTCATATTTTAACACAATGCAGACAGCAGATGCTTCAAGAAGATTATATTTCTTCATGTACATTGGGTCTCCAGGGAGATTACGCATTTGGGGTCAAGGGCTTTATGGGGCTGGCTCTACAGCCCTGCAGGAGGGTTCTTCTGTTTCCAGCAAAAAATATCTGTAAAACACAGGGCATTCTGCCAAGCGTACTGTATGGAGTTAGCAGGAAACGCTGCTCCCAAGAGAGATTTTACCTACGGCTCTGTCAGGGATAGCTTTTATTATAATAATAGCAGTTGATCAAATAGCCCCCAGTGCTGCAGCACCTTGCAGCTTGAGTATGGGGGTGAGCCTGAGCAGAGGAGCAGCGCTTACTCATTGGACTGCAAAAAGGTTATTCATGTGGGGGAAAGCTGTCTGCCTCTGTAAAGCCAGGCAGAAATAGGCACCTTGTAACAGTATGGTGTTTTTGATATGCAGATATCTTGGGCAAGGCAATTGTCAGCTGGCCAGCACAGAAGATCTTGCAAGGGAGAGAATGATGTCCAAAGATGCAACAAAAGCTCTCAGGGGTCCCCACTGTACACACCGACAAGCCAGAGATTATCTAGGTTTTAAAGAGGTTTTACAAAGAAATTGCCTCCTCCTACCGCAATCCTGTAAGACCATTGATTTATCTGCTTTGGATATTGAACAATGAAGACTGAGCGAGCCCTGCTAGGAGGGGAATTTCCCATTCCACAAGGCTTAGGAATCCAAACCTTGACACCAGCCCCTCTAAAATCCAGTCCTGAGAAAATCAGTAACTATCAGTAAAATTCAAGTACAGCTACAGGCTCTCTAGGGTGCCAGCACACAGCCGCAGTGCCACGGTGCTCAGAAGCCACTGGAGCCCCCCCCAGCACCAGCCTGGCCCAGTGCAGGTAGGAGGTGCTCTCTCAGGCTCTGGCCAGTGGTGAGGCTGGACTGTCCCAACAGGCAGTGCCTGTGCAGCCCAGCCGCTTGCAAGGCAAAAGCATACACCAGCACAGAAATGGGCCTTCCCACACCAGTTCCTGAAAAAAAGGAGAAGGTAGTGTCCTTCGTCCGGACTGACTGCTCCGTTGTTCCGTGTCTCATGCAGTCACTCATTGCTCACAGGCTCAGTGTAAAATGCTACTAAATCACAAAGGGAATGTTTTATGCTTGCTAGATGCTGAAGTAAGTAAGAGCACTGGATGAGGACCAAGGGGAACACGTACTTCAGTTATTACTAAATCCTACCTCAGACAAAGCTGCTTCTAATTTCTATGAGCGTTTTCTTAAGGAAGGAACAAACACTAACCAAGAAAACTAGGATTTACCTCAAGTGCTGAAATCTGCACAAGAGAAAGGAGCTGGTTTTAGCAGGTGCCCTCCAAAGCCTGCAAAGCCATACAGGGCATCAGTTTGGCTTCGCACTGCAGCTGGCCTTCGAACATGAAATGCCCCACCATGTTCCCCCCACCCTCATGCACTGAGTTTAATGGTGCCAGAAACAGTAAACGTCAGGCAGTGTTTGTGCGGAGGAGTGTAGAAACTATGGTTAGATAAAGCAGTGATCACAAGAGAGGCTGCATCACAAGAGAGGCGAAAGAGCCCTTAAATAGCCCTGATTTCTCTCTTCACTCTGCAAACAGCTGCCATGTGCTATAGTCCCCTTGTAGGAGAGTAAATTTAGCAATGAAAAAAGGATGGTTCAGGATGCCTGTCAGGATGTGCGTTCCTGGCACCTAGCCCACCCCCTTGCTAGGGATCAGCAGCACTGCAGAAGCCAGCCTCGAGGGACTGGGGGGGTAGGACATCCCTGTGACATCTCCTAGAGGAACAAGGAGTCTGCAGTAATTCTCTGAGCTCCCCCAGTCAGCAAATCAGACAGAAGTGCCATGTTTGGCCATGACGTTTGGCTCTAGATCTAACCTTTTTCAGGCTTGGGAGTAAATGAGTTTCTGGGGGGTATGCCTGGAGCACAGTTATTCAGAAGCAATGCAATAATAAATTTCATTTTACTCAAGTCATCAGCCCTCCCGCCTTGGTGTATATGAGCAATGTCTTGCTCTTCTTGGACTCCCTCAATATCCACAGTTTTGTGGCTGAAGTGGTGGCAGCAATTTCCTTTTTTCTCCACACTTTGAACAGGCAGAAGGAGGAACAGAGGCACTGGTAAGAAGGGGAAGTTAGCAGTGGGGAGGAGAAACTGAGGGAACTCATGACCATCCCAACCTATTTTTTCCATTTCTTTTAAAATATGTAGTTTTGATGTTATGTGTTGACTTTGGTCGTTGACAGACTGCATGAAAAGAGCCAATGTGTTACTCTAGGCATTTTTGGCAGATATGTAGGAAAGCTATCCAGTTAAGATCAGTAGCTAACCCACAACAAAGCTTAATCTCCAGCCAAAAGCTTAATTCAACAGAAACCAAACATCTGCCCCCCTGGGACACTCTGGGATGGAGACAGAGGTCTTGGCTTCTGGGGTGGCTCCAGAATTGTTCTTCTGACTCCTCCCTGATGGCACAGCAGGGCATGTGCACTCGCTCTGTGGTTTAGGTAAGAGACTGCGGCGTGGGATGGCAGATGCCAGGCTCTCAGAATTACAGCTACAAAACCTCAGACTGAACCATACGCAGATCTAGTACAAATAACAGTATCCCTCCCTTGCCCTGTAAAACCTTCTGCTATTTCTGGCCTTTCTCTCCCAGCGTCTCTTTTCATACACAGCAGATTGAGACCATTATCCCTGGAATAACAGTGTGCACGCTGATTTTTTTTCACTGTATCGTCTCATTCCTGACCTCTGCTGCTTTTTTACTATTCTAGTCCTGGTTTATAATAGGAAATTGAAAGCCCAAAGATTTTCTTCACATCTGACATTCATTCTTCCTCCCAGCTTCTTTTTTTTTTCCTGTCAGATTAAAGGCAAAGAGAAAGAAACGGCCCACACTGTGTGTTAATGGTCCACATGTTCAATACCCCAAAACCTGATTCTGTTCTTAGCCTTGCTTTGTGTAACTTTATTCATTTCACTGACCTTATTCTGGATCCTCACCGAGGTAAGAAGGAAGTCAGGTGATATGTTTAAAGAGTATTTATTTTAAACATAACATTGAGAGTTAAGACAAACAAGTCTCATGTTCATCTGCCCATTTCCCAGCCCTGATGACTTGTCTACATTCCTGATCTTATCATTCAAGCCCAGTTATTTGAAAAGTGACCACAGATTTAGAGTGACTCAAGTTTTACCAGTTTGGGACATCTCTATCCTGGTTTTCTTCAGATGGCTCCAGTTAAAAGTATGGCAGCTGTGCACCCCTGAAGCTGCAAGTGTTTCAAGCTGGAAGCCCTAAAATCAAGCCAGCTCAAATCAGAGGCTTTAAAAATCATTTGGCCTTCTTATGTGAGTTGGTGAGTCCCTGCTGAGAGGTGATGGAAACACACAGCTCCCAGTGGAAGCTGAATGACAGCCAGTTGAATTAAACCCTTGGTACCATAAGGCTGTTGAGTCACACAGCCCAGGATACACCTGTCCCCGCTGATGCCATGACAGCACAGCTATGATGAAAGTCAGTGACAAATGCAGGATGGCTCCATCTTCTGTCAGCTCAGAGGCACCTTTCCTTATGGTGCACTTTATTTTGCAAGGCTGGGAATGTTCTCATTTCATGCCCTTTCCCTCTTGGGTGTAAAAACTCCTGAGGTTTGGGAAAATATGCTTTCAATGACTGGATGGGACTGTGATGCTTCCTGCAGATTTATAAACCTACATCCTAAAGACCAATGAAACAAAAGGTCAGTTATTGGACAATTAATAGGATCCTGGTTCAGCAAAACAGCTAATCATGCATTCAGCTTCTTGCTGTACAAATGTCCTATTTTACTTCAATTAAGTATAGGCTTAATTTGCGGTATAGTTCATTTAATATAATTTGCTGTAGTGATTTAAAAAATAGCTATGACTCTGTAAAATCGATTTGTCATGGGTAGTCAACGTAGGGTGAGGATAATGTAATCTTAGCTATGGCATCGTGCCCAAACAGTGAATGGCAAACATGCTTGCCTGGATACTCTCTACAGTAATTGAGTTTACAGTAGTGGAGTCCTGAGGTGATATTTGAATATATTATTGCTGTGCATTCATCCCAGTAAAATGGATAAGAAGCACCATGCTTCAAGGTAAAAAATAATCACCGCAGAATTAATTTGATGTCTTCTTTCCTCTGTGGGTAAATTCTTCTATAATTATCCACTAAGATATCTCTTGCTTCTGTTCGCCAACACTGCTAAGACACAGGACACTAAGTCTCTGGTTTGATCTTGTTTGAGACTGCCAAGTTCCTTGCAGGTGGTGTGTGAGACTGAGTAACATTCAATTGCAGGGCATGAAGACGTCTCCTTCTTTCAGGGCCAGCCAGAAAACCATACGGCACAAACACTGTGGGAGTGGAAACCCTCCTCTACTTTCTCTGCACAGGTTTGGTGGTTTCTTGTCTCTTCCATGCCACTCAGACACCTTCGGACACAGTTCAGCAACATGGTGAGGCTGTCTGGAGCAGTTTCCTTTGTAGACCCACCCACAGGGATCTCATTCATTGCTTTAAAAAGAAGCAGAATGAAAGGCGTGCAAGAGCCAAAGGCCCCAGACTGAAATGATTTGCGGAATGAAATGTTCCAGGCCTTTGTTTGCTTTCTGGTTTGTGTGTTTGTTGTTTGAAATAAGAGCTATTGGGCTCAGTTCAGCTGCTGGGTTATCAGGGCGATTAATCTGTAACATCACAAAGTGAAGACTTCTTTTCCAAAAAACAAGGCACCTTCACTGCCATTAGTGATTTGGAACATGCTCCTCAGGTGGTGAGCTGAATAAAAATAGTCACATCAGGGGTTTTTTTGACATTGTACATGAATGAGTCTGTTTTTTTCAGGGGCACTCCCATTTCGGGCAATTGCAGAGATATGAGTGTCTGGGATCTACCCTTCACTGCTGGTGTTGTCCAAGCAAAAAAGCTCATCTCTCAGAATAGTCCACCAGCTCCCATTGTCTCTTTTCTCCACTGAAGAACTCTGCAGATGGAGCGATGGCTGTACCTGAAAGCAACAGATGTCCTACCGTAACTGCTAAACCCAGGCACCATCAGTACTAATTTCATGGTGTCTGACTGTGTGTGATGACAAGGGGTACACAGTGCACTTTCTCTACTGGTCGCTGCAAGGTGCTTGGATTTTTCTAGTCTAATTGCAGCTTCTTAACAGAGACTGGCTGCTGTGAAGGATCACAGGGTGACACGTTGGATGCACACATCCCCAGAGAACCAGGCTGATCAAAGGAGAACCACTGAACTACTGAGTTTGCTTCCATAGCTGGTCACAGTGAAACAGATCTGCTTCATAGGACAAAAGTCTAAATATAGCTCAAGTTTCTGAGTAATAGGATTATGTTGCAGTTTTTCCATGCTTTAGCAACAAAAAGCTGCAGTGGGGACCTAAGGATTGCCACAGTCAGATATTATCTGATTTGTGCAATGCTCCTAAAGGCCTACTGCTGTGAGACTTGTCATTTCTTGGTCTACCTCAGCATCCCAGGGAAAGCTGCAGGAAATTTTGTGGTGAGAGTGGCAAGGCCTGGTGATTGCAGACATCACTACTGGGACAACCCCAGCACCTCAGTAAACAGAAACTCCAGACAAGGCACTAAAAAAGGCACAGGCAAAAGGCAGGAGGAAGTCAGGTTTGTTTCATGTTGGGTAAATGGGGTTTAGCATGTCGGATAAAGATCTGCTCTGGTAACAACTCCACATTGATTATTATGCTGCCGCTCTGCCGGTTCATGGCCTTCTCATCCAACAGAAACTTAACAGGGAAATACAAAAAGCCCAAAGACTTGAAAGACTCCTGCTGTCCCTTTAACCAGAAAAAGCTAAATGAAGTAGGAAGCTGATCTTGGAGGGCAATCTGCTTAGATGAGCACAGGCTAAAAGTGGAATAATCCCTGAGGTATCTCATTTTGTTTGCTGTAGTTTGGGCAGAAAGCAAATGCAGTTGAATTTTTCAAAGCTGTAATGTGCAGGTGGGTCTGTCCTTCTGCCTGCAATAGCAGTGAAGGTGGCTAGTCTGCTTTTCTGTAAAAAGGGTAGGAGGTACAGATGCTCTCTTTCAAAAACTCTACATTGCTGCTGAATATTTCTGAAATGGTTTTGGGGGTGATGGATAACTCTGAATCCACAGCGGCATGTGTGAAGAGGTAGAAAATAGAGAAATGCCTTCTGCCTGAGAAAAAAGCTTTGTTTTCCTGTGTGTAAAAGTGTGTGGTCAGACAGGTCCTCACTAATACCTGAGGAGGATTCATTATAATTGGGTTTAATCCTTCCTGAGCAGGAGAAAAAAAGGTTAATTGCCTGGGGAGAAGCATTTGTCTGGTCTACAGACCATTCAGAGGACTGGGAGAGGGGGAGAATCAGTCAGAATGAGAAGATGGGCTAATTTTTCACAGGTCTGTTATTCTTGATCTGTTTGTTATAGCCAATGATAACAGTGAGGTTGTGCTGAGCAGCTTATAGAGACAACACAGCAATGGTTTCCTTTCCCTCTACCCCATCCCTGGAGCAGATGCAGCTGGGAAAGTCTCAAGGGAAGTGACTTTGGTAAAGCTGTGGTGGTATGGCCAGCATGGAAAATAAAGCATTTTTAACCAGGGTGCAGGCCTCTTTGTGCGATCCTTTAAATTCCCTTTTTTGAGATGGGGGAACCTCGAAGGGTTGGAAGTAAATCTCCATCTCCTTTGGGGAGACAGCAATGGAGAGAATACTTCATTGGAGGTTCCTTTGTGTACTGTTATTGAGCAACCTCTTGGGACCTCAATCCCAGGAAAGCATGGGCTCGTCTATAATCACTTTCCAGTCTCAGGAGCACATGGGTGGGTTTTTTTAAAGAATGTGGTAGACATCAAGTAGATAACGCCAAGGAGTAAGAATATATTAGACTAATTAGGCACTAGGCAGCAAGCATAAGGTGGGGAATTGCTCTGAATATCTGGATTACCCTTGTGAGTCAGCATTGTTGCTGTGTTTTCACAGAATGAACTCTTTTGGGGAGACACTCTCCTGTCACAGAGGTAGGGGAGCACTGCTAATTTTATGGCAAGAACTGATAGTTGGAAAATAGCAATAAACCTGAGGACTGTATTCAGTATCAGTGAGGTGATGCTGTGTTAGCAATAAAGTAAATTATCTGAAATGTTCCAGAATGTGAAACTGTTATCTGAAGATGCTCACAAAAGGCTCTCTGGGGTTTGAGGAAGAAACTTTTCTATGGATTTGGTTCCAGAAAGGAAATATTTTGCCATTACCTTTTCAGTTCTGGAGGCTTGCAGAATTACTTCACTGCTGAGTATTTATTTGGATAAGAATGGGTAAGTATTTCATACTGTGCCCTTCAAATCAGATTCTGTCCCTTTTGGCTTGTCCCTTAGCAAGCTAATCATCATTCCCTTTTATATTTTAATTGGTGTGTTTGATGTTAGAGCACTGTGCTTCTATGAGACTTTGTTTGTTGTTGCTGTTATGCTTCGCCTTTCTGTAAGTCTTGCTCTAGTGTTGCCAGTTTAAAGGACTTTCTGAAATTCATGTGGTGAAGCTCTGCTCTTATAAAGCAATCATCTCTTAACTTTATTAATCCTTTCTTATTATGAGTTCCAGGGGCAGCTAAAGGCTTAGACCAGAGCAGTTCTCTGCTGTATCATGCCTGACATATAAGTCTATTGGGCTGGTACTACTTACTCTGTTTACAGTCTAAATAGGTAAAACCAAAACTGGAAGTAAAGAAGATACCGTATCATTACGGGGCTTGACTGGGACCACAGACCAGAACTGTTTGCAGAGTGCCTTGATCCCCTAGTGACTACTGTCCTAGTCAAACTTACGGAAGCTGTGCAGTTGCCTGCTGTGTTGCTGCTTGTGAACGTTGATGGTGACTAGGCATATGTGAACACTTCTCCGATTATCCTCTGGATATATAATACCAACTTTCTTGAGTTACACAGAGAGGATGATGCACAATTATTTGCCAGTAGGTTTAAAGGTATATCTGCATATCTGAGAAGTAGAGAGTGGAACAGCCATGACTCCACTGAGAAATGAGATGCAAAGAACTTGCAGGAGAGGCATGAGGGTGTATTGGTTTTGCTCACAAATCTTCTAAACTACCTGGCTGGTAAGATTTGCTTGCCTTGCTCAACATCACAAAACAGTTCTCTGGTTTAACACAGGTATTCTGTTTTTGTAGAAGATGGGAAGCCTGTTGGCCTCCCATGGTGAAGGGGAAGCGCTGCTGCATTTGTGGGAAGGAAAAAAGTCACCGAGGCAATGTTACTTTTTCCTGCACCTCTGGGAAGGTAGGGCTCCTGCTACCCCTGTACCAAGCAGGAAATAGTAGTCCATGACAGAGTTGTACTATGGTCATGCCCTCCTGATTCCACTGAAACTAAACCGCAGCAACAGATATCCTTTCCCTTCCTCTAGACAGCTTTTCTCAATTGTGACTTACATTTTTCAAGTCAACTTTTGAAGGCCAACTACACTAGGAGGAGCTCTTCCTCCATTTCATCCCTTCTCTCCCTGTTCAGCTAGCTATTCACTAAAGCTCTGAGTTGCTTTTGTATGGGCTGCTTACTCCCTGTCCAGCTTCTTCTGGACTTCTTTGGGCACGTAAGCTCCCTTCAGGATATGAATGAAACGCTAATTCCACAGACCCTTTTCGATACCTCGGTTGTAGGGCTTCTTGCTATTTTTCTCCTGTTCGCTAGTTTGGAAAAGCGGCTGAAGTGTTCTGTATTTCGCAACTTCACTGTAGCATTTCTTTCTCATTACAGACAAAACCCTAGCCATGCAATTCCCAGCACACAGGCCTTCAGTAAACGTCCCAGGTAATATTGGTCCATTTTTTCCTTTAGTTAGGTTAATTTCTAGAACTGTAAAGATTATGCAGACAACATATATAGAATACTAACTTCAGTACTTTCTAGTGTGAGCTAGAGTGAGTTGGAAAACTCACCCTACAGACATTAGTTAAGTCACGTCAGTCATGTTTGAAGACTGATTCTTGCTGTTACATTCCCATTACAGGGTAATAGCTTCTTCAGTCAGAAGGCATTTCTCACAGAGCTCGCAGCACATCAGACATTTGTAAGCCCTCAATTTGAAGACAAGAATCAGCATTCCAATATTCTTCACTAACAAATGAACGTATGCATACAACTCATGCTGAAGACTTTCAAGCTTCGTAGATGCTTTATGTGCAGAGGACAACAGGAATTTATAGGGTAAAGCATGGAAGCACGGTGAGAGGCAGCCCCCGAAGATGCCCGCATCGAGGTTTCCGTGCCTGGAGCACGCTTTCTTACTCCACCTCAAGAGCCTGGCCTGGCGGCTCCCACCTTCGGGGAAGCGCTCGTGTTCACGAGCGGGGATAAACACTGAGCCCCCTCTCCGCCCCTCGTTCCCCCCAAAGCTGCATCTCTTCTGATGGAGCGGGTGCAGGAAAGGCGCTACCCCCGGCGGCACACCGACGGAGGCGGTCGTAGGGCCCTCGCTAGGCCGCAGCCCCCGAGGCCGAGCACAGCCACCGCCCCTACCGCCATCGCAGGGCGGGGGGCGCCCGCCCCCGACAACCACCGGTCCCGGCATGCCCTGCGCGCCACCGGCCTTCAGAGGTGTGTGGGGATTGGTGGGAGCGGAGCCAATCGCGAGTGTAGGCCTTGCCCGCCGGCTCCGCCTCCTCGCGCCCGCCGCGGGGAGCCTTTGAAAAAGTTCTCAGGTGCGCGGGGGCTCTTTCCTCCCCGGGCGGGCGGGTCTGGCCCGGCCCGGCGGGGGACCCCGGCGCCGCGGGGGTGAGACTGGTTTGCGGCGGGAGCGAGGTTTCGGTTGCGCCGCGGTGCTGCCGTGGGCGAGGGGGGGGCCGGGCAGGGCCAGGGCGCCGGCTGCGGGCGCAGCCCCGGGTCCCGGAGTGATGGGGCGGGCGGGCGCCTGAGTCACCTGGGCTGGGCGGCGGGAGGGGAGCCCGGCGCAGCGCAGCCGCTGTTCGCCTTCAGGCGTTGGGGTCGTAAGTTCGTTTTCCCGTTCCAGGTGAAGCGATGGTGTCAAACTCTCCTGCAGCACCTCTGTCGCCTGGTGTGAGTCCGTGCCGATACCCGTGTGTGTTTTTCCCCTCACGGTGTTCTTGTCCACCTGCCCGTCCCGCCACCACGGGGAGGGCGCAGGCAGCGCTCCTGAGGGCGTCCCCGCTGATCGCTCCAGTCACAAAGTCGGTGAGCAGGGCTGTGCCTTGGCTCTCTTCAGCTGCAGCGGTGTGCGGTGTGTGTGCAAAACCAGGAACCACCGTAGTGCTCGGGGCGGAGTGTGCAGTGCGTACGACAAATGATTATTAATACAGCTGTTAACCTGAAGGACACTGAACTCCTCAAACGTTTGATTTTCCTCCTGTCTAAAGAGGATTTTGTAGAGGGGTCAATAAAGTTTCCATCTTGTGGAGGCCTGTGCATCTGCAAAAGTTGTAGCAATTTCACGTTATTTAAAAACCTTTTTATTTTGCCTAAACTTCTGGCTAAATAAATGCTAGGAATATTGCCTAAATAATATGTGTGAAACAGCTATGTGCTCAAACATAAGCACAGGTTAGGAAAGCACCTGTGCTTTAGGTGGTACTGAGCTGAATACCATCCTGTGGAGTTTTGTTCAGTAAAATGGAGTGGCAAAAAAAAAAAAACAACCCAAAGGGACAAATGCAAATAGCTGAGGGCTAAGGGGAGAAGGACTCATAGCGGCAGTGTAATCTTAACTGCTATGTAAAATAGTCTTAAGGCTTATCTGAAATAATCAGATGCTCTTTAAGCAGGAATCTCAATAAATTCAATTTGCTTAAGTGAGGGAATATACTACAACTGTTGCTGCCTTGGTCCAATGGTATTTTTGTTTGCTTTTAGAATAAAATAATATTTACATTGTAGTTCTTCATATGCTTAGCTTTGGCCTGTGGTTTCTTTTACACTGTTGGCTAAATTAAAGAACTCTTTATTAACTGTGTTTGTTTCATAAATTGTTACATAGAACGTTATGAGATGGGTTTGACTGGTTTGACCATCTTGAGTCTTGTATGCTAAAGTATCTTGCCAGCCCTTCAGTCTTTCTAGTGTTTCCTTTCCAGGTCCTTCCTGTTCTTTCAACATCTGTCATGAATCCTGGGTCACCAGAACCAAGTGTTGTGTTCTGGCAGTATATGTTCTAGGGCTAAATAATTACTGTGATTACTCTACTATTCGTGTTTAGGCATCCAAAGATAACCTTACTTCTTTCCAGTGCGGTGTAGCATGAGGAGTTCTTGTTCAGTTCACCACTGAGTGATTTCCAGCTTTCTTATGTCCCAGAAACATCTGTCCTATAAACATTGCTGATTATTCTGTTCTTACTGGCATGATCTCATACATGGTCAAATATGAGGAGATACAATTTAACATAACTGCTTTCAGAGTGGTAATATAATTTAATGTGATATAGACTGACATGGGAAGTCTATATCACGTCATATTTTATATATATACCACGCATGTGCGCACACTTTCCTGTTCTTTAGCAAGAAATGAGTGTAATTGTCCGCATAGTCATATTCCAAGCATCTTTCAAAAATTTTTTTGTTGTTTGCCCTGTAGATTGGGGAGTATGGCTGCTAAGAAACTAAGAAGAGCAAGGTTGTCTCAGGAGCTGTGTGAAAGGCTGAGCCGCCATCATATCACTACCTGTCAGGTGAAAGGGTTATTTTATGTTTTTGGGGGGTGGTTTTTTGGGGGTTGGTTTTTGGTGTGGGTTTTCTTTTGGGGTTGTGTTTTAATGCATGTACTATTTAGTTCTTTGTAGCTTGATTTACAGGGAGCTTTACTTTCTATAAAGTAGGGGGCATTTCAGGCTGGCCTGCTGCCTTGTAAAAATACAGCTTTAAAATGATAGATGCCTAAAACATTTAAACGCGTATGTACTTACTACCTTCACTTCTAAAGAACCTGAAGATGCTTTGTTTTAGCAGGGGTGTGCAGCTACTACTTGTATGGAGTAAGACATCCATTTGTGAACACTTCACAGAAACACATGTATACTACATAATACAGTGTGTGAACGTGCTGTGATGTTACACTGTCAGTATGAGTTGATTCAGCAGTACGTTCTGAAGTTGTTCTTATGAATGCTCATCTAAAGACAGTCAAGAGGCCCTATACATTTCAGTAGTATGCATCATCAATACAGGATCTAGCCCTAGGACTGCAATCTAGAAGACATGGTGTATTTTGAATGTTTTTCAGGTAGATAGAGACTTCTGTGAGCAAAAAGGTGTTATCTTTTGCAATTCTGTCACACAGTTCTTGAATGTTTGGTCCTTTGACTCTGTGTCCTTTAAAATAAAAATACAATTTCTTTTAATATACTGGTATCAGAGAAAGGTAGGAGAGGTATAGCACAGTAGTGTATAACATGGCACAGTTGGTAAACCTGTGGAATGTATACTAGTTGTGTATAAATTGCATTAGTTTAGTCCCCAGTCTTGATTTCTACGTTGAGCGCTCTGAACTGTTCTATTCTCTTTCAGGACTTTTTATGTCTTTCTCTCTTGGAGCTAATGAAAGTGACGGGACAGAGCTACTATGATGTGCAGAAGCTTCTTTGTAAAGTCAGCCAAGCTTGTGCTCCCAAAATGCAAACAGTAAGTATGCTTGTGTTGATTCTGTTTTTGATATAATATCTGGGAAAAAGCTAAACAGTGTCACTCATCTTTTTACCTGGGAGGTTTGTGATGTCTCAGTTTGATTGCACAGTGAAATAATTTTATTTTAAAATTTAGATCTCTGAGGCACTTTAGTTTGATACAGTGACTTTTATTAGTCATTATAGCCTCAAGAGGTTGTTCAGGCTTGCAGAATTGGTTCTGAGTGCAATAGGGAAATACGGCATTCTCTCTTGCAATCCAGCATATAAAAATTGCTTCTAGTTTGGACCCTGCAACTAAAAAAAAAAAGCATTGTTTAATCCAAGCAAAGAGTAAGGATTTCAGTATATATTGGTTTTAGACATAAAATTGGTGCCAAGAAGTGAAGCGATCCTGAAAATAACTTCTTGAGGATTTTTTTCATCCATGTAAATGAGCTGTAGTGTGGTTTAGGCTACAAATAGCCTACCTGGGGAGAATGCAAGAAGGAAACAGATGTTAGATGCAATGCAGTGGCTGGATTTGTTTTCTTTTTTGAATTCAGGTCAAAAGATGTCAAAAATGGTGTCTTTTTAGAACAGAGAGGACATGGACAGTTCTGACCTGTGTCAATGCAGCCTGCTTTTTTTCCTGAAAAAAAAAAGCCATGTCAAAGTTTATTACGTGTAATTGACATAGTAATTGTAGCAGTAACTCTGTGAAACTCTTGTGAAATTCACAAACATACTGCATTAAATTTAGTTATATGCAGAATTAAAATGACTTATACTGGATGGATTAAAAGCTAGCTAATTACTAGTTTTCCATCAATAACTGTTAATAATCAATAAATTGAAGAAAGATGGAAGTTTTAAGTAGAGTTCTAGCAGTTGCTTTTGCCTGTCATCAACACATCACTATTCAATCAAATTTCTTTGCCGAGAAGCTTGACAAATACTGAAGTTTGTCAGACAGCAGTTGTCAAGGACTGTTAATACAGAGCCAGCTGATAGATGACCAGCTATGTAAGTGCATACAATACAGAGCTGTACTTCCAGAAGCAGAGGATGTTAGCTGTTTTTAAGGGATATGGATTGAATCTTTGTAAACACAGGATTTCAAATGGACTTCAGGTCAGAGTGACTGAACCATCATCATGACTGATGTAGCAAGAAGGTTTGACAATATCTTTGAGTAAAAACATACATTTGATAATAGGAGTTATAAATAAGGGGAAAATACTGTCCCCATATAACATTGGAAGCACTGGCAGCAAAACTTGAGAGTATGCCAAGATATACAGTAAAATTCTAATTTCTGGAAAAGTTGCCTCGTGGTATCAAGTACAGAATGAAGTGTACTGAGCTCATCAGAGAGGAATTCCGTTAAGGGGTGATTTGATCACATTATATGCTAAGTAGAAAAAGATAATTATATTAGAGGTCTCTAGAGTCTAGCTGAACAAAAAGCTGAGCAAGATCCAGTGGCTGGAAGATAAATTAAAAAATAAATCCCTGAAATGGGAAGTAATAAGAAAATCTTTAGATGCTAACATAAGTTACAATTGGAAGAGGTTGTCTAAGGATGTGGTAATTTTTCATTCACTTGGACTCCTGATTTAACAATTGAATTATTTTTGTTACCGAAAGACAGTCTGGTTCAACCCTAGTTTTGTGGGTTAAATACAGAAATCACTCAGTAAAATTTTACAGTCTATGTTAGGCAGGAAAGCTAGACTAGAATATTGTTTCCATGGTCTACAGAGTTTGTTTCCAGTCTACAGGGTTTAAGTCCTGTCAGAGGTTAAACAAAAAAATGATTAAATTAAAATATGATGGAAATGCTTCTTCATCAGTACATTCACTCTTAAAGTGAATCTGAGCATAAATTTCGATCCCATTTTGAGTGAGGTAAAATTAATTGTTTTTTGTATTGGCCTGTTCTGTGTCTTGAAAGCTATTTTTGGTATATTTCTCCTCTATAGAACTGAAGAAGAGAGATGGTCTGAATGAATTTCAAATATTATTCTAATATGCTACCTGACATAACATAGGGAAGAACTGTAGCATAAAAAAAGGAACGGACGAGCTATCTTATCTTAACCTGCTGGTAGAACTAGCTGGGAATTTTTCTGATCAACTTCAGCAAAAAAATGCTCACTTGTTGCCCAACAAGTATGGACTAAAACATCTAGGATCCAATGGTGTGGTTATTTATTTAGTTATCAATGATTCCTGTGGAAGCGCTTCCGTAGTACACCATATTCCCAGCAGACTATCTTAAGACTGGGATAAATCTGATGCCTGCATTTCTCTCAGGCATAGAGAAATCAGGTTTTCTGGAGTGGTCAATCAAGGCAGTTTATGGTGATGTGCTGTGACAGGGCTTCAAGAATCTCTGTTGTTGGGCTTGGAGTCTGAAACCTCCGGGAACCCTTAACTATAACTGGAGCAACAACCTTTGGATCTTGGACTGTTCCTTTTAAAAATCAAACTTCTGATGTTCAGGACACTCAGCAGTTGAGGATTGTGTCAGTTTGAGCAGATGTCTGCAAGGTGTGAGCAAGACCTGTTTCTTTTGGAAACATCATGTTTTGGTGTTTCCAGATCAGCAGTTCCATTTTGTAATTTCTTCTTTGTCTGGTTTAAATTGATTCCCCAAATGAAAATGATTCTTATGAACTAGAATTCTGATCTTGGGCCAGTTCCTCTAGTGAGTGGAGGAAGTAGGAATTCAACTATTTTCAGTTCTGCACCTGTCCTGTTGTCTTGAATAGTCTACCTCACAAAAGTGGAGAATGATGAATGGCTACAGGATTAAGCCAGGGCTTGTTCAAAGACTTGGGAATCTTTAGCAAACCTTTCCTTCAACCCAGGTAGTTTCAAATTGGTAACGAATGTTGGCCAGGGAGTTCTTGGATTTAGGTTTCATGTGAGCGTTCTGCATTGGTCACTAACCATACAAATAGTGTTTACTTATTTAAAAGTTCGTTTTTTACAGGTTGAAAGCAAGCGTGGTTGAATAGGAGCAAAGAAAACCTTTAACACATTATTAAAGGCTTATTATTTAATATTGTGGTGAGGGAGATACAACAAACTTTAAATTTACTCTGTGAGCTATAAATGGGATAATAATGCGAGGAAGGGTGATGAGCTAAGAGAGGACTATAGCTGAAGGTAGGAATAGTTTGCTCATTGGCAACTGTTAAGTCATTCCAGGTTGATGAAAGCAAATGCGAGAAGTTTGCTATTTCCATTAAAAAAAGCATTTTCTGATTTTTGTGTTTGTTTTCTTTTGCTTTTTTCCCTCCTTTTGTAGGCTTATGAAATGAAACTGAGGAAGTCTGTCAATCCCTCTTCGGCCTTTTTATCCACCACGCTGCATAGTTTGGATAAAGTCTTGCATGGTGGAGTGCCCTGTGGATCCCTCACAGAGGTAGCTTGTTTTATATATTTTACTGCAGTTGCATATCACACCTAGAAGTCATAAGTCATGGATAGGTTGGGCTGTCTTGTGTCAGGTGCTTTAAACACAAAATACACAAAAATTCTGGATGAGAAGTGCTTTTTCTTAATTGGTAGAGGTTGCACTTCTTTTTGGTGGTGTTTTTTGGTTTTTTTCCCCAGCATGTCAGGTAAGTAAGAAAATAAAGGAAATAAAAAATGTGGTGACCGTATTTTCCTTTAAAAAAGTGAAAATTTTCCCAGCAAATTTGGGAGAATTGTTGGCTGGATTTTACAGTAGGAAGGTTGCAGTGTGGTTTTGTGGTCAGAGCACAAGGTGCTGAATCAGGAGTCTGTCCTTTTAATACTGGCTTGCTCTGACTTTACCAAGTCATTAGTTTTTATGAAGGTACAATAAGCAATTAGGATAAAAGTGTGAAGCATGTAGGCATGAGAATGACTTTACAGAGCTTTTATATATAAATGTAACTAATTTTTGCAATAAATATGTAATGCATTCTATTTAAAAAAGACTGCAATTAAGGCCTGTATTATATGCACATACATTGCAACACTACAAGTTTCATATCTATCTGTGTATAACTCTGTCACTCTCCGGACTTTGGATGCAATGCTACTTTTTTGCTTAGAATTTTATTTTAAGAACAAGGGAGTACTTCATCTTCTGGTACCTGGATTTCTCTATGGCCTCGCAGAAAGTGATGATAACTTACATAGTTTCTATAATCTGGAAAGACAGGATTTGTGTAGGTGCTCATAGGAGTCGTTGAGTATTATAAAAATACAGAGATGCATTCTCTGACTTAAGAATTTGCTGTGCTACAAATGGAGATGGAGAAACGTATATATTGGAGGGAGTATCAGTATATGTGTGTCCTGTTCTAAAGTTATTCCCCTAGCCACCTGTTGTAGGCCCTCAGTAGAGACAGAATCAGAGCTACATGGACGTTGGTTTTATGCAGTGTGGCCATACTTGTCACATTAAAGTAAAGTTCTGAACTCAGCTGTGCACTTGAAATGAGTGGAAAAAGACATATTGCGTGCCTCATGCTCTGAATTTAGACAGGTTGAAACCATTTTTTTCATTGAACACTTTAACGGTCCTTACCAAGTGCTTTTCTTTTTCCCACAATTTGTCACAGTAGAGGAGTAGAAATGAGAAGTTTATGAATATCTTACTATGAGGAAAATAGATTTTTTCTGAGTATTTCTTTTTGTGTACCATGTACAGGAATATACACCATTTGGATCTTCATAAAATGTTGAAGAACATATCCATGAACTTACATTGAGCTGTCAGAATTAATATTTTCTTCTTATTTAGGCCTAGATTTGCTACCAATTTACTATAAGAAAATTGGATTGGAACAACTTTATTGAGACGAATACTGCAAGTCTTTAAATTCTGGGAGAAAAGACTTGCTAAATTCTTTTTCACTGAAGAAGAAAGAGCTGTTCTTATAAGTAGCAGTGGGATATGCAGAGTCCTGAGATTGTAACTATGCTGCTGTTGAGGATAGTGCCTTCAGCAGGAGATGAGTTTTTGGTTCCTAAAAATATTTTTATGAGCAAAGCAGTAGCTGGACTAGGTGTAGTTTGACTCCTTTTCTTTTGGATTATTGCTCATGCAGTCAGCTGATGAAATAGCATAGCCCGTGTTTGAAAAGAAATGATGCTTGCTTGTGGCTAGGATCTGGCTTTCTGGAATTTCCATCTGGTCCACTTACTTTTCCTCAGTGGAGGCAGAGTATGGCTGTTCATATGCTTATGCTGCTTAAACTTCTGAATTGTGCTTCTTTAGTTGAAATGTAGAGCCACTGCTGCACAGGTAGGAGAAAGTAGTAGAATAGAGATATGTCTTTTCTGTGATATGCCTACTTGTCCTTGAGCCTGTGACTGGCTCATGAGTGGTGCCCAAAACAAGGATGTCACCCATCTCTAGGTCAACCCAGATAACCCAGTCTATTTTGTCCTCCTTCCTGTGGCTTGGCAATTTTTCAGTAAAAGATAGCCAGGGTGTAAAAGTCTGCATTAAAGGATCCTGGAATATTTTTTTCCTAATTAAAAAAATAAGTGGATATGATACTTTTGGGTCGGAAGAGCCATGCAGTTAATATACAAGGCTGCTAAAAACAATATTGTAAATATTTTGTCTTTTTTCTTGAATCTAAGGGTAGCTATCATTCAGCTATCAGTGCAGTCTATCTGACATGTTCTTGCCCGAAGACCGACTAAAATGGCTCTGGAGCACTGATAGACTTTAAGCTTGCTGATTGCCATGTTCTTGGCATTGCTCCAGAGGGAGATCCGGGAAAAGCAGTGGTTGACATGCTGGGAGTTTTACTGGAGTTTAGCTAATCTTTGACTTCTAAGTTTTGTGGTGGTTTTTTTTTTATTATTTGAAAGGAAGTTCTGCAAGCAGTTAATATTAAAACACGGATGTCAAATATAATTTTCCTGAGATAGTATAAAATAATGCTTTTCAGGAAATAAATGCAAATGCTTAATTTTCCGGAGCTATGTATTTTGTAATCCTTGTCAGCTTGGTTGATTATCACAATACTCAATTTAAAAATTTTTTTAACTGTTTCCTTAAAAAAGTTATTTCTTTAGATATGAGAAAAATCTGGGAAACTTCTTGCTAAACCCTATTTTAAGAATGGTCATACTCCATATGTATCAATGTATTTAAAGGTACTTGGGGGAAATTAGTATATTCAATGATAGGCTGAACTTTTATCTGATTGTCATTGAAAAGCACTATGCCAGCAAAGGTGTTGCGCTTTAAGTTTTCTTCTGGAAAAAAAACTTTTGAATGTTAAGTTTTTTTGTATTCTAACGTATTTTGGTTAAAAATACAAGACCTGCCTAATGCAGTTATCTTCAAGAGGTGATCTCACGAAGTGACCGAGATGTTGAAGTCCGCACAAGACATCTAGTGGGTGAGACCAGAACTGCAAGCACTGCGTCCTTCCAGGAGTAGCTTGGTCTTGGTTGCACCCTCATGCCAGGTTGACAATACTGGTGTATAATAACTATTTAGTCAGAAACATTATAGAGAGAACTAGGTAGACTCTAGAAAGTAGATGACTAACTTAAGAGATTAGAGGTGTCTTAAAAAAAATACTGCTTTTTATTTGCCTTTTAGGTACTAAATGTGGAAAGCCCCTAATCAGGGCATGTATTAGGGGTTTCTCAGCAAATGTAAAGGCAAAGAACAATTAAGTGTGCAGAAACTGGGTTTCTCATTTAAAGCCTGGTTCTGGAGATTTTTAAAAGCATTTTTGCCAGAGTCATGACATCTGAAATCATTTCAAAGGTTGGCAGCACTGCAAGTGTTTCAGCATGATTGTTAGATGAAATTTTAGTACAAAGCTATCAAGTGTTGGTTGCTGCTGCTTTGATGCTGTACTGCAGCTTGCAAACACTTTCAGGTCATGTTCTTTTTGGATTCAAGTGATTTTGGAACTTAATAATTTTAATTTGCTCTTTTGCAACTTGCTGGAGCATAGCTGACCAGCAGATTGCCCTTTGGTATTTTTGTTACTAGGCAGATGTTCTAAGTCTGAGCGAAGTTCTCTTCAAAAATATGTTGTCTGCAGCATTTACTTCCTGACTGGTATGGCTAAATCGTTGTCTTCCTGGTGCTTTACCCGGCAGTGAGGGTGGTTGGAAACTTGGAATTTGAGTACATGAGCCACAAGGTTAAGAGTTGCGGTGGTATCTTCTACAGCTACAGCTGCTTGCTTTTTGAGTGCCAGAGGGATTTGATTTTTGTTACATTGTCTCAGACCATTTTTTCCCAAACCACTATTAGGTTTTAAGTTGGAAATTAAATCATAGCTGAAATTTTGTGGTCAGATGTCAGAGATTTTGGCCAACTACTCTGAGGAAAAATAAAAGTACTGACTTTGTGAATATTGAAGAGTTTAATCCCCTGGTAGCTAAAGAAGAATTAGCTCCTTGTGACTTCATTCAAACCCTACAGATGTGCCAGAGAAAATAATATATAGCTTATTGAAAAATAAAAGTATATTTTATTAGGCAGAGATAAATTAAAAACTGTTGTAGTAGTCACATTTCTGTCTGGGTGGACTTGATTTTTTTTTTTCAGAGCAACTTTGGAGTAAAACAAACTAAGCAAACTTTTTGCAGACATTCAATTTACATTAAAGGAATTTTAGGGTTTTTTTTAACTAAGATTGTATTGTTCGAAACGCTTGCTGAATCAGTGGTAACTACAATAAAATATGGTAGCTCTTTAAAGTTGTTCACTGTTGATTATTTAAAATCCCATTTTAATGCCCTTTAAAGGAACGCTAATAAAAGATGAAGTATTGTTACCTTTGGGGATGGAAATTCTCTCTTGCTCTGTTGGATTGCTTCCTTGTACTAGCTCATACTGCAAGATTCCTTGTTTTTCTCTGATAGGATGCTTATATCCTCAGACATTTTTACGGCATCTCTGCTGAATTAGCTTCTGCATCAGCCACTGAAATACATGTTGAGTCCGATGCATTTCCCAGGCAATGCTGAAACCACAAATGTTTTTGAGGTCTCCTCACAGTTGTCCAAACATGTTAATTTAACAACTGGATTGATGCCCTCCCCTCATTATTTTCAAGTCTCCTTTTTAACTAGAAACAGCTGGTGCGATTCCTTGGCTGTCACAGTCTAAGAAATGTGTATTGCCTTTGGAATTTTTATGTATATGCTTTGGGTTCTTATTAAAGTGTGGCAGCTATTGTTGATATGATATTTTGTAATTTAAGTACAATGGATGGAGGACAGATAATTGCATGAATACAACTGATTCCTGATCTGTAATTCACTAAATGCAGTGTGTGCTTCTAAACAAAAATCATCTAATGCTTATCTTACATTAAAGGTTGAAGTAGATTGACTGATATGGCTTGGTTTTCAGGCCTTGTTTAAAGACAAAAGTGATTAAAGGGATTTTAACCCATTGTTAACAGTAGCTAATGTGTAACTGTAGCTAATGCAGTCTCTCAGTGTTTCCCTGTAAATTTTCTGTGCTTCAAGTCATACTGCTGCTTAAAATGAAACCATAGCGATACTGAAGTATCTTGTGGTGAAAGGGTGTTTGTACTTAAAAGCAAACTATTGTACATTTAGGCTCAAAAATCAGTTTGGTTTTGAGTGTCTGTCTGTTGTAACGTTTCTCTTTTTAATTTAAAACAACAGCTCTGTATTTAAACCTTTGTTTTGGCAGTACTATGTGTTTTGAGGAGGTGTGCTTCATTTTGCAGTTTAGCTTCCCTGGAGAGGCTTACTTTTATCTTGCATTATTATTTAGTCCCTACTAGCATCAGAATGAACCCATCACTCTCTGGTTTTAGTGCCTAAAGTCGCTTCAACTTTGTATTGCTGTTTTTCAGTCTTCTTAGTATTTAAAATGTCATCATCTCCCTTCCCAGAAGCAGTGACAATGTGATACTGTATTTAAAGACCCACTGTAGTAGTAACGAACATATGATTATCTGAACACAGAGCCCAGCGTTCATTTGCAATCTCTGCAACATCTGCAGTGGATAAAGAACAGCATACTGCTATCTCCAGTAGAAAAATCTTGCTCTCAGAAACTGGGGATCTCATCAAACAATGTATTCTTTTGATCCTTGTGGTTTTTCTCTTGGATAAAAATCATACCATTTCACACAAGTTGAGTGTGCTCTTTTTGAATACTGCCTAACTGCAGTAGGCTTTCAGTAAGCACAGGTGAAAGCTTAAAATTGGCAAGCTGGTCTGGATCATTAAATGGTGTTCATGTTGAAATATGGTAATAGGGATTTAACACCAATGACAAAACACATGCTGCACAGCAGAGTGTAGTCTTGGGGTGGATAAAATCTGTCTTACGTATATGTGTGGTTCATATTGAACATTCAGTCTTTACAGGATATAAGCTATCATTCTTGTGATTTCCAAGTGAGACCTTGGTTGTAACAAAGGTGATGGATGATTCCTAAGCAGTCACTTACATCTGTGAACTCATTAGCTCTGGACACTTGTTTTCAACTCTAAGGTCCATTGATGTCATGTGAGTGTCAACTGTGAATCTTCTCATTCTGCTCTATTTTAGAGGGTAGCACAGAGAAGGAGATGGATGAGAACTAGGTGTGGCTCTAGGGAAGATCTTATAAGAGGAGGGGGAGAGTAGGGGACCTCAAATATGAGAGGTATCAAAGGATGTCGAAGAAATAAAGTACAAGCATAATGCTGTGTCTGAAGAACTGTTTATTCTTCAGTGGATGAGTTTGACTGCAAGGCACAGATCCAAGAGTAACTGCAAGTTGCTCTTTGTGGGCTGCATTCTATATTTTTCTGGCTGTCTCCTCTGGTAACTGGAAGAGCAGAATTCGAGAAGTTCTGGCTCACAGGTCTTAGTTAGAAGTAGAATTAGAGTGAAATGAATATGACATCTCTTGTTTATGTTACTAATCTTTTTTCTTCCAGATAACTAGCCCACCAGGTTGTGGGAAAACTCAATTTTGTATTATGATGAGCGTTCTGGCTACACTACCTGTAAGCATGGGAGGACTAGATGGGGCTGTTATATACATTGACACAGAGTCTGCATTCAGTGCTGAAAGGTAAGATGCAAAATTCTAAAATACACACTTTCAAGTTCTTTAGCACCTTTCATCTTGGAGCCTTCAATTATTTTCTAAGCAATAATTAAGCATGTATAAAATAAATACCTATGGTAGTTATTAAGCATTCATCTGATACATGTAGTTATTCCACAGATGATGGAATTAATTTAATAGAATGGTTTGCTTGCCTTCTTAATTTGTATGATGTTGCAGATTCCAACCGTGGTATGACGAGGTGGATGGCACGCTCTCCAATTTATAAATGGTCTTAACAGTCCTGTACCTGAAATCTTTCTTTGCGGTTTAGTTTCTGGAGTTAGCAGGAAGGTTTGAAGATGTAAAGGCCCAACATTTTGAGTACAAAGGAAATGGAGGCTTTTCTGTGAACAGTAGGACTGACATAGCCAGTTTTCCTTCAGATTTCCGTCCTGTTTCTGCCAAGTGGTGCCCCCTGCCTTTCTTCTGTACTTCTGATTTCCTTCTGCAGTAACCTCACATCTCTCCTATATCCTTAGTGGCCATGCAGTACGATATCCCCTTACTTCTATAATATCCTTTATTCTTCTCTCTCGCTTTGCCTATGTGACCAAAACTGCTCGGCTGTGCACTTACGATGCCTTCTAACTGCTGAATGGACAGGAGACACTATGCTGTATCTGGTTGAGAGTTACAGATGTATGCACGTGTTGGTTACCACTCTTCCCATGTTAACTGATTGATTAACTGTTGAAATAATTCTGCAGTATATCATTAAAGGTAGCTCTAATTTGCTTTACTTAGCTACTAACTTTTCTAAACCATGGGGAATTTGATGTTTTCAAGAACTCAAGATGTCTATTCCTTTGTCACTGTTGTTTGGAATTGGTGAGTTCAAAAGTTATTAAGGGAGGACAAGTAGTACAGTAGTCTCATCCTTGTTTGTGTAGAAAAATGGGCAGAAAAAGGTTAATTGAAATAATTTATATATTTCAGATGACTTAGTAGTTATACCCATGGCCTGAATCTGGAGTATCAAAGCAAGTGGATTTGCATTGTTTAATCATCTGAAGTTATCATGGATGAGAGGGTGGGGTTTGTAACCCTGTGTTTGTCAAGTTTATTTCACAAAAGTTTGAATTACTTTAAACTGGAAGTATAATATATCAAAGAAAACAAGCTTTAAGCAGTGGCTCTGCAAAGTATGGTGCTCCCTTCTTAATACCACTTAATTTTTATTTCAGGTCCCTGAAATGTAGGTAGTAAAAAAGGTTAGGACCTAACGGGTGAGTTAAGACTTATTGCTTAGAAGTGAATGCTAAAGAAAAGGAAAACATGTCAACATGAAAATTAAACTGCTGAAAATAAAATAGAATGTAGAACAGAAATGTGGTAAAAATAATGTTATTGCTAAGGGTGAGAAAATTTATGTATTAAATCGTATTTAGTATTGCTCACTTGGAAATGATAGCTAAACACAATTTCAGCAGACAAGCTATATCTTATACTTTGTGTTGTAACCTCTAAGGAGCAGCACCAGCAAAGTGAGGGAAGTGATTATCCCCTTATACTTGGTACCTGTTAGATTACATCTAGATCCTTTGTCCAGTTTTGGGCTCTTAGTATGAAAAAGACATGACAAACTGCAGGGAGTTCAGCAGGGGACTACCAAGATGGTTGGGAGCTGGAGCACTTGCCCTTTGTGGAGAGACAGGGCTTGCTCAGTCTGGAGGAGAGAGGACTTTGAAGGGGATCTAACAGCAGCCTTCCCTTACCAGTGTAGAGGCCATCAAGAAGATGGCACAGTGGTGCATTGCAGGGAGACAGCAGCTGTACATTGAAATCCATTTCTGTAATGATATATGGAGAAGCTTTTTCACCATCAGGACAGTTGGGAATTGGAAAGGTTGCCCAGAGAGGTTGTGCTGGCTCCATCCTTGGAGGCTTCCAAAATATGACTAGATAAAGCCTCAGGTAACTTGTTCTGACTTCATAGCTGGCACTGCTTTGAACAGGATGTTGTCCTGGAGATCTCCTGAATTCTCTTTCTAACCTGAATTTTCTTACGATTCTATAATCCTGTATTATTAATAGGTGGCAAGTAGAAGATATTTTGTTTTTCTTGTTCTTAAGCACTTCAGATAAGAGGGCAAATATTAATTTAATAGCAATTTATTTTAAAGGGGTTAATGGAGATATGTAGCTGGCACTATTTTTATTTAAAACTCAGAAGTCCCTACAGAAAGCCCGGTAAGAGTGTTTGTATCCCTCCTGCTTTTTAGGGCTGAGAGTTGCTAAGTTGCAGCTGTCATACTGGCTGTAACGCTGTGCTGCTTCTAGAAAGATACTGCATAGAGCTGGCTGATTTTATTTCTTTTGCTAAAAGGCGCTTGTCTTTTCTAATTCTGCCTGGCAGGTCTTGCTTGAGGGCAGGGAACTTTTTGCTTCCACAAACTTTCATAGTCTTATTACTTGTTCTCTAACATGACAGTTTAGTTCAATCTAATAGCAATGCTGAGAAGAGTGATCAGAATGAGGCTGGTCTTCTAAGATATGCCACTGTTTTCTGTAATTTATATATTTTTCTCCCATGTAAGAGAAAGCTGTAACAGTGCAGATGTGTCCGTCATTCAGCTTTGTCTGAACACAAACACTAGGACAGGTAGATGGAATGGCCGTAATAAGTCTGGAAATCAAAATTGTTGTCATCAGTTCTGTAGCAATTCAATTCAACTCTAGCCAGCTATTAACTGAAAACATACCAGACTTATTTAGAAAGTCTGAAAATAATTTGTTTGGTTATCTTTTCTCTCTAGCCATACTTACTGCTTGTGAAAAACACTGGATACAAATTTCTGTGAACCAAAGCTGAGAACAAACAGGGGATTTCCACCCCATGGGCCTCTACCCTGATTGCAGAGAACATGTTCTGTGCAGTTTTTGGTCTCATCATGACAAACAGGATTTAGATCTTAAAGAACTTTGAACCTGCATGGAGCTCTATGAATAGTACTGTGATCTCAGCAAGATTTTGGTGTGTCATTTTAAGTCAGTCTGTGTAATGATGTTCTTTGTGGTATGCATGCCCATTAGGGAAACGTACTGAAATCTCATTTCATGCAGACCATTGAATGATCACTGACCAAATGGTCTGCATGATTAATTGTGCAAATGCAAAGACAAGATTCTGTCCCTGGAAGTTTTGCAGGACAAGCTTAGATGTAATAAGTCATGTATCTAATGAATGAGATTCAGGCTGTTGTAATGAAATTGCTTGCTCAGGATAGGTATATTAACATTCAAGCTTAGTGTTTCTATTTTTAAACCAAATAAAAATGATTTAAAAGAATTTTTCTAAAATAGTTTTAACATTTTGGGTTTTAATGAAATGGGCCTAAGTAAAAAGCATCCAGATAACCAGTAAATTGTGCCCACAGGTATCATCCACTAGATGCCACTCTTCTCAAGCTATAGGCGGTGGGTTATGTCTGCTTAAAATACAAACAATTAAGTATTTTCTGTTATTAAAAAATAAAGTCTTCATCGTGGGGAAAAAAATTACAGTGCTCAGATTGTAACTATGAGTTTCTAAGTTAAATTCTCAGATCATTTAAGGACCTACATAAAATTGCCTTGTGTTCAGAGGGGTGGAACTTCTTTCGTCTGACTTCTGAAGAGTTTGCAGGCAGTCAGCATTTTAGAAATGTATACCATTTAGTGTCCTCAATGATTTTATGTATAAAATCTCATTTAACTGAAAAATCAGTAAATTGTTTAGTTTTATATTTTTGCGAGAAGTTTTTTCAAAGCATAGTTGCTGAATATAAAAGTAATTTGACAACAAATAATAAATATCCAAGTTCCTCTGACTTCCTTTGGTGTTATCACCAGTTATCTGATATGCTTCCTTAGTCTACTCTGATAATAAACAGTGGTATGCTTAACAATTGTAATTCCAAGTTTTGAAGGGTCATGAATTTGCTAATAGCGTAATGGAGAACATTTAATCATGGAATCCCACATTCAGTTCTATCAGTGAAGCAGACACTTAAGCTGTTTAGTCATTTCATTGTATCAAGTCATGCCGGTTGTACCTGTGCTATCTGAATGGATGGATGTACTGTTGTAGCCGCCTGGCAGCTGGAGCCTCAGTCACTTTGTGACATGATGCTGATTTTTTTTTTTTTTCCCCAATGTTCTAAACAGTATATTTTCTTAAGATTTTATAAGCCCTTTTTACAAAGAGGTAACAGGCACAATGGAAATGGTTTCAGTGAAAAAGTCTCCCATCCAAATGACCTTTTCTTGTTTTTAAGGAGAGATTATCTGTGAAAAGATTTTTCTCTTTGGCAGGCATACTTTTCATACATTTACTGTTTGTATAAGTACTTGCAGTTGAACTGGGCTTTGTTCTTTGCAGTCCTGCTTCCATGTTGGCTGGATGTTGTAATGGATCTTCTGTTTGTTACCAGCTTTTTAAATTTCCTTGGTGGCATAAGGTCCACTTCATGATTTCACTGCAAGATGAAGGTGGAAGGGAAGATGGTTTGAGTTGGGGAGTACATTTGTTTAAATGAAAATAATATTTAGATACAGTAATTAAAATAGGAGAATGCTTGGCCATTGAGTTGAACTTCTTGTACAAAACTCAAAGAACTTTGCATTCAGTAACTATAAACTTTGCAGTTTCCTTCTACACGAGATATGCTGTTTCTTTGTGTACAGACACATTATGTCTTTCCCTACTGTACCACTGACTCTAGCATTGCTGAGAAGAGAACCTAACTGTTGTGACTTCCGGTATTTCAGTCTGACTTCTAAAGTATGCTTCTCCGTTGAAAAAGATTTCCAGTATTACTTGGTATCTGCTTATCGTTCAGAGGTTTGCTTTGTTTGCTTTGTGAATACTTGATGCCTTATTATCCCACATTATTCCTTTTTCAGTGTTATGCCTTCTGGTTTTTTTTTTTTGATAGGTTGATTGAGATAGCAGGAAACAGATTCCCTACTTATTTTGACTCAGATGAAAAGCTGTTCTGCATGACCCGTAGCATTCATCTGTATCGAGAGCTGACCTGTGGCAGTGTACTGAAGAGGTATTCTTTTCCAGAGGTTAAAAAAAAAGACCATTTTGACTGGATTGTCTATAACAATATTTGTTTTATATCGAAGTTTTATGAAGAGTAATTCATTTATTTGAGGCCTTTTCATGTTGATAACAGCATGGTCTCCAACAAAGTAAAATTGCTAGAGGAAGGCTGGCATTGTTCTTCTCATTTCATAGTGTGTGACTAATCCGCTTGATTATTTCTGACAGACAATTCTATATGATCTGATCCCTGTAAGCCTTTAAAGGGGAGTGTTCATGTGACAGGTCTTATCTTGTCTTGGATGGTGGAGAGACCATAGTAAAAGAGTTACATTTTCCATGAAATAGGATTTTGCTCCTCCAAAGTACAGTTTACTTCCAGGAAGACTGGGACCCCGCCAGCAGTGGGAAGGAGGAATCGTTTCATAGTCGTCAGCCTGAATGCTGTTGTTGGCAGTGTTGTATTGTCATGTTGTTACCTTATGTTAATTTGTGAACACATTTTGCAATGAAAATTAGTTAAGTTGTATTTTAGCATCATCTTGTGTGTTTTGTGTTAGTGGGAGAATTATTCTAAGCATAGTTTCTTCTTCTAGTGCAGCTTTATCAGAGAACAGCTAGTAGCATATTTTCAACAGATTAGTTTGGCATACTGTCTTTGGAGTTATATGGAAACAGATTTGACCTTCTGCATATATAGGCACTAAGGATTCTTGTGTGGGCAATGGGACGCTGCTACTGTGAGCAAAAAGGTGCAGTTTTCAGTGTCCACTTAACTTGCTGTCAGCGATTCAGGGGTTGTACAGCATAGTGTTGCGAACTAGAGGTTCTTCCAAACCTCTTTTTTGGAGGGGTCCTGCCTTGGATTATGTGGCCCACTGGAGCCTCAGATTACTTTCCAAATCTCTGCAACACATGCAGATGTTAGTGGAGGTGATGTGTGAGGGGGAAAAAGAGAGGTTGACTTCAGGTTATTGAAGTAAACCTTTAATTTAAACAATTTCCGGCTTATAAAATGGTTCCATTGTGTAAATAATGTTATCAATGACGGGGGTTTTTTGTTGTTGTTTTGTCTTTTTTAGGATTATGTCTTTGGAAGAAGACATTATTTCAAAGAAAGTTAAACTCATAATAATTGACTCTGTTGCTTCAGTTGTCAGAAAGGAGTTTGACACAAAACTCCAAGGCAACCTGGCAGAGAGAAGTAACTTTTTGGCTAGAGGAGCATCAGTGTTGAAGTATTTGGCAGAGGAGTTCTCAATACCAGTAAGTTCTTCCTCCTTTCTTAAGTTTTTGCCTTACAGTATCAAGTAATAAAATCTGAGAAGAATGAAAATGACAGGAAGATGACAACCAGAAAAAGCTTCTAGCAGGAGTCTTCAGGCAGGTACCAGTTGGAAAATAGTTGTGGAATGGGGGAACAGTAACCGTTCTGCTTGGTGTTTGTTGTTGTTGTGCTTTTTTTTTTTAATTTAGGACTTCAAGTAAGGGTTTAAAAGATCCTCCAGCTGTGTTTCAGTGCTTTGTTTTCTACTTTTTTTTTCTGAAATCTCATATTTTATTTTCTTGCCATTAAATATTGCTTACCCTGATGGTTCCCTTCTAATGCAATGCTTACTCTATCTAGTGCGTACTCTGACTAGGTGAAGATCTTTTTCTACCTGTCCCTTCTACTTAAGTTTATAGACTCTCCAAAGGCCTTATGCTCTGGAGCAGCGGAAATTCCTTTTGTGACCAATAATGTATGCTAATTAATGCAGAAAGGTAGGTAACAGCTCAACAAATCCTTGTCTGTGGACTTGCACATAAAATACAAAGAAGACACGGACACTCAGTTCAGGGACTGGGTGGAACTGATCGAAAAGTGCTTTAGAAGATGTAAGCTGCGTTGGTGTGTGTGTGTGTCTGTGTGTGTTGGAGGATCATATCAACTCAAAAGATGTCATTGACACTCAAGTCTTGGAATTATTTCCTAGTATGGGTAACCTACTCGTCACTCCAGTGTAAGGGAGAAACTGTGACAAGAACTCGAGTAAGACTGGTGAGGCCTTTTCTCTCTGACACTCCTGAGGTCACAGCAGCTATCATACCAGAAATACACATGTCAGAGGTGTGGAACTAGCTGACTGACTTAAGAGGAATGTATTTCCTTCTGCCATGTAATTTCTAAAGACTTTTGATGGAGAAGATGAAACCCTATGTAAGTGCCTTTAAAGTTCAGGTATGAACGATAGCATCCTAGTTAGTGCACCCAGTCATGTTTGTAGTGCTTTAAAAAATCCAGGAAAGAATTGTGTGTAAGTATGTACATTCTCATATTTTGGGAAAATATGCAGTCCTTTGAAAAAGGAGTTCTATGGGAAGACACTATTTTTCTGTTTCTCTATTTTCTTCTCCTTTAGACACCCCCTTCTCCCCCCTCCACCTTCATTAAAATGATGACGCTGAGCTGGATTGGAGCCTCTGACAGTTCAGGCTGCTGCCCTGCTTACAGTCAGAGGGACAGTATTGATATTCACAAAAGTCTTAGAGTTGGACAATATGAAGTAGCCTAAGATTGTGATCCTAGCTCATCCTAAATAAGAGGACAATAAAGCTTGAATGTTTAAAGGTTTCCATTATGTTAAAGCTAATGTGTTTGCTTTGAGGCATTTGCGATACCTGGTGTGCTGGTGCTGTCCTTGTTTCTCACTGTGAACACTTTGGTAAGGAGTTCTGGAATTTTGGGCAGGAACTTGTGCTTTGGTCACAGCTCTGTCTTTTTGAATTGCTCAATGAGATATCTTACCTTTTAAATAAAATCTTTAAAGATCTGTGTAATTATATGTAAATACACAGATTGAAAGCTTGTATATTTTTAAAGCACCTATTGCTTAGGTTTATCAATTTATGCAGTGGAAATCCAACTGTATTTTCATTTATTGTCATCTTTAACACACATTGCTTGTGGGTTGGTTCTGGAGTATTGTAAAGAATTTTTTTTTTTTTAAATTTTATGTTAGAAAATAAACTGTAGTAACTGTTATTAGTTAAGAATTCTAGAAGGGCCTTGGCTAGAGATTTGGGTTCTTGCAAACAGGGATCCCTAGGCAAGGCTGTGTATGAGTAACTTGCAAAATCCAACAGCGGAGTGTGTTATGCTTCTGCAAGTGTTGGTGCGTACTAGAGATAAGTCGGCTGTTGCATTAACCTCTGCTACTTGAGGTTACAGAGTATCCACAGTTCTAATTGTTAATAACTGTGTTGGAATTATTTCAGATGTTTTTACTTACCTAGAAAATCATAAATATAAATTTGGGACTAAAAGAACATTAAGGTTGCAAAGTGATTTAGATCACTCATAAATTAGATACATGAAACAGTATGTAACACTTATTTCATGGCAGAATCAATGCAACTAAATATTAAGTTGGACAACAAGTAGGGGGACTCGGCCTGAGACTCTGAAAAAAAATTGGAATTGATACTTGAAGTCAATCTATACTCAACTGATAGGAGTTGAAGTCAATTGTTTTGGCTGTAGCTAGAAGGTCTGGTGAAAAAGTTTGAGTAGTTAAGCAAGGGAATTGGAAATAAGGAGGTTGTGTATTACCTATTTAGCTATAACTGTTACTGGAGCAGTACACCTGGTGTTAACATTCCAGGGAGGATGGTGAAAAATCAGTTTCTAGGGAATAGCCTTGAAAATGACTGGGAGAAAGGGAGAGCATTCTTAGTAATTAAGACGTAAGGCGCTTACTTTGTTTGGCTTAGCTAAGGAAATATTAAGGGTTTCTTCATTAGTCAATATGTCCCTGCTTGAGGAAGAGGTATTTGATAAAAGCAACCTTCTCTTCAGCTGACAGAGGTATACCACAGTTCTGTGGTTGGAAGCTGAATTAAGCAAGTTCAGACTTCAAATAAGGGGTGTGTTCTTACTGGACTAATTAATCATTGGAACGCATTACTAAACATAAATAGCTTCTTGTCACTGGGTATTTTTAAATGGGCTTTTTTTCACATTTCCTAAAAAGGAAATGGGTTCAAATAGGGTTAAATTTGGGGAAACCCTGTACTACCATGTTATGCTGGAGTTCAGATGAGCTTAACGCAGTTCTTTCTGCTGGCATGATAAACTCTCTAGCTGTTTATAATTGTGTGTTCATGGTGTCAGGATATTGAGTTTGTACAAAGCATTCATAGCTTTTACCAAATTTAAGGGGACCTGTTTCAAACCCAAGTAGCTCTATATGGTAAGAAGTATTTGGAAAAAAGCTGACCATAACTGCCTCAAAACTGATGGTCATTATTCAGTAACCTCTCTGCGCCTTTATTTTCAGTCTGTAAAATGGGAATAACAGAGCTGTTAGTTGTGAGGATGCTGTGAGGATAGGATCATTACTGTTGAGAAAGCACTCATGCTGTGTCCATGAGCAATGGATAGATGCTCATTGGAAAGTAACACTTGCCATCCTCAGTGTAAAATTTAAATAATGTGTAGTAAATGAAACCTTAATCCATCTTTTGAGATGAGAAAAAAATATTTAACATATTCATTGAATGGCACCATCTTAGCCCCTGAATGAAGTAAGTGAAAGTGTTGTGTGATTATAAATTTTTGCTTGACTTAATGACTTTTGAATTTTTTTGTCTGTAAAGTACAAAGAAACACAAAGATTTTTTTCTTATGTATGGGTGTTAGTAAAACATAAGTTGTTTCTCGAAAAGTGAAATATGATGCCTGACTGATTTCCTTTTTTGATCCCTTCTTCCACCTAACTTAGCAGTAAGCCTGGTTCCACCCTAGGTTCTTTAAATGATGCCAGGGCAAGAGGCAGCACAAGGTTTGGATTGCTTCTGGTCTATTGACAGGCCACCTGGCAGCCATGCTGATGACTGAACAGTAACTGAAGCTTTTTCCTCCATGGGGCACTATGTAGCAGGGTCCCTTTTTCCCCTTCCCTGCACACAGCCATGACCAAAACCTGTTCTTTTTGCCAGGTTTGGTTGAAACTAGCCAGTCAGATCAAAAGCGATTGCTAGAAACTAAGGAGGACAGTTTGACTATAAATCAAACAAAAAGCCCTTTATTTTTGAAATCCAGTGGATATGTAAAGCTATATGAAAGGTTTACATTACATTTATCTGTTTTAGAGCATGCTGTACTTGAGGGCATTTGGATCTGAATGTTTTCTGTTACAATGAGTAGTGATGCTGTGTACCAGATTACATATTTAAGCTGCAGTAATCAGTCCTATATGTTTCCTGTCTAGTTTCCTGACATCCATAGCCTTCTTAAAAAGAATAGAAAACAAAATACACTTTGGATTTTCTTTTGTCTCTTCTTCTGTATTCACAGGAAACTATTTATTATTAGTAAGTGGTATTCAGTGAAAGTAGTTTAATGTTCATGCTGGTTGAAAGGGAAATGATGTCTCCATTTCAGTGAAGAGCTAAAACCCAATACGACTAGAATTGTTCTTGAGATTTAACGGTTTAGCTTATAACAATTTTTTTTTTTAGTAGAACCTGGTCTTCTAGTTGTTAGTACTTGAGAAAATCTGTGAAGCTGGCTAGACATCTCCATGGAAAAGCACTAAAACTGGCAGTTGCAAAACCAAACTGCTTTAAGCATTCTTTTAAATGTCAAACTGAGACTGAAGATGAAACTTGCTTTGTAAATCCCTAAGGCTAATCAAATTACAACACTGGCTGTCCTTTATACTTTTGTCCGGGTTGTGTTCCTAGACCTGTGAAGTGAACCTTTGTTATTTATGATCAGCATGTTGGCTATCATTACTACCAGCAAATGTAGAATAGTATCTATCTTTTTTTTATTTGTTCTTTCTGAGAATATGAAATAGCTTAAGAGGAGAGACTTTCTTCTCTCACTTGTGATTTATAATGCAAATGAAAGACAAACCTTATGTAACTATTCTCTAATGCTTTTGTTTGCTGTGCTGAATAAGTTAACAGTAGTCAAGAAGCCCATAATTTCTAGAGGTAGTGTTTTTGTTCCCCTTTAGATGCCACATGCTCCATTTAAGCACTAAGAGTTCGCTATATCAGTATTGATAATATGACAGTAATTAAAGCTGTCGTAGTCAATTTTCTTTTCATACTCTTAGTTCTCACATTTTTCATTTCAGTGCTTCACACTCTGTAAACTTTATACCCAAGATTTTCATTGCTTGGAAAGCCAAATATTTAGCTAAATATATATTTGGTTTTGGGTTGTATAAGTTTTTTCTTCTCAAAATCAATTTATATGCACAAAGTACTTGACATCTGCAGTCCCTTTTCTGCTGTCTTTGTTTATGTGTGTTTAATTGTATCATCTCAGCTACCTGCAGTAAAGTGTCTCAAGATTGAAGTGCTTCTGTTGGCAAAGAGAGAATATTCAAACTGTTAATTTTCTCTTTCTTTATAAACAAGTGTTTCCATTTGGCCTTATCCTTCGTTCTGTTGTATTCTGTTTCCACATAGATGGTTGCTTGTCAGCTCCTCTGCACCCTTTGCTATTGCTGTTCTGATATTTGAAAATATTAGTTTATGGAGAGCTAAACAAATTCCAGAATAGAAGATTTCTGAAGAAAAGTTGTTTAAATGCCAGTTCCCTTTGAATTGGTAATAAATATGTAGAAATCTTTGGAAAAAAATGGATAGTTGATTTTTTTTGTTACAGTATGTAACAACACTGTATGCTGACTTTTCCAAAACTATGGAGATAGAGACAAATTCACCTGGAAGTCTAATGTACCTGTACTGTAAGCTGCTGCAATGCAAACTTTGTTTTTATACTTTGGTATTAAAAAGTATTTTTTATAGCAGTGTTCCAGAAACAGTAATTGAATTATTTTTGCAAGTTGTTTGAACCTAGAATAAGAAAAACTTTTCTTTCCTTCCAAAACTTAGAGAACTGGTTCCATTTTGAAGTCTTCGAAAAAAAGAAATATCTTGCATGTTATACCACATCGAAACATGTGTTTCTTTAATGAGGAGCTAACCTTATCAGAAGAAAACACTTTGGAACTGAGTTACCAGAATTTTACTAGCCATATTTAGGCCAGATGTGGTTCAAACAGTTTCTAGTGGTGAGAATTCGGTGGAAAGTATGGGTCCTTTTCTGTTGAGCTGCTGATATTTATGTAAAGTGTCTTGTTGCTCAAATTTAAAGCATATTTTGTGTTTATGTATGTATGTGAACTTGAATACCCTTACCAACTGCTAATAGAAGGATCTTTACATTTCTACGTAATCCCACTGAACTCCTAACCATCTGCTTGCTGCAAAAGGTTGAGAATCACCTAATAATGTGATTCTCCTTTCAGTGTGGGGCTGCTACTTGCTTTGTTTCTCTCTCTCTCTCTCTCTCCCCCTCTCTCTCTCTCCACCCCCGCCCCCTTGTAACTTCCGTACTTCCTTTTAACTTCCATGAAGTCTGTATGTTTCTTTAGGGAGCAGCATGAAAGTTAAAACAACTTGTGACTGTTTGCTTAGAAGACTCAGAATAGTGCTTCTGAACCTGCAGAATTTTATTAAGATAATTCACTAACTGCTTGTAGAAACTGAGTTGTCCTTCTATGAACTCAATAGGATGAAAAGATACTAGTGTATTATGCTAATCATATTGTGAACATTAGCCACAGAAGCATAAATATTTAGAATAATGTAGATATTGCAGAATTTGCTGACTTTTATTATTCTGTATGAATTAAAGAAACATTGAATAGCCCTAACTTTGTTTTGAGCCATGGAAAAACAGTACTTAATTTGTTTCCTAAATCAGGAAAATTACTTCCAAAACTAACTTTCTTCTAGTAAAGAACAATTCTTGTTCTCTTCAAGATGTTTCACTCCCCCTGCACCAAAATTCAAGTTGGTGTTTGTGTCCTCATTAAATGGTGAATTGAGCAGCATTAGAAAATTGTGTTTGTCCTAGCTATATAAGAACTTTTGGTTTCAAACGTATCCTCTTCTGGTGCAAAGAGTAATACCTAACCTTGTTCAGTGTGCTTCATCAGTTTAAGTAACAGTTTGTGAAACAAACAAACCGTTTTATGTTAAGATTTCCTCCCATGTTATACTTCGCAGTATTTTCGTGCCCAGAGCTGAGTCTATAGCTTTGGGGTTTTTTTGTTAAATATTCTAGTGTTACCCTTTGTTTTCTTACATAAACCTGTTTAAAAACAAGTGTCAGAATTTCATATATATGTGAACGCTGCTGTTTGTAAAGTGTGGTTTGGAATGCATTTTAATTTGTGTTATTATTTAATTAGGACAACAAAATGGTTAAAGGAGACTTACAAACCGGAGTTTGTTCTTTGTCCTTGTTAAAACTTCATAAACCCATTTTTTGTTGGCAGATCTTTTGTTTCAGTTATCCCTCTGCTCCACAGTACTGAGCAAAAAATAGTTTTGATAAAAGGGAGTTACTCCAACTACTAAGTGTCATTACAGTGGCAAAGTTAGGTGGCTTTGTCTTCTCGTGTGACTGTTAAAAATTATCTTCGGAAGGCAGAACTTTGTTTTAGTTTAAAATGACTGGCTAAAATGTAATTATAACTATCTCCAGTATTGCTGCCATCTGTGTACTTTTTTGTATGTGTCTGGAGAATATACGTTTCTGCAGTTTATGGCCCAACACTGTGTTCCTTTTGGACGGTCTATGTTCATAAAATATTTAATACTGCTGAGGAAAAGGAATGAGAAATGGTAGAGCAATGTTTCCTGTTTTCATGTGGTGGTGAAGTATAGAAAAGGAGGTAGTTTAAAGTCATATGATACTGGAATTCAGTTTTCTTTTTCTTTTAAAGTATTCCCTTCATTGCTTTTTCCATTTTACAGTGCAAGTGACTTTGCCAAAAGCTATCATTCTGCACAATTGCACATAATGCAATTATGTAGAAGGAAGGCACCAGTATTAACATACAGAAGAGGGAGGTGAGAGAAATGAGATTTTATTACCAGCTTTGTTTTTGATCTGCTATACGATCATGGCCAATGCTTGCTGTAAAGGAGGGCAGACACTTTCCCTGGTATCTGCTGTGACTTGAATTTCTGAAAGACTTTATCTAAAATAAATTAGCAGTTCCTTGTGTCTTCTAACCCTCATTCTCATTAGACTTCTCTGAGTTTCCTTCAGCTGATGTACATCATCTTGAAAGTGAGGTGCCCAAAACTGAGATGGAATTCCAGATGAATCTCTACCAGTGTTAAGGTCTGGAGAAGGATTTCTTCTCCTGCCTTGCAGGACATCCTCTTGTTTATGCATCATAGTGCACTGTTTGCTTTCTTTGCAACAGCCTGATGTCATTTACTTACCATTCCTTAAAACCCTGGATCTGCATCTGCTGACTCTGTTACTTAGCTAGTTGCTCCCCCTTCTAATGTGTTATTTTTCCTGACTTGTCGAGATGGTTTTGAATTCTAATCTTATATTCTAGTGTACTTGCATTCTCCTCCCCACTTTCCTGTTTGTGCAAGGAACATGATAATTCTTTCTACTACAGATTCTTTGTGTTAACTAATGGATAGAACCAGAATTCAAGCAGACTATACCATTTTGTTCAGGAAGAGACCTTTAAACACTGGTAACTGCTATGTGTCATTTTCCAATAAACTTTGCATCTACCCTGTAATAGATTAATCTAGGTTATATTTCTCCATTTTAACATACCTATCTAAGACTTTCTACTGCTAAAATAAAAATACGATATTTGGGGTTTTTTTTGTTCTGCCCTTTCATGTTGTTACTCTGTATGTGCTGTAGAAAACAACAGTAATTATACTGGAGGGCTTTTATGCCTTTTACTGGGGGGTTAGGGTTTGGCAAGATATGTACTGTTCTGACTGCGAAAAATTGCCCGAACCTTTAGGCCAATAATCTGTTTGTGACTCTGCAGAGAAATACTTATGTGTCGAGTATTCCATTTTTTTTGCATGTTTTCTTGTGCCTCATTCTTGTCCTTTGATTTTATTTAAACTGTAGGTTCTCTAGGAATATTTCTGCATTTGCATAATGTGTAACTGAAAGTGATTCTAGTCTCTAGATAGGATAGCAATACAAAGGATAGCTGACCAGATTACAGGTTGTCAGAAAAATCTTACCTATATGAGCTCAGTATAGACTAATTAGCGGTTTGATTTCTAGATTCTCTAGAGTTTGTTTGCTTTATGGTTACTCAGCCCCAGGGCTCCTGGGAATAAAGAGGACCTGTTCTGCAATTGTTACTCCTAAATAATATTGTACCAGCCCCCTGAGGTGTAAAGGGATGGGGATAAGAGGAAATTAAGATTGGGCAATGCATATGTCTGTTACAATACAAATGTGCCCGGAGATCAAAAGTAAAATCTTATTTGCTTAGAAACTGGCAGTAGCTGAGATGATTGTATCACTTCCCTCTTTGTGTCTACAGGACTGCTTTGTGAGAATATTGCATTTGCGTGGAACCAGGTGCACTGCTGGGGCTGCTTTTTCATGAAATATGATCTGGAAGCTTCATGATGCTGCTGTTAACTAGAGAACCTGCATTTTTCAGTCTGCAAAATTTCCCCTCCTTCCACACATGGTTGGATGGTAATAACAGACAACCACACCAAACGATTGCAGCTAGATGGGTGATGATCCTGTGCTGCCTTGAAAATAGGTGTATCTAGGTTTACAGGAAAGGCTTTTCAGTCTGCACTTTTTCTTTCTACTGTTGAGGCTCTTGTGCATTAGAAAAGTTGTGGTTTTCGCTCTGGTTTCCCTCCTCTGTTTTGCTTGGAATTGGAATCTGTGACCTGTAACATAGGGTCTCCTGAGCAACTTCATTCTGATTTTTCTACAAGAAGACTCCATCTTCTTTATTGAGAACATGTATGTTTTGTATCATTGTTCATTGAGGTTGCATCTTTCTATGTTGATTTATTCACCCCAATTTTCTATTTAAAGAAGGAAACCTGTCATTTTAACAGCAAGCATTTTAATTCATTTGGCAGAAGTTCAGTATAATCAAACTGAGGGAGACTCATTCCAAATACGGATTCCTATGAGAATCTACATTATTTCGGTAACCTCATCAAAACTGTCATGTTGCCTCTCGCTAAAATGCACAGCTATATCTCATTTGAGAATATAGTACTTCTGTTGTAATATTCTAGGTAAACAAAATTAGTTTTAGAGGTTTTTATTAAATAAGACTGAGCAGCCATATGCCGAATTTTAATTAGACAGGAATGAATGATATGTTGTTTTTTGTTGGTGACACTACATCTGAATTTCAGTAAGATAGTATCTCTCCCCAATACTCTGTTAACATTTTTGATACTCTGAGTTGGATGAGCTGCATTGCCCAGCCCAGAATACAGATCACTGTCTTTAGATTCTAGTATTTTCCATACTTTACTTTTGTGTTTATCATATCACATACTTTTGACCTAGGGCAGAGAGGGCTTTACTCTTCAATGATATCTGAGGTCTTGACTGGATTTTTGGCAGACTGTGGTATTATATTTTTCATGATGTGCTGGTTAGCAAAATTACCTCTAATACATGAACTAAACACTACTTTTCATGCAACTGAAACCCTTAGTTCTTGTAGAGGAAAACTTTAAAAGTGCTTACTGGTTAGATGCTTTTTGTAACTTCATAAAGGTCCCCCCTAGGGAAAAGGGGGGCTTGCTTAAGGCTGCAGGCACATACCATTGCTCCGGGTACATTACTTTTCAAGAACGTTTAAGCAAACCAGCTTCAGATGTTGGCAGTCTTTGAAACACCAGATGAAGTTATTTCTCTGCAAAGTCTATGAACAATACTAGCAAGCTACAACTGGATAATTGGAAGCTTGGTGTAGGGCTATGTGTCTGTTTCTCTATAGGTCTTAAATTTGTGCATCACCAAATGCATGGTGTCTTTTTTCTTCCAGTAGTCATGACAGAAGATGCAGTGAAAGGTAAGCTAAGTATGAAATACTAAGATGACTCTTTTAATTCACACCCTTGCCTTCTGTTATCTTCTGTGATTTCCTTAAACAATGTCTTATTCTAACAAACCTCAAGTCTGCCCAGAGAGGTTTGGAATGACATCTAAGAACTGTTCCCTTATGTCTTTAGCAAATTCTCTCAATTCTTCAGGAACAGTACAGGAGCCTGCTGCTCAACCTTTTAGTGATACGGCCTTTTCCATATAATTTTCTAGCTAGATAGTGAAGAGCTTGTTTGGAAGAGGAATTGACTGATAAAACATTCAAGGTTTACTTGTGTCAAAAATTGTTTGTGGGAAAATTCTTAACCCAAAAAATCCTCTGAATATGCACTGCCATAGGATTTCCTGGAGGGTATAGACAGCCAGCCGCCTAAGGCTGGCATGTGTTGGGCTTGTATAACTTTCCCTGGTTGCATGGAAGAGCTCCATGTCATGGCCCTTCCTGGCATGGTAATGTAAAGTGTCATGCCTGGGCAGTGAGCACAAAGTTTCTGAGGAGGCCTAGGGGCAGAGCGTATGCACAGAACTAGTATACTGTATATGCTCTACTCTGCTTCTGTGATGCCCCTAAAATGGAGCTACTAGAAGCAAACAGATGCTGCTGAAACGATTTGTGAAGCCTGCTCCTGCTTCTTATATTTTCAAGGAGCAGATTGCCAATACAAAAGGAGATTGTTATTGGCTAGAGATACTGTTTTGGGGTTGGCAGCAATGCCTACTGCTGTGCCTCCTTTTTCAGTTGGCTTAAGCAAGCCACAGAAGAAAGGAGCTAGCAAAGTGGTGAAGCTGCTGCCTGGAAATCCAGTGATCTGCAGCCCACTCTGCAGTTGTCCCTAGGAAAGAAGGCCACCAGATACAAGCTGCAAGCAGAATAAAGTATCTGTGCAAATCACAAGTGGCACATGTGTAGCAGTTTAATTGAACGTGCATTACAGAAAGTTTGAGTAGTCCAAAATCAAGAGGTGGTCAACCAATGTCAGAGATTAAACAGCAGCCAGAGGACAATACATGCTTTTTTCCTTCCTCTGTGCCTTGTAATTAATTTCAGTATAGAGTTTGCAACTGGTTCATACTTGCTGATGAGCCCAAACAAGGATGTAAACCAGCTGAAAAGCAGCTCAGGGAAAAAAAAAAAATGTAGTGGGCAATTTTGCAGCTGAACAGGCACTAATGTAGGCAGAAAGGAGGGGCAGGAATGTGTGGTTTCTGGCAGCACCACAGATTTTGAATGTAAAACTGCATTTTCATTATAAAAGGGTAAGTATGAGTAAAAATGCTAACCAGGTTATTACTCACAACAAGCAAAGAAAAAGAGTATTAGGTGCTAGGAACATCCTTTAAACTTTTAACAGCTCTAGGAAGGATTGTGTTACATACCATTATTATGATGCTTTGTACTTTGACTAAAGGTGAGCAAATGCCTGGCTGCATACAGCCTATCCTTACATTGCTTAGGGCTTTTGTGCATCATTAGGTCAGTGTCGTGGTTTTAGTCTGCATGTTCTGGTTTTAAAATGCATCATAATATGCTGTATTTGGAGTTGTAATATATCCATGCATAATGAATTATAGCTGAGGTCAGAAACTATGCTGAATAGTAGATTTTCAAACCACAGTGTTTCTTCCTATGCTAAAATTCAGAATGAAATGTATAACAATCCATAAAATAGCTGGTACAGTTTATAACATGCTTGCATTCCTTCATTATTAATAGTTTCATATCCATCTGTCAGCATGCTATGGCTAAACTATTAGCCAAGTTTTTGCAGCTGCTGCTTTACAAGTCTGTAGAATGTAGTTATCTCCAGCTTCTGTTTCTTGTCTACTAGTAAGAGGAAATTTTACAGAGAACTTACTATATTGTCCAAGACTGTAAGTTCAGTTCTAGGTGAAAGTCTATGATCTTGATTTAACTTGGCCTGTGGTACTTTTCCTGTTACTTCTTTTGTTTGAACTACATTGGTTGCAGCAGTTGTTTCAAGTAGTATTGGTTTGTTTAATCTCATTAGAAGTTCTGCACATAGTTGTTGTAGTCCTGTATTTTTGTAGTTCTATTTTTAAGAACACTTTGTGCAAATTATAGTTGCTGACTTGATCTAAAGATAGGGCCCCTAGAAGAGGTCTGTTATGAGATGAATGGGTCTATGCGTAATATGTGGGGAGGTTTTTTGTTTTGACTCCCTCCATTAAAACGTGAATGAAGATGAGTATTGTTTCCAGCAAAGATAGCTATTGATGTAGAAAGTAGTATGTACATAGACTGCCAAACTACTTTGTGCATGATACTGAACAGTTACTGGAGAGTAACAGTTAAGATTATTGCTTAAATCAAAATAGTTTCATGCTAGTTACTTGGAGACGCAAGTTTTCTAGAAGTATTAGTGTGACCCAGTACCTCTGTGTGTGTGCGTGCTTTTTTTAATTCAAATACCGTCAAATTCCAAAGGCCACGATTTGTAAATCACGATAGATACCCGCTTTCTCTCCTATTTTTGGTGCCAGATAAAATCTGTTAACATAAATATGAAATTTCTAAGTGATAAAATAATATTTGTGTATTTTTACAAGGTTCTGTCTCCTAGAATAATGTTAGTTATGCTGATAGGATGTAATGAAATCTTTGCCATCTTATAAAACCAGTGCTAGGGCATAAATTGCATTTTGCATACTTGACTGTCTGACCTGCATTCAGTCCAGTCATTCATTTCTGACTGGACCATTAATATGTCAGACCTCTCACCTGTTTAATACAGTGGCTGTTGAAATACATACCAACAAGTTACATTTCCATTCATTTCCAAAGGCTTAAACTTGCTATTTTCATGCCAAGAGCCAACTATTACCAGACACTATCGGTAGTGGTAGTAGACCAGTCTGTTACTAGGCTTGTATTTCAGTTGCCTTAATGTCTTGTTTGCTTGTTTTTTCTGATATTGGAGTGTTCCTTAATGGGGTTGGTTTGAAAGAATACCTGTCTTGTATTTGGTTACTTTAATACTAATTTTAACTTCATGTGCTCTATTTGCCCTTAAACACTGGTATTTTAACATTGTTTGAAGCTGGCTTTGTAGTTCCTTCTGAAGGAATAATTGACTAGCAATAATAGCGATGCATTTCTCCTCTCAAGGACAAACAAAACCAGCCTGTACTGTTTCTTCTTGGTCACTGTCATTGAGTCCTTTGTTGGGATGGCAGAGGTAGGGTTTACATACTGGTGAATATGTCATGAATTGTTGGTACAATGACCTAACTGCTGCTTTTTTTCATAAAGCCTCCCAAATGTAAGGAGATACTAAACAGAGGAGATCTGTGAATAGCCAGGAAATGAGAGCAATGCCATTTACACAACTTGATTTGCTCTTACTGGAGTACAGTAAACTACTGTATCTCTGCAAATTTTATGAACTTGTTTGGAATTAACAATGCAGCCTGAATGCTAGGTGCTCCTTAAAAACGTGAACCTGGCCCCAGTACAGTTGTAGAGCCTTCTGGAGTTCTGAGCAGAAAACATAAGAATTTGTAGCCAGGCCTGAAGCATATGCATGTCATGCAGACACTGTAATTTATTCTATTAAATATAAATTTAGTATTTATGTAAGTTTGGGGTTTTGTAACTGTAATGTTCCTCAGATACTGAGAATGTCCAAAGAAATGCTAGGTAATTAAGAACAGTCAGTCACGTTACCCCAGTTCATGTGAAGGATAGACAACATTGACTCTCTTGGCATAGCAAACTGCCTTCTTTCTAGTAGTTGAATACCCAACACTTAAGATTATGTTGTTTAAGAAATCATACAAGTCATTGGCATTTTTTAGGCAAAATATGATTTAGATTTGGTCCATAAATCTTGCTATATGTGAAGAGAAAGTACTCAAGGAAAATAAAATTTCAGGGGTACTAGGAAAAGATGCCTGGTTCATGATGCTGTGGTATCAGTGATAAGTCATGTAAGTTGTATTCCTGAGCTCTAAAAATAGACACAAGCTCAATTACTGTCATGTGCTTCTGTCAGAAACTATAGATGGAATTACAATGTTATGTTTTTTTATCAATGCCAAAGTTTTTCAATAATCCATTTACTGACACAGTCCACAACCTCAGAATATTTTAATTACTACAGCTTTTTTCTCAGCTTCAGTAAATCTGCTTCCTAGTTCAGGCTTGTAACTGATGAGGTAAGGATAAAGTGAAGAAAGCTTGATAGGGATTGGTGTGAAAGTTTTTTATTAGTTCAGTTGATACAGTCAGGAAAAGGGAGAGCTTTTCACTAGAAACCTGACAAGGGGCTAGGGAAAATCTACTTGTCAGTTGGTCTAGTGAAGGAGAATATTTCTGCCTGTAAACTTCCCTTCGTCTAGTTCAAACTCTATAGAGCTACTGATGAGCAGAGACATTAAGCTTTCCTAGTTTTTCTGTGTCATTTAACCTGAAAATTTCTTTTATGTTTAAATTGCAGTTTTGTAATATACTGTAAGATACCAAATGCTTGTGATCACTTGCATCCCTTTGTATGTGAGTGATCTAGTAAAGTACACAGTACTGACATGCTTAATTGTCTGCCATTAATGAATTTTTGGGGGGGATCCACTCTCCTAGTGTAGGCATGTGGAAGTCCAACAGAAGAATAAAGACAACAGAATTTTTTATTAAATAGAAATACTTCTAAGATATTTTGTAGATAGGGCAGCTTATAGTTTGTTTTGATGGTACTGAAATGGAAGCAGAAAGCTGACACTCCTCCTCCTTCCTGCACAAAATTTTAAAGCAATTGGAAGTGAAAACTGACACTGTTCAAACCTCTCTTGATTTTTTGCTGTCATCAGCATGCTTGATATGTATCCTTGGTGTTTCATCTATTTTATGTGGCAACTGAGAACATCTGTCTTAATCCTAAAGGTTGCTTTTTTCCTTTGCTTCACTATGTACCTTGAAGAGATATCTCCAAATGGAGTCCTGTTTTGCAGGTGGTTATTTTTCATTGTTTTGTTTTTCTCTTATCCCCTCTAAACAGGTGATAAGAATCCAGTTTAAAGACACCTTAAAATCTACCATCTTGTTATGCCAGTCACGTTATTAAATCTAATTTCAGTATCAGGAGTGAGTTTTCCTTGGAAATGGTGAAAAAGTAGCAGCATAAATTAAAGTTACACTCCTTTGTATGAATTTCTTGCTAGTATTCTTTTTTCCACTCCCCTCTTGTATATTCTTCATTGTATCTGTTAAAGGCTGAAAAGATGTCATCCACATTCTTTACAACAGCAGTCAATGTACAGTGTCTATTTAGTCACTGTTGAATTTCTTGGATTTTATATGTTTTGTGAAACAAGGAGAACCACGTTGTCTTGGTCAGATGGGATGAAAATGTGCAGCTGACAAATTCAGACTGTACTTGTCAGACTTAGACTCGCTAATATTTTGTATTTGTGATTGAAGGTGAAACTTCACTGGCAACTTTTTGACAATACTGTGTGCTTTTTATATATATGTGTGTGTGTGTAAATGCACACATAAATATACACCTTATGTTACCTTTTTTGTTCTTATGGAAGCATTTGTGCAGCCATATAGTGAATTGGAGTGGGGAACTGATCCAGCTGAAAAGTCATCTTTCAGGCTTTTTTCCTGAATAGCTTTTCACCTGAACACAATATCCTTGCATCTTGACTTGCTCACTTGTATTCCACTGTAGTCTCTATGTCCTTTTACAAAGAACACCTGTGTTGCTAACTGGTCTTTTATTTTTAAACTTAGTTGTCCTTATAGCAGCTTGTGCTTCTTGAATTGCATCTCCCCCCGCCTGTGTTTTTTATTTTTGCAAGTATTTCTCCAGTCTTTTGAGACCTTCTTGAAGGCTAATCCTGTCCTGTCATAGTTGGTTCCTTCCGTTCATGGTGCTGATGCACAAGCATTTTGCTGAAACGGTGCAGAGGACTTTAGTGCTACTCACCATTGTGCTGTGGTTTATCTGTTCCTCTCACTAGAACGTACTAATTGGATAACAGATGTGTTTTTCAGCTGTATGGGTTAGGACTAAACTGAAATGTACTAATTCTTCTCAGGTTTATTTTCTGTGTTAATATAATGAAATACACGGAAGGTGGGTGATTTGCAACCAAATAATTTCATCCAGGGTCTCTAATTATACTGAAATTACAGGCACTGACTTCTGAATCATCAGAACTTGAAGACAGAATTAATTCCATATGCTATAAATCATTGCAATAATATTTTTCTTCATAATTTCAGACATGGAAATATTAGCATTTACATAAAAATACTAACTATATAGAAAGATTTTCAAGAACTACAAGCAGATTGTGTTCCATCAATCACTTTTCAGAATGTGTTTACAGTCTTTTCGTAGGAGGGCATATTTTCTAGTAGCTAGACATTAAACTAGAAGTTGTTTGGATTATGTTCTTAGCAGTGTTGTCCAGTATCTCCCCTGGCCCAAGTTTAACATGCAAAGGAAGAAGAAGCTGTAATGAGAAGGCCTGTGGATGAAGGATTCTATTTGTGGGAAATTTGCTCACCAACTGAAGTACAATATTCTCATTCTAACTTCCAACATATGTCCTATAGCAATTTTGGGTATTTTATTTCAGACAAAGGTAGTGGCTGTGTATTTTGCACAGTGCCTGATTAAATTTGCTTTTTACTGTGACTGCTATTTGGCTGTTGCTTATGGAGAAACGATATTATTTCTGCACACAAATCAATATGTTAATTTAGATCCTTGCAGTAAGTGTCTAATCAATGCCTGCTGGAGAAATAATAAATATAGGTGGGATAGTGGAGAAGGCTTACTGTTGCATGTTACAAGTTAAATTCCTTCCCTTGTTAAGAGTTTGCATAGTTGGTTTAGTTTAAGAACGTCAATATTCACTTTGAGATTAAATACAGCAAAGCCTTAATTACCCACTTCAGTTAGGCAGAATGCTTTGTTAGCTGAAACATGCTGTGATATTTGTTATTTAGTGGTAATTTTTTCATTATACAAACCTTTGATGCTCCTGTTGACTGAACTGGGAATTGGCTGTACTGGAATTTTTTCCACCAGCTGGTGAAGCCTTTCTCTGAGCAACATCCACAAGGTGGTGCCTTTTCATCACCCGAAAGGGAACGGAACTTTGCTTTGCAAAGTTCGTGTTGGCTTTTGGCCTGTTGCTTGGCAGAAATGGGAAGCTCAGATACTGAGGTGAGAGTATCCTTTTCTCCCTGAATATAAAGTGAATGCTATTGATCTCCGTTCTTTCCAGCCTTCGTGGTTGGAAACTGACTGTGATGCTCAGAAGTTCAGAACTAGAAGAGAAAGGTAGTGGCTTGGAAATCAAAACTGAGCCGTGCTGGCAGAATCATGAAAAGATTTGGCCCTGGAATACCGAAGTTGTACAGGCTAGGGAGGATGTATACTGCCAAAGCGTCTTGTGAAATCAGACCTAGAATTGCAACAATTTTTATATGTCAGGCTCAGGCCACCTTGGTGGAACTATGCAGGAGCCTGGAAGTGGAAGAATGAGAAGTGCTTTAGGCAAACGCTGTGCAGTTTGGGGGGTGAGTGAAGGGGAACTGGCATAGCATTGGCAATTGTCTTTTAGTTACATCATAGTTTGTCTTTGTAAGGTGAATTCAGTTGAAGATGAGGCAGTTGGAAAACATTCTGAAATATTACCCTCTATTGCAGAATAAGACCTGAGAACAGAAGTATTACAGAGTTTTTCACATGACCTATATGTAATTCCCAGCTGTGAACCCTCTGGCAATGAGCATGAAATCCAAAACACAGCTGATAGGGGAAAGGGCTGTTGTCAGCTCAGACCGAACACTTGAGTATTCATAGCATGGTGCTTTTACAAACAGGCATTGGAGTACATCAGAATAATTTGGTTTTGAGATCTGTGCAGGAACCTCCTCCTAGCTGTGTGCGCTTTCAGATACAGTGGCAATCAGTGCTGAAGGAGAACCAGGTGCACCATATTGTACTACTTTTCCTCCAGAATAGCAAGCCTTGATACTCTCCCCCCCTGCCCTCTGCCAAATTTCCTGCTGTAAATTGCTCTTATGTTGGCCTTTATGTACCTTGTGACCCCTTCAGAATATTTGTGGTATTTTAAACCCTGCGTTGTGTGCATGACACAGTGTTTAGTTTGGAAACAAAGTTTAATTTAATCACACATGCTGATTGTGGTGTTTATTTTGGAACCGGTAAGTAGGAGGCAACCTTTTATATTTTTATTAGTCTGGATGAATTCTCCTTGTTACTTGATAACCATGTATAAGTTTAAACTAAAAGAAATTGATATTCAAAGGAATGCTGAAACACGGGTGGCACTTGAATACGGCCTCTCATCCACTCTGGGCTTGGATTCTGTTGGACGCCTAAACTCTTTCAGTGTTTGTGGTTCACTGTGGTGATAGTGATAGAGTGGCTATTTTGTTTTTAAAGGCTTGTGTATCATTCCTCTTTATATGCCAGTGGAGCTGGAGGGGGAGCTGTTTTGGAAAGAGCGACATTCACATTAGAGGAGAGGCTTTTTCTGTTTGTTTCTTCCATCTATTACAAATGAGGGGAGCTGTGTTTGCAGAGGGATGTTATAGCTCTGTGGCCCTGGCCTTGTTTCATTTGCTTCCCACATGTCTGCATTTGCAGCAGAATAAGCAACTGTTAGAAGCTGATTTGCTACTCCTTGCAAACTGCCCCCTACTTCTAACATCCCAGCAAAACTGCTGCCATGGTCTGCAGTTAATATAATGCATGTGATGGTAATTCTAGCCCCAAATCTTACCTTTCTCTGAGTGCTGAGGGGCTTGGGGAGAAAAAGGGGGTGAGTTTCCATGAGCCCTCTCTAATAGAATGTGAGGGGAAAAGGATGTAATGGAAAGCTGAAAGGAATCCAACAGCAAACTTTAATGCAGCATTGCAAGGACACATGTCTTCAGTATTTTGACTGCTGAAGCGAAGCAATTTTGATGCAAATTTCTGTATGTCATGAAGTAGCAGATATTGTATGAGATAGTTAAAGCTCTGTGTGTGTGAATAACTCCAAGCTGTGTTTTTCCTGTAATATTCTACTTGTGTTGTTCTTCTGTAAGAAGCTTTCCTTCAAAAGAAGTGTTAGAACTCTCTCCTAATAAAGCAATGCACTTAAAAGATAAGATTTGATAATCCAGGGATTTTTGAGATACCATGTGTTTTCTATTCCAAACCCCTGTGTAGCAAAATGCAGTGTTATTTCCATGACAGTTATCTGGTGGCTTTTGGCAAATGCTGTTTTTTCTGGTGTTTGCTCTAAGTTTTTTTCCATATCTGATTTCCTGGATCTTGTGAAAGAAACCAGGATGTTATGATAAGAGCATAATCAAGATGAGAGAAAAAACAGGCTAATTCTTTCTTGTAGTTGTTTTTCTTTTTAATTTAATTGAAAATCTGAAGATCTGCTTTAGGTGGTTATATTAACTTGGATTCCATGCCTCAAAGGTGACTGTCTAGTCTTCTGAGCATAGCATGTGTGTTAATCTGCATGGAGGACAATACTTGAAGGTATGGTATCAAATTTGGCATAAAATTGATGAGTTATTTATGTGTGATGTTTTTGGCACTATCTTCCATTTGTTGTCTGTAGAAATACTGCACTTGAGTGCAGACACAGTAGATGGCACTTGAGTCATTAATTTTATGATGTAGGAAAGAAAGCCAAACTCAGTTATGGAGTTAGCTGTTTGTAGCAATAGGCACATTTTATTGAAAGAGCAGCTTCAAAGCTTTTGCTTTCAGTTCAATAGTCCTAGAAGAAACCAAAACATGCGGAAGTTCTTTTTCAGTACAAGCAGACCCTTTCCAAGTCCTTGAGTTTGTTGAATTTTTAAAAAGACAAATGGGCAGGACGTGATCAGCCTGAATCATAAATACATAGTGCCAGATTCCCTGTAAACATGTTGGCCAGTGTTTGGTTTTGTAATCTGTTGTTTACATCATATCTCTAATATAGTTTCTTCATTTATTTTTTTCTAGCCTTGCTTACTCCATCAGACCATTTGTGATGCAACCTCTGATAGCAGGTGAAGGATAAAAATCTGCTAACAAAGTGGATTTCTAACAGTATCGTCTTATTATCAGAACAGTTTGAATACTATGTTCCTTACTGTGGCTAAGTCTGACAACCAAAGCTAAGAGTATGCGGGTAGTTTTGCTCATCAAAATGTAAACATATGATTTAGGGTATTCCAAAGTGGTTACCTTATGCTGTGTTCAGTGCTGTACCCTTGGACAGTAGTGTTTGGTCATTTGTTTATTCTCAACATTTTCAATACCAGCATGAGGTAGTGGATTGAGAGTCCTGAAAGCTGAAGCGGCAATACAGACTTCCCCAATAATATCCTGTCACTATGATTCAGCACTGAAGTTTATTGCTGAGTTAAGAAGGTGTAGTCAGACTTAGTTCATGATTCATTCTTTGGCCTTTCTGCTGATGCTCTTGTAATACTTATTTTAATGAGGATGCTATCGGACTTGAACCCAGGAACTAGATTCACTTATGTTCTTCTTCCTATGTTTTATCACTCTGCCAATTCCAGGTTTTAGAGTTCATGAAAACATTTGAAGACCAAAAAAGGATGTTTATTTACTAGAGGACAGAGTTCTAACTGTATCTTTCATTTCATTTAACCAATGTTTGTAAAATAGGTAGAGATATTTATGTATGCTTTACTAATGTTTATGTGATTGTTACTACATTTGGAAAAAAAATGCTGCATGTTAAACAGGTGTTACCTGGCACTGAGTTTGACCAGTGTGACTTTTCAGGGAGCTTACCCCTTGGTTTGTTTTGCTTTGAGTATTTTCCAGTGAGTTTCATCTCTCAGTACAGCTCTTTCTGACTGGTTATATGGATGTGTACTGGACAAAAATGTAAAAACTAATAGAAAAGTGTAAGGAACTTTGTTTGAGGGTGTAAATTATTATAGCTCCCTACTAGCATGTTCTCTTCATCTCATGATTAGGACAAGTCCTCTGATGTTGTAGCTGCATTTGTCCCTAAATCAAGGTGCTTCATTCAGGTTAGACAGTAATTAAATCCTTTTAGCAGCTAGTCAGTTTTGTGAATGTTTTTTCCTTCCAAAAAAGCCAGCTTTTTCCTCTTTGATTGAGAGTCCACAGCAGGAGGTACCTTTTTGCTTTGCCAGTTGGAGAAAGCCCACATCCACTTACAAAGACTATACTGGAACTCACAGGCATTTCATTTTAATTCCAGGCAACCATCCCTTTGCTGCTGCCTTTGGAACAGCTCAGCTGTGGAAGAAGTGAGCTAATCTGGAAATTTGAAAGTGACGTAGTTAGTGAAGCCCTGGGGTTTACAGTTGGAGTTATTAAGGAGAGGAATTGCACACCCTGTACTTGATTTTTGTTTTAATTAGTCTTCCTTTGATCTAGTCTCTCAATTTAAATTTTAAGATTTGAATCAACAACCTGCCACAGTATATTGCTTAACTCCTCTCCTTCTCAGCCTGTAAAGGAGACGTAGAATATTGTTTATTTCTGTTTTGTATTTTGTTGGGGAAGGTTTTGGCTGACACTCCTGCTTCCTATTTTCTGCTGGGATTCTTTCCATCTCTCCCATCCTCTCTTTTCCTCCATTCTCCCCTCTCCCCTCCCAGTCTACTTTCTTTATCCTCAAATATCTTCACCAACTTTCCATTCACTTTAGGATGTACTTGAGAATTGTTGTAACTTTTAGAAATCTGCCTCAGGCATCTTTGTAGATTGTCTCCTTCACTATGAATCAGTCCCACTCCTTCCCTGTGACTTCTCTTTCATTGGAAGAGCTGTCTTTGTTGCTGTTGCCAATTGGAACAGGCTTCCTGCACTTCTCTGCCTTGCTGGATGAACCAGCTAATTTTAGCTCTTATTTGAAAAATCCTTTTTTTATTTCTACCTTAGCATCTGAATTCCCCTGTCCTATGTTAATATATTCTATGTCTCAGTTATCACCATGTTGGTTTTGTGAAACAGCACAAGGGTATTTTCACATATAGTGTATCTGCACCTTGGATGTTGAAGCATGCTAAAGTCTACTGTGATCATATTAATGATGAATATTGTTTGTTTTTTCGAGCAGGTTTTGATAAGTATAGTCTATGGTTGTTGTGCAGGTCCTCCTTTGATGGAAAGAAGCTACCAGCTTTAGAAAGAGAATGGCAATTTAAGTCAGAGGCATCAGGCTGACCATGATTTCTTGAAGAAAAGTCATGAAAACATTAGTCGTTAGTTTTTGAAGTCTTATCCAAAAAATTTTCCTGCCAAAAAGCTGCTGGGCAAATATGGTAAATGGCATAGGAATCTGATCTATCTGCTTTGGAAAAATAAAACTTTATATTGACATTACCAAGATTTGAACTTTGCTTCTAGGAGTTGAATATTTTAGAATTAATCTAAGCTATGTTACTATTAAACTTCCGTTATCTCTGAGTAGACATGTGCCCTTTTATATTTTATAAATAATCAGAAAATGATTGGAGCTTCTGATACAGTTCAGTGCACAGAAATGCTTATGGATACGTGCTGTAGTTGTGATTTCTTTTTGCCAACCAGTCAGACTTTTTTTTTTTCCCTTCAAGTGAAGGAGACTGTGCTACTGATTTTTCCATGATAATTTGCCTGATCAATGATACAGCTACCTATTTTTTTCTTCCTCCTGCAATGTATATATTCCTTCTAGCTTTTAAATGTTCCCTCCTTGGTGTTTCCTGTTTTGCTACAGTCCCTGAGAATCACCTGCACAGCTGCCCTGTGGCCAGTGGAACTGCTAGTAGGTGGGTGGAAGGAGACCTCGTCTAGTGCTTTGCCTTATTTGTGAATTTTAGCTAGTTGCTATTTACTTTAATAACAGTGTTAGAAGGTTAAAATTAGTTTTGTGGATTTCTTTAAAGTACTTTGGATATCTAGTTGCATCCGTTGTATTTTGAATTAACAGAATAGGAAGGGGTTGTGTAGGAATTCTTCTCGAATGTAGTGGAATCTAACTTTCATAACTGGTGTTTACTCTCTGATATTACTCATCTCAGCTTTGGTAATTACAATGAAAAGCCTAATCAGTTCTAGTCTTATGTTATTTCATGGTATAGCAAGATGTTAAGTTGAAATACACCAGGTATATTTCTCTCCTTCAAAAGATGAAACTTCAAGTTTTTGTAGCCCTTAAGCAAGCAAACAAAACCTAATGAAGATGTACCTGAGAAGCAAGTGGGGAGAACCAAGTATCTAGTAATTTAAAAATACGAGTATGCACCTGAAATAGTATAAGTATAACCTTTTTAAGCTCCTTGTCTTTGAGTAAGGTTGGTTTGGGGTTTTTTGAGAGATATTTTTTTCTTGTCAGAGTTAAGAGACTTACCAGTGGTAAAACTGATCTTTCTTGCAATTTTGAAGAACATCAGTGAAATAGGTGGTAATTACTAAGAATAGTGGCTTGGCATTTTTAGATTTCATACCCTGTTGTATCTTTCACAAATACTAGGCCACATCAGATTTTCCATTAAACTGTTGTTTGTGATGTCTACTGAACAGAATATATGCATTTATTTCAACAGTTCTTAACTGCTTAAGCTGGGATTTGTCATTCACATTGAAGCTATTCTTACAGTAGTGGCTCCCAACAGTTGCCACTGAGGTAAAATTTTTGAATGTGGTTTCAAGTCAAATAAAATCGTATTTGAAAAGCTCTAAGATAAGCGTAGAATTGCATCTTTCCACATCTTGCATATGGAAATGCCTGTTCGTTTATCATAGAATATTTCAGACCGTTGCTTGCTCAAGGAATCTCATAATCCATACCTGGTAATGCAAGTGATGCTTTGCTGCTGCTTTTAAAGAATTTCAATCATGCAGGTTGTAGAAGAACTTGGAGGGAGGTAACTAAATCTTACTGGGCTGAGGCTTTCCCATTATCTCTGTTAATTTGAAATACAGATGATAGTGTGAGTAGCTGCTCATACATGAGAGTGTCTCAGAATTGAGTGAGGTAAGGCTTAAGACAGGAGTAGGATAAGAGTGGGAGTCCTTCCAGTTTTTCATGTGCAAGAAATTTCTGCTCTGCCTTGCATTGTATCTTATCTTTTGAATAAAAGCTGGTTAGATGACATATAGGTGTGACAGCCTTTCTCAGAAAACTGCACGGAAACGCATCCCCTTAGGCCAGAGATCTTTGAACACAGCGCTGAAAAAGGGGATAAAATATGCCCAGATTGTATTTGCTCCATTTTAACTTGAAATCAAGAAATAAAGATAATAGAGTCAGATGAGTAGGTTCAGCGCTGATAAAGGAATATTTTGTACTGTTGTCCATTCCATCACAGCAGGAACTTAAAAAATAAAAAAAAGCCTCCATCCAGAAGGTTGTTTTCCAGTTGCTCACCAATCCATTTATTCTGCTCTTGATTATTGCAGTTACCCATCTCTGTAGTAATGTGAGTTTATTAGGCATGTTACTACAAAGCTTTGTAGTCTGTAAGAATTCTGTTCACAGTTTCTCTTTTGATCTTGCAGTCTGCCATAGGATTGACCTCAAGTACTTGAAGGACCTATGGTTTCTCTGAGTATGGTTTTGACTGTCTTACAAGCTTTCTAGAAGAAAGCAATGAGATAAGAGGCTTGCAAGCAGAATGTGGGGATTTAAAAAGGAGCTTCACCAAAGGCTTTCATTTTGGGGAGGAATAAGAATGGTTACACAAACAATTATTTTCAAAGATACAAATACAAAATTAATTTTGACTGTTTGGCTTTTGTAAGGTCTTTATTACATACACAGTTCCATATTCTAAGCATTAAAAGTGAAACAACCCATGATCCTGTAAATAAAATTAATTATTCCAGCACATTGGAAATGGAGAAAGCAAGAAAAAATTGCTGCTGCTTTAGATCTGAGGAGGTTGATGAAGTTCTGAATTGTGAATTGCACATCATTATCTTGATTACTGGATTATTTTTTTTAAGACACGCAGGATAGTATTTTTCTGATAATAACCTTTAAATAAAAGTTTATACTATTGCAACACTGACTGAGTGGGTTTCATTCTAGGTTTTGAAAAAACAAGGATGAGGAATGGTTACATTGTAATTTTGTTTTGCTTTGAAGACAAATCACTTTAACACCAAAGTCTGAACTGAATTCTGAGTGATTATGGAGATTCACAAAAAATGGAGATTTTTTCCAAAATACAGGGAAATTTCAGATTGTTTGGATAAAGTGATCGATCTCTCATGCATGGCACATGTAAATTTATATGTTATCTCTGTTGGATCCATTGTGGAATAAATTAGAAGGAAATAAGAAAATGTAAACTAATTATTTAAGGAATAAGCTGTTTCCCAAGTAATCTGTCAATCTTTGTCTAATCTTGGAGAGCTATTAGCTTGTTTGATGAATATGCTGCAGTATAGGATTCCATGGGCAAGAACAGCTTAAAAAAAAGTCATGGGAGTTTTTTAATAACATGACATGGAATTTTGAAGATTGTATTGGCAACAATTTTTTTTTAAATGACTTGAAGACACAGAGAGCCTCCCTTTTCTGGCTGGCTGAGAATAATAATACCCATATGTTACTTTTATCAGATCAATAGCTTTTAGAGCATACTTGGAACCAATGACTGACTGAGTTTAGCTTTCATAACTTTTCGTAGCTCCATGCAAATTAAGTGCAAAGCTTGTTTAATTAATGGAGGACGCAGCAGTGGATTTGGGGGAATGGGGGGAGGAGATCATTCAGAACTGAGAGGAGCAAAACATTAAACAGAGCTTTAAACCCGTAGAAGATGAATAATTTTAAGATTGAGGGGATGGAAAAGAGAGCCTCTTTAGCAGAAATTTTGGTGTAGTTGATGCGAGGAAGTAGGAACTGCTCAGTGGTTCCCTTTTCATGGCAGCAAAGCCACGGTGTGTTGCGTTCTTTGGTGCGGGGTTCTTCTGGGTTTTTTTTTTTTTTCTGTGTGCAATTTCCCAGCCGTGGTTCTTTCTGATAGCCCACGCTATTAGCACACATTCCCGTCCTTTGCTTTTGCTGGGTTTGGCCACTCTGGAATGAATCCTGTGCTATTCAACGAAATTTGTTAGCTTAGGTTCTGCAATACAAACCACCTTACAAAGAGAAAGTCTATCACTAGTGAAGTTGTTTTAATGGGGGACTAGTTTTGTATGTGAGTTTTTAGAAGCTTAGTATTTATGCAAATGGAGTCACATTTTTTCCCTTTAATAAGTGCATAGTGTCTTTGAATGGATTTGCATTGTGCCACAACAGTAGAAATACTAGCTGTATCAAATAGATCACACTTACTTCTGTCGTGCTGGCTTTATCAAGCCTAGCATGGGTACCTTGGTAAGTGTCATTAAAGGAGGAACTTTTCAACCAATGAAAGATGCTATTGAGTAGATGCCTGTCTTCACTAGGTTATGAATGTGATTAACTTGTTGAAGTTAATTGGCAAAAATAAATGGATTTTCTCCACCCATTTGATCTTAGGTACAAATATATGGATCAGCTTATACACATACTGTACAGTTACAGTAGTGCAATCATATCTCTAAGATGAGACAGCAGGCAAATAATGTGCACAAAAATATGACCAATGATTTGGCCACATCTGTTTGTTTCATTAGAAATGCCATGAGATTGTTGTCCGGTCAGTAGAGGAAACAAGTTTTTAAAGTCTCATCTGAAAGATCTTCAGCTGGTAAATAGAATTAAACTCTACTTGCTTTCATCTGCATCCTGCTGCAGATTGAAGCTGTGGTTCCAGAGAGTCTAAGTATTTGAAACCTGAGGCAGAGAGATGCAGGTCATTGCCTGTAACATTTAATGGAATGACAACATTTTGCTTGTAAATCTACTTAGGTATCGGCTAGTAAATGGAGAAGGAATGAAAGACCATGGAAATACTTCAAAATGAAAACAGTATCATATACTCTTTTTGTTTTGAAATGCAAATACTGAAGGGAGATTTAAGAACAATAGCAAAAAGGCACTATATTTTCCCCCCGCCACTTTTTCCACTAGAAAGCAGATAGAATCATAGAATGATAGAATCGTTTAGGTTGGAAAAGACCTTTAAGATCATCAAGTCACCGTTAACCTAACTCTGCTCAGTCTACCACTAAACCATGTCCCTAAGTGCTTCATCCACATGTCTTTTAAATACCTCCCTGGGCAGCCTGTTCCAACTGCTGACAACCCTTTCAGTGAAGGAATTTTTCCTAATACCCAATCTAAATCTCCCCTGGCACAACTTGAGGCCATTTCCTCTTGCCCTATCACTTGTCAGTTGGGAGAAAAGACCGACACCCCCCTCGCTACAACCTCCTTTCAGGTAGTTGTAGATCTTTTAGTATTTTGTCAAGTGCCTTGAGTCTTTAATATTCAAGCCATAAAGACTGGCTGACTGGAAGGTTTGGGAAGGATAGGTAAAGGGGTGGAAAACAAAGAGAGTGTGTGTATTTACTTGTCAAAGATGTGGAATTTACAGATACTAAAGCAGAATCGGCCAAGGATTAAAACCTAAAGAAACATACAAAAAGTTGTGCTGCTTTAGTTAGATGCTATTTTCCCTGTAGGCATTGGAATCTGAGTGAGGTTGGTTTTGTGTAGCTGAAGATGATTTATGATTTCAACATGCCCAGTGGTCTAAACCCACTTTGTTTAATAACAGAGATAACCAGAATAAATGGTATATGGATTCTGTATTTATTTGAAGGTGAACCTCAAAGTAAACATCACTGGCTTCCTGAATGTTTAAGCGGTACTTTGCTATGTTTGACTAATGGGTGTTGCAAGTTTGAGAATTTCAAATAGCAGGATGGATTTCGTAGAGAATAACACTGAGTGAAACAGTGGTCTATCCAGTGAGATTTCTTTCAATGTTACTTTATCTCAGCGTAGTAAGTTACAAAAGGTTGTAAATGCTCATCATGCAAGACAGTCAAGTCTCTTTAATATTAAAAATGTGTGTTTGGATGCATAGCATCAGTGTTTAACCTTTTAAAAATATTGTTCTGTTTGAGAGAGAGCCCACATAGGTCGTTATTGTTTCTTTTTTTTAAATACAAAATAATTTGAAGATTGTAGGAATGGAAAAAATACATGTACAAGACAAATGTGTGGCTTTTAGTTTATTTAAAGGTAGGATATTCAGAAATAAAATTACTGTTACATAGAGTTTGGGATGGGGGAAGGGCTTAAATATTGTGACCTGCCCTGAAGTTACAGGGCAATATAATTTCTCTTGAACTCTGAGTACAATTTGCACCTTTTAGCAGCAAAGCAAAAGAGGAAGTATATTAAAGTTTTTCTGTAGATGGTACCAGATCCTTTAACTTATTTGATTGTTGAAAATTACTTCTTTTCCTTTGCCTAAATAACGTCACCTGATAACATGACACTGAAGCTTAGGTTGTAGTGATTGTGCTTTGCATTAAAATACTTGTTTGATTGTAATCCGTTTGAGGCTTTTATTTATTGCAACAAGCATATTTTCAACTGCCATTGGTATATTTTATGAATGCTGAAGTAAAGGAAAGCTATTTTTAAACTCATAAATCTAATGTGAGTAGTCTGGATACAAGGTACACATCAGTTTTGAGATTATAAAGATAACAAATGTCTTGTTGACCCCTCAGCACAAGTCAAGTCCTGACAGTATTGCGAGTAGGCTCCAAATGTTCCTTACTTCTGATCCATCTGTGAAAGTGTTGTAATTATGCTTGTGAATCTTTTTTCAAAATGTTTCTCTTCCCTTTGGGGGGAAAAAAAAGGTCAGCCTGTGAGCTAGAAAAACTGTATCATAGAGAACCTTTCTGTTATGATAGGGTTTTGGTTGACCCAGGTTGTGCTGAGTTTTGCCAGTTTGGATACCATTCCTTGTTTTAATCTCCACTGAAGCGTGGTTGTCTTGTTGGCTGGCAGTTTCCTTTCATCCTTCTGTTGACTGTATACACTGCATATAGTTTATGAAAGAGATTGGGATAGGTTTTTTTGTGTCAGGGACTCAGTGGGGCTGCTGAAATTTCAAATTAGAATAGGGTCCCTGGTGGAGAATTAGGAAAAATTAATTCCTTTTAGATTCTTTATGTGGAAATTGTAAAGCAGCCCAGGCAACCAAAGAAGTAGGATGGCAAAAGGATAGTGTGAGTAGTTTACCGCATGCTTAAGTTTGCTAGAATTTACTCTTAATGAATGGCTCCCAAAGCAAGCTTTGCATGCACTTATGCACGCAGTTCTGCTACAATGGAGAACTTACCAGCTCCACAGAACCTGCTAGGCTTGCTTAGGACTTGAAGCAACAAAATGATTATGTGGTGCTGTGCAGCACTGTTATTCCTTGGATATTTTATGTGTGTGTGCTGTGCTGTATAGGGTGTGATAATGCTATATGGACCAATAGTTGTATGTACCTGTATTGAAGGAAAGGCATTTCCTTGATTCCAAAGTCTGTCTGATTTTTATTTGGAGATACCATTGGCTTGATGAGCTGTGTGTTAGTGAAACATGTATATCAGTGTTAATAGGAACTGCATATTAGTCTTCCCTAGTCGGGGATAAACAGATCTGTACAATACGCTCTGCCTTACGGTGGTGCTAGGGTTTTTCTCGTGACTCTTCCCGGCAAAATACTGTAAATATGCAAACCAATTACTGCAATTTTCATCACAGAATCTGAACTAACTTTACAAAGCATGAATTTGGCTCCTAGTTCCTACCTCAGCAGACTGTTACCATCCCATTTCATACAGCTGAAAACTGCATACAATGTTAAATATATTTCAGGGGATTTGTAGAGATGTTGGTTGACCAGGAACTCCCTCTGATTTTGATTTATCCGCGCTCGATACCCATAGACATGAGGACTAAAGTAAGTTGGTGAATGCCTTGGCTTAAATTAGCAGGATGAAAATGCGCAGTAAATGCATCCATAAACATAGCTAGATGGACAAGGCTAGCAGCAGCAGGGGTCCCAGTTATAATTAAGATGTTGAGCAGCAACAGTTCTCCAGTTTGTAGTCTGTTTGCAGTCTGTAGAGAGAAAAATAGAAGTGGAAAGCTATTTCATTGTCAAGTAGTGATGGAGTAACATCAACAGGTAGCATCAGGCCTATCTGGCAGTGAAAGGCTCTGATTTCTGTTTCTTACCATATACTGTCCTCTAAGTTCCAATCAAATGAGAAAAGTCTTTCCACCTCTATTTGCTGTCAAGACACTGTCTTTATTTTTTTTATTACGCATTAAGGTCATTAAGTCATTACTTGACTACTTCCTATTACATTGAACATGTGTATTCCTATAGAACAGCCTGAAATTGTATATAAGAAAGCAGTGGCTTTATTTCTCAGAATAATGACGTTAACGTAGTTGAAAACAGTGATAGAATTTGAGAAAGTACTTAATTTTCAAATGTTAATAACAGCTCACCAACTTAGCAGTACCTTTGTGTAAACTACTTCTGTATAAGAAATTACGATAAAGGAGCAAAATATATGCCTGTTGAAAGGGATAGAGGGCAGAATCTGGCTTCTTGAATTCAGCAATGGTAAAGAGGCTGCTAAGTCAGTATCTTACACTAAGTCTGTATCTTACACTAAGTCAGTATCTTTTAATGGCAATTTCAAAGGATAACTACTCCTGTACAGATCTCTGTTGTTGCAAATTGCTCTTTCAGTTTTACTTAACTATTATGTCTCTGTCCTTTATTATTCAGTACTGTGAAGTTAAGGGCTACTTAAAAGATTTATGCTTGTGTGCTGCAAGTACAAGGTCACCCTGACTGGCTTGCTTTCACTCAGCATTGTTCAATTTTGTTTTTCAAGTTTTATTCTTATATAAAACTTCTCACTTTTGTCTCGAGGCTTTCAGCGTCATTTGTTTGCATCTAGCTTTTCTTTTCTTGGATTTGTTTTCACAGAAAGGAAATTAAAGTTCAGGTAACAAATGTTTTGATGGTGATAGAGGGACCCGAGAGGCTGATGTTCTTTCACTCTGCACTGTCAGAAATCTTTTAGTCTTTCTTTTTTCTTTCTTCCCCCTCACCCCCAATTCTGTTGTAGCCTTTACTGCAGTTGCTACACTCCCTTCCCGCCCGCAGCTGCCCCCCCCCCCCCGAACTATTTCTTTACCACTCTGTAATGTGTTAATACCTAGAAATGGATGCAAGATAACATTCTTTTAGTTTCTGGATTAAACTATTTGTGGCTCATTTAAACCAACAGGTTGTCTTACCTACTTCAGAGTGCATAACGCAGATGAATGCAGCGCCATGGAAACTGACACTCGTTATATTGCTGTTCAGCATTAGTTACGTTGCTGTTTTGGCATCTGCATGCTAAATACAGGGTATGTAAATAAAAGTGTGATTTGGATAAACATGATCAAGATAGGGTTTGGAGTTAATATCTTAACAACTAACTGGCTTAATATTCTGTATATGTCTAAAAATAAGCATGTTGGATTTTTACTGATGGTTCTAATGAAAGTGTTGCCGATTTGTGCATGTTTTGAATGTGATGGTGGCGCTTGTTTTTCTGTTTTGTTTTTGTTTGGTTTGTTTTGAGCTTTATTCCATAGGATGAATATTGAGCAAACACTTCTAAGAAAGCACTACAAGCAGTATCTTTCTGGACAGTTATCCTTTGTCTGTAAGACTGGCATAAGCCTCTTGCTGAAGGGGTGAGGGGGAATGTCTGTAGCATGGATGGAGTTGAAACAGGCATGATACCATTGGCAACCAGTCATGATAAATATAAAGCAAGTGCATGTGCAGTTCTAAAGCATAGATCCTAAACTTTAAAGAAACTTCTCATAAGAAATCAATTAATAACCAGCTGAATGCTGTGTATGGGTGAAGAATGCTTGCTTTTCTCAAGTATTATACTGAAAAAAGACCTGTGTGTTGACCTGCTGCTGCACTGTCATTCAGCCAGTTCTGATTGTGGTGTAAATGTGTTTGTTTGGGTGCTTATTTTTCCTGTAGTTACCAGCTTCACGTCCATTGAGACGGAGATATTTCTTAACACTCTGTTTTGGCAGAGAAGTTGCCTACCTTATTTTTGTGTTTTCTGGAAAACTTGTGTGTTTTGTTGTTTTGGTAGATCACAGGCATGTTGAATGCTCTGTTGTTATTGAACAAGTGTGTATAACTGGGTAGCTGTAACAAGGCAGGTTTCCAGCTTCTTTGGTAAGAACTGTAATAAAATAAGTTTCTGTTTGTCTCGGTGCAGGAACTTAAATACATTTGTTTTTTGGCCTCAGTGACCCTAAGTACATCAAACTAATGGTTCAGAAGTTACTGTTTTCCTTTTCATTGCTATAAAACCTCATACAGGCTAGAACTGCATCTTTTTGTAGTTACTCAACCAGATATATAGCTAAGTAGATGATAGTGACCTGGTAAAAGGAAAATATTACAGACCAGAAGATGAAGCAGTTAAAACCACCTTTGTTAAAAAACCTTCAGGTAAATAAAGTGTATGTAATATTAAACTCTTACAGATGTACACTTTCTCCATGATCACAAATAAGGATGAACTTAGTCCCCAGCGGAAATCTGGGAGCTGTATTTTACTGTCTCAGTGAGGAGTAATGCCATATGAAATGATTTATTCCAGAAATGTTCCCTCCAGCAAGTTTGCAGGACTGGCTCTAAGCCTGTAGCTTAGAAAGCAGAAAGTGTCAGAGGGTCCCAGAGCAGTACAGGTATTAAATAATGAGCCGTTCATGTGGTGTGATCCCTCCAGTGCTGCAGAGTTATGCTTGTAGCCAGTTTGGCAAAAGTAGAAGGATATGGAATATATGTCTATATTTTAGATAGATGAATTTAGCAGGCCTCATATCTTTGCATGGTTCAACGTCTTAGTATGTGTAACTGAAAAACTGTTTTAATTAACTGTCATTTTAGAAATGAACACAGGGAAATAGATTCCAATTTAGGGTTCTCATAGCTCACAATTTTGACTAACTTTTAAAAGTTATGTAATTTTATATTCTTTAACTGCATATGGTACTAAGCAGTTTCTTTTCTGGAAAACATGTATGTACACACACACATATATATATGGCCAGGTTATGATTTCTGCTGTATTAATAACTTGAAGTTTTTTGGGTTTTGATGTAGTCTTTAGTCACTTTCCTTAGGTAATGAGTAGTAGTGGTTTTGAATATTCTCTACTAAAACTGATTACTTTATTGATGAATACGAGGCTCCTTTCAGTTGTTTAGAGATTCTGCTAGAAGACATTCATAAAAATCACAAGTGTCCTGGTATTTTCTTAGATCATCTGTTTAACTTCTGAGGAAAAATGACAGCTGTCAAAATCTTTACTGAAGAGCAAAGGCTTCAAGGAAGGAAAAAAAATTTGGAAATAATGAGATGGCAGTTTAAAATATATGTCAATTTTTAAATGACCCATACGTCTTTGTCAGACCAGCTCAGTATCATCTGATCATGTTTTGATGATATGGTGCTATTTGTTATGCTTAAGAGTGCTGGGAATTTACTTGAGATTTATGTTTGTTTGAAAAATCTTCTGGTCATGCTCTGCCAGTGGATGTACTAATCTAAGTGCAATGCCAAATTAGTAACAGAAAACACAATCTTTTTATCAAAAAGGCATCCAAACTTTTCAGACTTCCTGGTTAGTAGAAATGTTGATACATATGTTAGGTTTTGGAGCTGGGATAGCGCTGTTTGTCATATCTTCTTATGATACCAAGTATCTCAGGAATTAGAGATTCTTTTCAAGAATTGTTTTGATCTTGGCTGCTGTGTTATATTAAAATATAAATCAGAAAGCTTACCAAAAAGATGCAGAACTTGACATCTGCCTACAGTTTCAGAAAAAAGCTTGGTATTTACAGTGTAGAATTGAGATAGGAGATTACTCTCTGACAGATGTCTTTTCTTCTTACTAACTTCTAGAACAGCAATGTGCTTTGTTTAGAGGCTATAGAAGCAGCTTTGAAAGAATTTCACTTTTTAGAGACCAGTGAGGGTTTAATGAGGGAAAAATAATGAGTGACTTTAAAAAATAGGTTAATAAAAACCTCTTTTTTGTAGGTGTTCCTTCACCTATCTCGAGCAAGCTATGGTTATTTTCATCTGAGTCTGAAGTTAAACACTATACTGGTTTCATTTATTTAAACCTAAATAAAAACCAGGGGTTAAATATATTTAATATATTTGTTGGACTTTCTTGGGAAAAATGGTTTGATTATTTGGCAAAAATGGACCATGATAGAGCTGTAGAAAGTAAAGTCTGATACTTCTAATGCTTTGGGTTTTCAGGCAGCTAGGAAGCATTTAGGTAGCTTAGGAGCATTTGTTGGCTTGGACTTGGTGCCATGTTGTGATCAGCTTGGGTTGTGGATAGAAAAAGCCTCGTGTCTGCTAAGGGCACAGCCTTGTCATCTGCCTGCAAAAGATTATATAGACATATGTTGTTTTGGTCCAATACAGCTTGCTTGTTCTGTTCCATGCTAGCACCCTGCCTGAAAGATTTTCTTTGTCCTAAAATAGAGTTTCAAGTTCACTGGGATTCAAGTATTACCTCACAAGTGCTAAGGCTGTTTCAGGAAATGATGAGACTCTTGGATCCCCTGCTACATTGGATAACCTAACATCCGAGGAAGATGTTTGCAAGTCCTTAATCCGTGAAATGTGTAAAGAACCCTGCTTAATGCATCTCCTAACTTCCCAAAAGAAGAAGGTGAGCTCATTCTCTCAGATGTTCAGTGCCAACAAAATCATGGAATGAAATGCTGTTCACAGTAAAAGCCAGGAGACAGTTTAGGGGGAAGGCTCCCTGTTAAGGAGGTCCTCTGCAATGTTTACTTTGTCTTTCCCCTCTGTTCTTTATGACTTTGAGGAATGAATCCAATTAAAACATAATTATACTAGCATAAAATGGGATATCTGCCTGGGGTCTTATTGCGTTGTAACTCATGGTTATCTTCTTGAGTCAGTGTCACTGTGTGTTGCCTTCTGCAGTCATCTGTGAGTATGTCCTCCTTCACTATTGTCACCTTGGGTGAAAGGGGTGGGAGAGATGCCAGCTCTGATAGCAGACCTCCCGTAGGCATTTTCCACCTTGAGAAGATTTGTTTCTCAGGAGTTCCATTTCTGTATTTGAGACACCTGGAGCTTATCATTAGGGATATATTCTCATCTTAAGCAAAACTTTTTGTTCACCTGGGGTTTCACATGTCCTTGCTGAAGGTGTGTTCTGTTCTTTTTTATTGTAAGTGGCTGAATAATTAACATCACTATCTTGGCTTGTCACAGGTACAGTGGGTGGAGAGAAGGCTCTGGTAATCTCTCACCGAAGGCTTTCTGAACCAGTCTGTGATGGCATGAGTGTGAATTAAGACATAGCCATGTTTTACTACTATGTTGTATGTATCTGTTCCTTTTTAAGGTGCTTCCCCCTCTATCCCCCCTTCCTCTGCCCGCACACAAAGTTCAAACGCTGGCAATATCCTGAACATCTGTAACACGTCTGTCTGGAACTCCTTGCATCCCCCCAAGGTGACATTATGCAATTTCTGGGGCCTCCAGAAAATGCTTTCAGTTTATTCTTTTGAGACCTTTTATGTCTAATTCCAAATGAAGTGGTGGCTACCTTAGAGCTTCTCACAGGGGCGTCTGTGACACAGACAATAACTTGGAGGAGAAAATGACATGCGTCTCAGTTGGTGGAGTTCTTTTGAGTTGTGGTGCCATGTATCCAGTTCTGAGTGTAATCTCTCTCTTTTCTGCCTAGCTGTGTATAGAGGGTGCTAGTTGAGCAGAAGCCTATGTCCTCTCTCTCATCACAAAGATAGACAAGGCATATGCACATCATTTGGATACCTCAGTCCAAACACAAAACCCATCACTCCTGTGAACAAATTGCCTGTTTGTGAATGACTTTGTCATGAGTTTCTTATCATTCAAAATAGTCCTTAGAAGATCTTTTTAATCAACAGTAAAATTAGCTGAGAGTACCTAATGTGATGAATGGCACCATATGGTCAGAGTGGGCATTGAGTTATGTATTGGAATGTCTGTAACTGGCTCAGTTAAAACCACCTTATAGCTGAGCTCTGGTCTTGCTCTTTTGAATGATACAGTGCAGTTTGCTGTAATATTCCCCTCTGTCTTTTTGGCCACCTCTTATTTTTTGTGGACTCTTTAGAGTTGTGTGCTTTAATGCTCTTATGTGTGTTGTGGAGTTTTTTTGTTAATGGATGTAAACCAAGTTGGAAAAGGAACCACTGGCATCTACTAATTCCTGTGACTGGAAAGAAAAATGAAGTTCTCAAAATAGTGATTTGGGGTGAAGCTTCTACTTTAGGACTCTGGAGTTCCTGGACAGTTGTCAGTTTGTTTCACAGCCTTAACATCAATTAAATGTAGCTTGTTTGATATTTAAGTTGTATTTTTAATGAGGAGGGGGAAAAAAAAAAGGTATGAGAGGTCTTTGAAACACTACCTTGTACTCAGGAAATGGAATGTTTTGGCTTCTTAAATAAATATGATGTTTGGCCATTTATGTAACAAAAAAATAGCAGCTGCTATTTGCCAGATAGTCGGAAAGGACTCGGAAGGAAAATATTTGGTCCCCAGAAACTGGTTAATATGTGTATATCTCACACCTTGGATGCTGGCCCATTGTAATGGATCTGAAAGGTTGTTGGGGGCACTATCTTAGAAGGCCGGTCTTGGTCTATTACATTGTGCTGTGGTTCCTATTCCTGAATTGCACCCACATCTTCTCCCTTGGGATCCTGCCTTCTATCTATATCCCCAAGTGTTCCATGAGAAAACCACATGAAGCGGGGAGGGGAAGATGGCTTGGGTCAGTCATTTCTAAAATTGAAGAAATCCTGGAGTGACTCTTAAGAGATAGAAGTAGATCATAGAGGAAAAGGAGATTATTAGCATCCTGGCCTGTATCAGAAACAGTGTGGCCAGCAGGAGTAGGGAGGTGATCGTGCCCCCGTACTTGGCACTGGTGAGGCGGCACCTCGAATACTGTGTTCAGTTTTGGGCCCCTCACTACAAGAAGGACATTGAGGTGCTGGAGTGTGTCCAGAGAAGGGCGACAAAGCTGGTGAGGGGTCTGGAGCACAAGTCTTATGAGGAGGGGCTGAGGGAACTGGGGTTGTTCAGCCTGCAGAAGAGGAGGCTGAGGGGAGACCTTATCGCTCTCTACAATTACCTGAAAGGGGGTTGCAGAGAGGTGGGTGTTGGTCTCTTCTCCCAAGTGACGAGTGACAGGACAAGAGGAAATGGCCTCAAGTTGCGCCAGGGGAGGTTCAGGCTGGATATTAGGAAAAATTTCTTTCCTGAGAGAGTGGTGAGACACTGGAATAAGCTGCCCAGTGGAGTGGTGGAGTCACCATCACTGGAGGTGTTCAAGGAACGTGTGGACGTGGCATTGTGGGACATGGTTTAATGGGCATGGTGGTGTTAGTTGATGGTTGGCCTTGATGATCTTACAGGTCTTTTCCAACCGTAGTGATTCTGTGATTCTGTGACCCGGGAATGTTGGAAAATTAGCTCTTGGTGCAGAACAAGAGTCTTAATATGTACTAGAAAAACAAGAAAGGGCCTTTAGTCTGCAAAAGGCGGGGAAAGGAGTGGTGGATGGATTTGGTGCACCTTTTAAGACAGAGGTGAGGATTTGAGTTTGTTTACTAGGTTTACCTATTTCCGTCTGGATAGAAACAGTATCTTGAATTCATTTGTTATTAGGTTTTGTGGACTACAGAAAAAACTCAATGTAAAAGTAATTCTGATACACAAAGAGCAAGGTGTTATAATAGGCTTATTTTTTTATTTCAAAGCTGTCTGCTTTATTAACAAGAACACTTGTGAAATGTGATGTTCTGCAAACAGTACCCAGAATAACTAAATACTTAGCATTAACAAGACTGTAGAAATTATGTAGGAAACAAAAGTTGTGATGGTGTGGGTTTTGGTGGGTTGGGTTTTTTGTGTTTTGGGGTTTTTTTTGCCTTTTTGGTAACTGTTCATAGTTCCATTGAAATCTCTGCAGGAGTTCAGGGATGATATTTTTGCACAACAGACTGTATCTCCAGATCCTTTACTTTGCCTTCTTTAACCCAGTAATTTTAGTACTTTTCCAGGGGGATTACTCTTGAGTTCCTGTTCTCTGTTAGTTCTTGCTCCGATGTGTTTTGGCTAGTTGTCAACATCCATTTCAAATACTGATGCATTTAAGTGTTGTTTATCAAATTATTGGTATTCTTACTAAAGTAATGATCTCTAAAGCTCATATTTCAATAAATTGAGAAGCAATTTCTAGGTCACAGATAGGTAGCATTGCCTGACCTTGTCTGAGAGTAGATTAAATACTTATAAAACAGGGAGTTAGAATAAATGTACAAATTTAGTTTAAATTTGCAGACAAAAAAGTATTTTTTTAGCCAAAAACATGGATTCTTGCAGATTGATAGACACATGAGGAGAAACCGAGGGACACATATTTTTTTTGATGATCACCTGCTTATTTATGAGATGGTGTACCAAGTTTTTCTTGTCTCGGTGCCAGCAGAATCAGAGAGACAAATAGTTTCTTTCCTAATATTTCAGAGCTACTGTCAGTCAATCCTTAACCCAAAAATTCTTTCTCTAGCCTTTTCAGACTCTCTCTGGAAATTCCTTTTCTATTTCTTTCTATCTGCTGTTTTCTTCCGCATGAATACATATACATACCTGTTCAAAACAACTATCAGTAAATCATTTTAATTCCTTCCTGGATTCTCCTAAATCTTCAGTTTTGAGCAGTGTTTGTAAGCCTGTGATTGGTTTTAGACTTCCGTTGCATAAAACCTGACTGTCTTTATAATAGCTTAAACACAGAATACAATGCCAAACCTGAATTACATTTGATTAATTGATTACAATGAAACTAATATTTCACATTTTTTTTATTTTGGTGATTGTGGGGGCAGATGTGTCCACTTAAGAAGTTGAAGCATTTTTTTTTTCTCAAAGTAGTGCTGTATACTGTGAACTTCAGGTTCTAGAGGACCTGGTGTACAATTTGTTGATATTTCCATTTAGCTGAACCAGCAATGGGTCAAGCTTGAAAGCAATGCAATGAGGGCAGCAGTCTGTCTTTGTGTATGAGTAACCACTCAGTGTCTTCAAAATCATCAAGAAGACTTGTTTCTTAGTCTTGTAAAGTTGAAGGCAAAATGTGGTATTTCTCAGACACTGATGTACCAATGAAATGTCTTTTGTGCCTTTTCCTGATGCCGTTCTGTGGTGGGTTGACCCAGCCCAGCAGCTACGTACCCACCAGCTGCTCGTTTCCTTCCCCTCAGTGGGACAGGGGAGAGAACTGGAAAAGCAAAAACGAGAAAAACTTATGAGTTGAGATGAAGACAATTTAATAAGTGTAGGGAGGAGAAAAAAAGAAAAAAAAAGTGATGCAAAGGCAATCACTCACCACCAGTCATCAGCAGACTGCTGCCCAGCCAGCATCCAAGCAACAGCCAGACCCAGTACACATACTGAAGCTCTGAATGACGTTACTGGGATGTTAGGAAGGATACCTCGCTTCTCTGGTAGCAGCGTGTGCAAATTATGAGAGCTAAGATCAGTCAGTCTGAGATGTAGTGTTTGAGGCAGTTTGATGTTTTAATAGTATTACTGTACTGTCAAGCTTTGGTTTTTATCTGTGTGGGACTTTGGAGGAAGAGTATCAGGATAGGACAACACTGCGAAAGTCGTAAGGGTGAAATGGAGAGGGATCGATTTGTAGGCCGTTAATTTAAAAACAGATGTGATAGGTGGAAAGATGAATGTGTTTTGCTATTTGAGTGCTGAGTCATTACAATATTTTGGGTAAGCTTCAGACTAGTTTCTTTGTGGTTAGCATTCATACCACAAAGAAGTTTCTCAGCTTACATTAAGAGAAAATCTTGTTGATTCGCTGAAGCAAAGTTGACTTCCTTTGGGTATTTTAGCTTTCATCTGAGGTGTGTTAGCGGGGCACCTATCTGAAGGACATGTTTTGCTTCTGCAAAACATTATTTCTTTAGGAGTGTCAGTCTTGAATTTGTAAGCACTTTAAGACTAGCATTTTCAAGTCTAAATATTTAGGGTCAATTGTTGAATTAAGAGACTGAGTTAGTACATGACTTGAAGCTTGTGTGTTCTCTGCTCAGAAAATCAAGGTGCTGATATTTATGTATCTTGTTTTTTTGGTAACCTGACTTTTAACGTGGATGTATGAAAATACTAGCCAGTTTTCACAGAGACTTCAAGGGAGTAGGGTACTGTATTTTTATTAAACTATTGTTTTGCTCCATAAAATATTTTGCAAAGTAAAGTAACACCCTAATAATAATTTCTGGTTTGCTAAAATATTTTTTCTGGGGACCTCAAAATGTTTTACAAATGCTGATGAATAAAACCTCCTTTCACTTCTGTGAAGCATATGGTGGTATTCCCATTTAATGTATGGAATGGAACCCAGATGTATTAACTTAGTCCTGTGCCATAAGCAGCAAATCATCTCCTCCCCTCTGTTTTTACACGAATCGTCTCTGCTTTCCAACTCTTCACTTTATGAGACTTTTAAGTGCACAGTGCAGTGATTTACTGTTGATCACTTTTCTAAAATTTTATTCTAAATGAAACAGCCCTGCAGGTTATGAGTTGCCAAATGACAGAAAACAGGAGCTCCCCCAAGTTCAAGCTGTTTTAAAGTCTAAAGATTTACAATAAAGAAAATAATTAAGTGAATGGTGTCAGAGAGGCCTGGGTTTTACTGTTAAGCTGTCACCGACTCAGCTGTTAACATCTTCGTATTGACAAGTTTGTGGTTGCTCACTTTAAAAAACAAAACAAAACTCTACTCCATCGCTGTTGAACATGCAGCTAATATGAAGGCCTGTCCTTTTTGGTTTTGTTTAATACCTCTTTTTTCAGTCTCAAGGCCTAGTGGTGTGGCCATTTTGTGTCTCACAGTTGTAGCATTGTTTCAGAACTGCTGACTCCATAGGTTTGAATAAACTCAGCACATCTGTGATGTCCTTTAAAGCTGTAAGTAGGAGACAAATTTATCTGTTGCTGCAATTCTTGTTCTTATTGTGTGCTAGAGATATTTAAAAAAAAAAAAAACCAACATCAGAGATTGAGGTAACTGCTGTACTCCATCAAAGGTTCTTGTGGAAAGGTCTTTTACAGGTGACACTGTGCTGAGCACCTGCTTGTCTTGAGTTGAGTTGTGCAGGCGTTTTGGTAGATTCATCTTTTTGCAGAAAAAGCACACGTACATGGATATAATTTAGTGAGTTGATCTCTGTATAGTGCCTCACTTTTCTAATGAAATTCTGTAGCATGTGCAGTTTTGCATGGTTTTAAAACAGTAGTTTGGAAGCCCTTAGCACTGGGGTTTTGGAAGAGGTTGTAAATGCATCATCAAGCACAAATGACATTACATCCTGTTAGTGTACTCTCAAGATAGCTCAGCTAGCTTAAACTGACTTTGACACCAAAAGGAGACTAAGAGCTCTCTTTCTTAGGTATGTAGACTTGTTTCTTCTTCTGAAGAATGGATTTTAAAGTGAATCTTTTTGTTAAATGAGTGTATGCAAGGCCAGAGTGGAGAATTACAGCCACAAAGCATTTTTTAAATGTAATAGTGCTATAAAAAGGCCTTCTGTCTTCCCCAGCACTATGAAGCAACTGTACTTTTTCCAGAATAAAGAATTGGGAAGAATGAGGAAAACACACACACCATTTGGATTTTTTTTTTCTCTCCATGTAAATGAATGTGCTGGTCAGTGAGTTTTTGTGCAGAAAGGATAAGAGGACAAAAGCCAAAAGGTAGGGAAGGGGGTGAAAAGCAAACCTTTTCTGTAAAGACAACACTTGAGAAGAGCAATTATTTGTGAATTTGCTCTGGAAACCAGTCTGATAACAACTTTGAACAACCGTCTCTCTATAGCCAAGGTTATCTTAAAAGTTTTCAAACTTGGTTACTCCTAGAACAGCAGCTCCATGGTACTAAAATTAATGTGTTGTCAGGAGTTTTGTGTATCAGGAAGTCTCATAGGTCTGAGTAGAAGCCCTGAAGATTAGGATGCTTACCTGAGTGCTCATGTCACAATTATGAGCTGCACATTTTCGTGGTGGTATTGATATGACTGCTATTGAATGTTGCTATGTGTGTGCCAGTAAAACAGGATAATTTTGAAGTAATGGGGAGGGAGTGAGCATTTGGCTAGTAACTTGTAGTTTTTAGCAGAAAAGCCTCTATAATTTTAATTTCTTGAGTTGGAAGAAGAGAAATGATATATCAGAGAAGTTGGTAGTTTTCTGATGAAAACTATTTTAACTTTATCTGCACAAGTTCACTTGATAGATCATTCTGTCTTAAGTTTCCTGACAGTTCTTTAAGAAATGTTCATAGATAAACAATGCCACCAATGTTGCATAAACAATTTAAATTAATGCCTCTAGATTTTTGCTGATACCTTTTCTGAAAAAAATGTGTCAGTGACTTACTTGATGAAAATACTCTATAAACATTGGCTGTATTTAAAGGAAGACCTTATGCATTTTAAGTAGGCTTTGTAACTACTACTTCCTTTCTTGGCAAATTGATAATACAGTGTGGTGATGACCACATTGAGGCTCTTTTGTAAATTAAATTATAAATTATGTAGCTAGTTGTGTATATGGATTGTCTGGTTCTGAGTAAACCCGTCCAGCAACAGTTTAAGTTTGGAGACTTTTCTCACCTAGGCATTGTTCATGTTCCTTATCTGTCTTGATTTGCATGGGTGAGCTAAGGGCAGCCAATTCTTCACGGTCCTCGGCTCATCTTAACTTCTTGAATTCAAGATTCAAATTTTAATTCAGGAGGTTCTGCAGTCTGCTCTAGTTTGTTTGGTTAACAATTGCTAACAATCTAAAACCTGTTGTTCTTTTTCCCACTTGGTTTTTAAACTCTCCGGTTGTTTCTTACTCAAATGTCCTTATCTTCTTGAGGGTTACTTTTGGTTGTGTCATAGGAAGACTTGAGATTTCCTTGTCTTGGGTTACATGACTATTCAAGCCAACTGAGGCTTCATTTTCTCTGCTCTTTGGTCAGGCCTTTGGCACTTGATATCAAGGTTCGTCCCTTCTGGTAAGAGCTATGCCGATCAAGCATGGGCAAAACATATGAAGCTACTACTCTTGGGGATCTTAAGTTGCTGAGTTCCTGTTGAGGAAAGACTAGTGTTTTTGCTAATTGTAGAGGCAAAACCATGTCTTTACTGCTTTTCACTTTTTCTTTTATCCTAGCAGGCACAAGACATACTACAGAATCTGAACTAGAGAATAGTAGACTTTTACAACTTTGATGATAATAGCCAAGCTTTGTCTGCAGGTTTGGGCTTAGCTCCAAGGAAAATGTGTGTCCTCACAGAAATGAAAAGCTATGGAATTGTCAGTAAGCTCGAATAAGATAAAGCACGGCTGAGGAACAGGTATGGCCAATGTTCAAAATCATTAGTGATAGGACATTTGAAATCTGAATACGTTCGATCAACAGCTCATTTTGCTTTAAAATAAACACAATGGACAGTAGATTTAACTGTTGTCGTAAACAGCAGTTGCTCAGGGTATGCAAGTAATGTGAAAATGTAAAATATAGTAATACACAAATATGCTAATTATATGCTACAAAATTATCTCATTTTAAAACAGGGAGGAGAGAAATTTGTGAGGTAGAATACCAAAAAATACTAACTGCTGCTAAAAGACAGACTTTTTAATTTTTTTTTTTTAATTTAGGGAGAACGACAGGTGTTATGTTGGGAAACCACGTTAGTGTTCTGTGCATGCAAGAATGTTGTGTGCATAGAAGGGGAAAATACTAATAGGAATGAAAATGACCAAGAAGGTCTTAAACTCCAGCAGCTCCAGAGCTAAACTGTCCAGTTTGAGTGTACAATTTCATGGGCCGCCCATTCTGAGGAAAACCATCCATTATAAATAATGATAAATATGCCAAAGCACGGTAATTATGATAGAAGGTATCTTAGTTCCTGGTCGCAGAAGTGTCAAGGGGAATGATCGATGGGTGAGTAGTTACATAGCACTTGTTTCCTACTTACCATAGACGACTTTGTAAATAAGACTTCCTTTTTCTTAGAATCGTTTGTCTTAATACTCCTTTGCACTTGCATATTTACATCCCAAACACTTCTAGGCCTCACTTACTTTTAATGTGCTCTTTCACTTTATTTCCTCCCCCTTGGCAGCAGGATCTAGCCCATTCACATTTTATGCCTGCTTCCAGAAGATTAGTGGTTATGTCTAATGGGTGTTGTATCTGCTAATAGATGATCTGAAGTAAAAGCTCAGGTGGTTGGAGTTAGAGCAAATGTGTTTGAAGCAATGATTGTTTTGCAGTAAGGCTGTAGACAAGCCAACCTATGGTCTGGCCTTGTTTTCAAAGTCATATCTATCCTTATAGTTTATTTGAAGTAAATAGAATGGGAAAATACTGTTATTTTTATGTTAAGGTCAAAGATTAGCTTAGAAAGATGAGATACAGGTAACAGTTGTATCATAGGCAGGATGATTCTGGTTTCAGGGTTCAGATGCATGTCAAAACTATTTTAACCTATAGAGGACCTCAGAAGACTGCTCCAGATTTCCTCTTTAAGTTGTACTAGGTGTTTGTTTTACTCAACACTGTTACCTTGTTCCAGAGTCAGTGACAGATGCCTCCTTTGGTGTTTCGGGAGGTTGCACAATTTCTGTCACTAAAAACCTTTGAGACTAACTCCAGCTTTGGAGCAGAAAACAGTGACAGAGTTGCTTCCTTCTCATCATCTTAGACTGGCTCTGTAAACTAGCCTGTCACATATGATGGGAAGAACGCATCAGAAATCTCGTTGGGATGTGTACTTTTTCTTCTGATGTTTATATACATGGGCTGATGTGACACTGAAGAGCTAGTGTGACTTGTAAGGAAAAGGCAACGTGACAACTTCAAAGACAGAATGTCCTTGCAATAGAGTTGCACATCTGTTTTTCACCAGTTTTGAAACTTTTAAGGATTCACAAAGCTGAAAGTACAAAAGAAGTATCTTTGTTCTAAAGATCCCAGCCTCGTGTATTTTTAAAGTGTGTATTCCTCAGAGTCTTTAGGTCATGTGGCTCTTATGATTAACTATCAGTCACATTTCAAGGAACTTGCACCCTGCTAAGATGTTGCGGTTGTTCCCTCTGTTGTCATTCAATATATTTTCTTAATTTCTGAGTGCATCATAAATGTGTTGTTCTGGAAGAAGGATTTGTCTCTTGGCGAAATAGAGTACAAAGGAGGAGTGCTTCCTAGACAGGAGCACCTTCTGCAAGGAATGGACAAATGGCTTCAGGAAAACTGGGAAGAATGTAAAATAGGGAGAGCTTATAAATGCTTACTAGGAATTGGGAAAGCTCAGTTTGAGGTGTGATGGGGAGCTGCGCGCATATGCGCTAGGGAGAAGTGGGGGGAGGAAGCTAAAGACAGTATCAGAAAAGCAGGTTTGGAAAGGATGCACCATTGAAGACAGCCAAACAGTGAAAATGGTCTACAAGAATATACTGCAGGACTCTCAATACTTCATATCCCTCCAATTGACCTTTACAGGGAAAACTGTAAATAAATGTCTTCAGAATTTTTAAAAAAGTTACTTTAATTGTCCAACCAGTTGTACTTATTTAATTGCTAATAATCAGTCATTGAGAATGCACATTAAATGGATCAGGCTGTTGGCTGGGACTTGGACTACGTTTGTAGTTCTGCTACTGGCCTGGTATGACCTCAGAGGTCATAGCAGATGACCTGATAATGTAGATGTGTCATTCTGCCTCTTGCACCAGCCCTATCCCTTGCCTTTTCTGTCTGTTCCGTTTCAGCATTGGCGTTAGTTGGAAGGGTTACTGGTTTTACTTCACTAGGCACTGATTAAGAATATAGTAGGCCCAAGGCTTTCTTCTGCTTCTATGTAGTACTGAAATGCACATTGTTAGTTGTTTGGGTTTTTTAAAGTGTAATAGTTAATACAATTTTTTTCCATAAAGATGAAGCTTCTTGTTGCTAAGAATATCCTATGTTTACAACCTTTGGGTATTCCTCAGGGACTGATGGTGTCACAGATGAGGTCAGTTTTCAGCAATATAGTTAGTGCCAGCAGAGAGCTTGGTGATGCCACTGTCAATCAGAAACCTTTTACAGTCCCTGTTAAAAATGTTAACGTTCTTGCCAATCAGAGGATACCTTCTCATATGTGTTTATTCAGGGATTTGAAGAAAAAAGCCTTGAAAGCCTTTTTCCCTATAGATCATATAAAGTTCCATTTTTAATCCCAGATCCTGGTAAATTCCAGATGTTTCAATATTTTTGCACCAGCTCGTTCATCATTCTAGTTGATGTGAAATAATGAATGCAATGTAGAAAGCAAACAATAACCCAAAGTACACTCCCACGCACCCGCCCTGTATCTAATTAGTCTGAAACAACTAAGTGGAACTAACAAGCAAAAGTACCTTCCTAAAACGTTAAGAAATTCTTACAGGCAAGTTTGTTCCCCTCCCCCCTGCCTTTTTTTTTTTTTGAAAGATGGGGTGGAGATTGCAGGCAATGAGAAATGCGAATAACAGAAAGTGAAGCCTCTGAAATAATTTGAAGCAACTTGCTGAAATAACATCCTTTTTATAAAGATGTTTTGTGTACTATGACTATGCAGTGTATTCCAGTAAGGTTACAGTAATTACCTCAAGTTTTGCTGAAAGTATCTTAAATGTGCTCCACCCTCCATGAGCCCAATTAGTTGGCCCTAAGTGAGGGGAAGTGTATTCCTCATGAGATTGGGAAGCCTAAACTACAGCTGTTGTCTATGCTGTGTATGTGAGCAAAGCAGAGCAATCTCCTCTGACCTTGTGCTTACACAGCCTTAAGTCAGAGGAAAGCAGTTTTCCTTTAACCTACACTTGATTGTACTTCTTTTGATGGTTAACTTCATTATTTATGCTTTTTTTGTACCAAGTCCAATTAAAACAATTGGACTCTGAACCAGCTTCTGTCCTGATTAAGAAATGTATTTATATGGGGTAGTATATGGAAGCACAGCCTGTTAACAGCTGCAAATTTCGTTGATTAAACTAGGTGCAGACAAATTTACAAGAGAATCTGTTCTGTGAAAAATTCCAGTTCACTGACATACAAAGGTACCCTGACTATTTTCTTACCAGTTTCCACAGTTTCTTTCCAAGAATAATATAAGGTTTCTTGCAAAGCGTTGACACTGGAGGTTCTAAATGCTAAATGTTTTATCAATCATTTTGAGTTGTCTTGAATCTCAATAAACAAATATATGTATCTATGCAGACACCTGGAGATACTCTTAGCAGTTGAAGACCATGTTCTTTTGAAGCAAGCTTTCAAATCCTCGTGTGGCCACAACAAGGTTAGTTTGTATCATCTCCTGAGAGGTACCCCGAGGTAATGGAAGTTACAGGACACTGTGGCCTTATTTTTCAATCCTTACAGAGTTTAGTGAAATTTAGGGGTAACAATACTTGCAGCTCATTTAGACAGGAGGACCGTACGAATCCTGACCTTGTCAAGCAAGACTTTAAACGCTTTGAAAGCTTTAAAGTCTCAAAGCACATGGCAAATAAATGTTCCTCTAAAAATCTGTTTGATAAAAAAGAAATTAATCTACCGATAGGTAACTAAAGCATGGAGAGTATAAAAGACTACTTCAAAGATTACTGAGTCAGTCAGTGGCAGACCCAGCATTGATGAAGTAATAGGGAATGACAAGATTTGAATCCCAGGTTAGCAGTGAGACCAAATGCAATATGAAGTGATAGTGTCAAATATGTAATGTTTAAAATGAGACCAACTTTTTCACTTATGCATAAATGTCCGTACTCATCTGTCATTTGGTTTTGGTTTAAAGACAAATACATAAAACTTTCTTGAATTGCTGCTAGGAGCTTCATAATCTGCTTTAATGTCCTGAAGCATGTTTGCAGTGCTCATGAGTAAATTCAACTGCTGCATTTGCTGCTTTGGACTCATAAATCAGCCTGCAGGAAAAATCTCTGAAGTACAGTGGTATGAATAAAAACAAGGATTTTTATGGATTGAAGTTTCTAATTCTCGATGTGTGATTATATATATAGAGAAGCTTAAAAAAATTCCATACTCTTAAGAATCTACTGAAGTATTTGGGACTAATTAAAGTAATTATGTCCATACGTATAAAGAACAAGGCTATACTGGAGTCGAGGTAATAAAAGTTGGAGTTAAATGTCAAACAAATGTAGTTCTTACATAATTATTCTTTATTGTGAATTACCGATGGAATTTCTGTTATTTGATGTGTCAGTAAGCAATACACTCCAGTATTACAGAAGAAACAAGCGTGCTTCATGAGGAACAGATTATTTCCTGTTCTGCTTGTGTTTTTGTCTAATGTCTTGCAGCAGATGTATATACATCTTTGTCTTTTGTTCCAAGACACTAACTTTAGATCACAAAAAGGCGCTTTTCTTTTTTTAAAGCAGAGAATAATCTAACTGGTGCAAACCATATTTGTTGATTGACAGATTTTTTTAAAGGATAAAGTTTAAATACAGAGAGCACCATAGATACACTATGAAAAGAGCTTCCAGACTAAAGCAGTGGTCTTGTTGCTGGTTAAGGAATATTGAGCTTTTCACCTGAAAGTCAGTTATTCATACCTAGACCATGAGCTCAAATGAATCAGAATAATGGATAATCTTTAATAATCTTACTAGAACCCATGTGAAAACAAATATAAAACTGTGTTTAAAAATACGAAAACATTATTGAGGGTAGTATGACGGGGAGTCAAGAATTAGAGAATTGGAGATGAATTTTTTCAGTGCGACCTTAATTTTTCCCTTTTGGTATTATGAGATAATCTAATCTCACTGTTGTGTATTTCACATGACACCTCTGCCTCAATCTGTTCAGGGAACATGTCTGTTTGCAGTGAAGGAGACTTTTTGCAAGATCATTGCCTCACTGGTTGCAAAAGTGGATTTTCTGAAGTGAATAAGCCCTAATCAAGACAGCTGAATTGTTCCTTGGAGAATCAGATATGCCTTTGGTTATATAGACATATATAAGTATACTTAATGATGACTGAATCGTTATAAGCAGATTTTTCACAGCTGATCATTAATAGTGCATCTCATTTTCTGGATGCTTGGTTTGTGAGGTTAAAAGTGAATTGCTCACTTCTACAACTACGTTCAGTAGAGGCTGTTCTTTTAACAAATTAGATGTTCCAGCATGCTGTATTAAACTGAACAATCAAGTCCTGAGTGGCTCAAAGCATGCACCCAAACCTCTTTACATTAATCTATCTGTGGCTCTATTTCCTATCTGTAAATGGGATTAATTTGTTTCTCAGGACAGAGGTATTCTGAAGGCAAAGCAGCTGTGAAGCACTTAATGTGGGTTTCAGTCGCTATAGAAAAGAGTAATTTGGTGTTCACAGCAGAACTTTAGCAATATGCAGTGAGGGCTTGGATTCAAGCTTCAGAATGAAGAGAAAACAAAATGAATAATTTCTTGTTGAGAGCCATCCTGCACACAGTAATTGTCTTTTTATAGCCTAGTTTTAAGTCTGGTCCTGGAAAATTAAAACAAAATAGGTCAAGTTCAATAACATCCTACAGGACTGAAAATGAATTACGATGGGAAGTGCTAGATAGTAAAGGGGGCTGACACCCCCATCTGTCATAACAGATCCTAATACACATTGTCACTGAGTCAGCATTTTCCTAAGTGGAAGCCTTGTGGCATAAAGCAGTCTTGTAAGTCTGGCATCTTGCTTGACTGCCAAAGAAAGGAATTAAAATAAGCTTCCCCCTTTCTGAAAATCTTATGCATATAATGAACTTTGTCACAGAAGGTGGTTAGAACTGTTTCTTTATTTAGCAGCCTCCCATTGCATTGAGTGTAAAATAGTGGTATTTTCTAGTAGCTGTTATTGTTAGGATGAGGTTTGTCGATAGAGTTAGCAACTTCTGTTAAACAATCTAAGATGGACAAAGCACTGTAATGTTGGGGGCAGGCAAACTTAATTTAGATGAAAATGCTAGTGAAATGCAGCTTAAATGACTATGTCTCTGCCTTCTGCAGCACATAGGGTAAACTATGTTTAGGACTGCAAAAGAAATTAATATGCTACTTAACATCTCTTCTGAGTAGTCTTGTATTTTTTCAGTTGTTCTGCTCTGTGGTGCTTGTGAAGCCTGGTGTTGATTTTGATTGTCTTGTGCTTGAATCCTTAAAAGTTTTAAAAAATGCTCATGACTCCCTAGAGTTTGTGATTCTCTTTTATTTAGGAGGTGGAGGGAGACATCATAAGGTGAATGGAAACGGAGACTAGAAACTGTGCAAGTTGTGACTTTGCCTTCGGAAGAAGAGAGAAGTGGAACAGAGTTGTTCCTGCCTCTAGAAATAGTGCTGCCCCCCGTGGAACTTTGCATGTCCCTTGGCAAGAATTTTTCCTTCTGTAGGTTATGTCACAGGTGATTCATTAACTCAGAGTGCAGATTAAAAAGTAAAAATAATAAGCGTCCAACAATAGCTTTATTTTTAATTATCCATTGTTAACCCTCAGGGGAAAAAACATGGGAGAGGCTTCTTAAAACAGATTTCTGTTTGGGTTTGGTTTTTGTTACTTCTGTTTTGGAACACAGAAGCTTTTAATTTTGCTAATAATTGTGCAATATGAAAGAAATATCCTTTTTGAGAGCATCTCAACAGTCACTGAATGTAACTTAAAGCTGAGGCTTGCAGTGTGCTTAAAGCAAGAATTTTGCTTCCTTATATATGAGAATTGGAGTGCATGTCTTCTAAGACAAAATATTTTTCACAATACAAGTTGCTTTATTGAAAGCTTTTACAAATTACTTATTTTCCCCAGATGATAGTGATATTAAAGTAATGTAGGCCCTTCTCATTAAAGTTTTTTGAAATAACATGAAAATGTTGTAAGCTGTGCTGCTGTTGACCTAAATTTATTACTGAATTTGTCTACGTCTTACGATTTATCCTAAACTCGTCCTGATGTATCCTTTACTGCAAGTGTTGGTACCTGCATTAGCCAAGGCTAAATGCAGTGGCAGCCTAACTCCTGTGCTTACTTCAGGTTTGATGAGGATTTTGGGGAAAAGAACTCAAGTTTTTAGGTCTGAATTGTTCTGTGAATTGTTTTGCAGTGTAACGGGGGGCAAAACATTCCACATTGTTCTGAGCCTTACAAAGGACTTCACCAATCTGCCAAGTTTGTAAGTAAAATATTTTGAGTGAGATGTGTGCTCACTTCTGGCTGTGCTTGCTCTTCTGGTTAGCATAGTAGATCATACATACTATAGTGTATGCACATAGTAAACTTCAGAACAATGACTTGAATCCTCTCTTCTTTCTGAAATAATTCTTTTGGAAAGTTGAGGATCCAGGATAGGAGATGTGATAGAGTATTTTGTAATGGTTTGTTATCTTGAGATGCCAGTGGCATGCAGACTGTATGTATACATTTTAGTATAGTGGAAGTAGACTCAAGTTTCAGTAGTGATGGTATTCCTGTAGGGATAGATCTGATAGATCTCATACACTGAGTGGTGGGACCACATCATACAGTTACTGGATGACTGGAAATTTTCTATGTATGGAAATGTCATCTATCATGGAGCTGCCCAAACAGCTTGCTCTGATTTTTTTATTTTATTTTTTTTCATGTCAGGTTGGTACAAATAAGACAAGGGCTGTACAAAAGCAGCTTTCTAGGGCCATCTGGAATCCAGCTACTTCCAGCTGCTGCAGGTCAGAGACTAACTGGTCTTGTGTTGGCAGGTTAAATGTAATGTAGTGGTCTTAAGAGGAAATCATTGCTTTTGTTTGATCTTCCTGTACTTGTTTCACAAGCTTTCATATACCACTCGCTAATCAAGAACATAGTTAAGTGCTAAGAGAAAGGAAGTAGTCCAGCTGCTATTGCAGTAATCAAAGTACACTAGGAATTCATAATCAGCTGTATAAATAGACTTCACAATAAAACCAATCAGCGGAGTGTCACAGAAAGTGGAATCGGATACCATCTGTATTCTTGTTCTTCTTTCCCTCTGAGCACGTAGGGTAGTGTTACGTTGTTAAATCTATTTGAGCATCTTTGCACCACAGAAGTGTGAGCTACGTGGAGGGAAGTCCACCTGAGATTGCAGGTGCTGGGATGTGCTGCCTTCCATCCACTGGTCTTAAGTACTGCTGGAACAGTTCATGTTGATCCTGTTGATCTAACTCAGTCTGTTTTGCAGAATACTCAGCAATTCATCTACTCCTCCTTTTATCTCTTATTCCCCATTCTGCTTTAACACATCAGGAGGTCACTTGTACTCAAAAGGTTTTTTTGTGTGTTCTCTAGCAAGTTGCACTCCTTGGTCCCCTCCCCATCGTCTTGTTCCAGAGAAGAAATGTCAAGCAATGGAAGATCATGTTTTGCTCTAAAGGAAGAAAAACTTGATGTTGCTTATTTTTCCTCTGTGTACATCTATGTTCTGACTCTACATTGTCTGTCTGAACTGATTCTGAAGTTACCAGGCCACCAAAGGGAGTTCTAATTACTTTGGTTATTGCATTATAATTGCTATGTTTACTATCTGTTAAGATCCTCAGGGTAATAGGGTTGGGTGATCAGGACATGATCTGTGGATCTTTTGTTTTGATGATCTTGTTGTTGTTTTAGGCAGTCACGGCATTGAAAGATTTCAACTTGCCTAACTTTCCAAACTGGAGGAGGTTGAAACTAAAGTTAATCCTCTGACAGAAGGCCTCTCTACTTGTGACTGACTTTTTAACAAAATTAAGGTGTGGAATTCTGCTAGCTAGGAAAACATTAACTTGGTGACAATACTTAAACTTTTATTTTATGTCAGCCTGGTTTTTTTATCTTCTAGCTGCTTCTTTCTGTTCTTAGGCATTTCTCAGATACCTTCTCGAGATACTACAGCTAATTGCTAAACTGTGTCTCCCTTCTATAATGGAATATGAATGAGGTGCCATTTCTTGTAATTATGTGCAATTTGTTCTGCAGTGGACTCTTTACCAAAGTTCACAGCTTTTAGATTTTTTTCTTTTTTTTTTTTACTAAACTATGGTCTTAATGCCAGTTAATAATTTCAAATACCATTAATGAGTTCTTTTCTGCTATTATTTTTCATCTTGATCTTAATCCTGCTGGTGTTCATGGAGCTGCTATAACAGGATAATAATAGATAACATAGTATTATTTCTTCTGAACTGCTTCTTTCCAAGCCAGTCAGTATCTTTGTTAGGAATGTGAATCATACAGTTGTACTCTGTGTCATCCACCAAACTGTATGGTTTTGGCTTTGCTAGGTGTGCTTCTTGATAGAGCTATTTGGTGACAGTGTTGTAGGCTGTGTTCTGGACATTGTTGGTGGTGCTTGTGATCTGTTTATGCTTTGAAGTTACACTCATAGAGAAAATTAAGAAAAAACTACTGGTGTATTTACAGCATCGTTTACACTATTATATTTTTTTATTCATGTGTACGCTTTTTCAGCCAGTCTAAGAGCTCTTCTAGGAAATGTTTCAGTTTGCAACTCAGTCTCATAACTTCATATCTGAACAGCTTTCAGGCTTCATTTGAAGCCTGTATAGAAAACACAGCCGCCTTTGCTGGGTAAATGTTAATACTTTTGGTGTCAGTACAGGCTTCAAATCTTTCAACTTCTGTCTTTTGTCCTCCATACTCTTCTTCATACTTCAGAAGGTTTGCTCTGTGCAGAATTGGCTCTCAAGTTGTAGAAAGACTTCTGAGAGAAGGTAAAGCAGAGATTTTATACTACTTCAGAGCCTCCATGTGTATTTGGGTTTGCTCAATTCTTACAAATGGTCTAGCCTAATATAAGTAGGCCTTGGAGAGAATGTGTCCTCTTGCAGCCACCTTGTCTCTGTCCTCAAGAAACAACTCTTTCATAATTGTATCTGAAATAAAGCAATGAGTCAATTGGTACCCAGTTGTGTTTTCCTGCTTGTGACAAGGATTCTAGTATGTGTAAATTGAAGGCTACAGCTTTTGCTTTCCTTTATAGCCAAAGCTTTTCTTTGTTGGGTGGTCTGTATAGCTCAGTCTCAAAATCAGTTATCTGGAGGTATTTGATCTCATCCTTGTCCTTCCATGCTCTGTATTTTCCTTCTACTTTATTTTCTTTTGGTTCTCTTTTTCACTTAGCAAGGGGGGTGTTGGTCTCTTCTCCCAAGTAACAAGCGATAGGACAAGAGGAAATGGCCTCAAGTTGTGCCAGGGGAGGTTTAGGTTGGATATTAGGAAAAATTCCTTCACTGAAAGGGTTGTCAAGCATTGGAACAATTCATACAAATTCATCTCCAAGAATGTCAGGCAACTGAATTGTCTCTTACTAAAAAAAAATGTACGACTGAAAATTTTGTGTGATCTTTTTAATGTAGTCCTAGCACTAGATCTGACATATCATAAGGGCAGTAAAAGTGTAGTGTAAAAAAGTACAAAAATACCTGAGGAAATCATGGGAATAATGTAAAGCAAATCTTCCTTGGGTCACATTTTTCAAATTTTAATCAAATTTAGTATTTTTTTTCATAATTAATGCAAACTACAGCTGTAAAAAAAAAAAAAAAAAAAGAGGAGAGCTGATGTAGTTTCCATCTTTTGAAATAGGCAATCATTCTTGACAGAATATAAAGTAAGTTTTAGAAGTTCTGTCTCCATGCAACATTGTGATCACAGTCAGTCACCACTAACACACCATCAGAGGTTGTATGCTTAATAGGCTTACAGTGCAAAATTGTGTTACTGCAATAGAACAGTGCTCGGAAAGGGTGAGAACTTGATGCGTGCTGCTCGCTGCTGGTGCTCAGAGCTGCAGAAAGCTAATGGCAGTGACCAATAAGCTGAAACCAGAGGGAAGTTATTTTGTTTTATGCTCCTGCTTACCCGGTTGGACGCTTATCACCCTGACACAGAATTAGAGTGGGAATTTGTTCATAGTTGAACATATGAACATGTTTGATCTTTTTGTTCTCTGTACATTTTCATATGGAAAGGAAGATCTTAAGGTATCCATAGGTAGATATTTTTGTTAGGTTTGTTTGAACATTTTCATGAAAATAAAATGTATGTTGGTTTTGATTACATCAGTTCTCATTTTTTCCAGAAAACAGTAGTCTATTTGGATGATGCAGTTGTATATAACTGGTTGTCAGTCACAAAAATATAATTATAGACTGTGTTTCTGAAGTTCATTTGTTATGTCTATTTCAAAGAGTGTCCTGGATTTTAAATACAAAGAATAACCTCTGATTTTAGGTGTTTCAATTTTGAGTTGCTTCTTCTGTGATGCTTAAGCAAACAACAATAGATTATATTGAGTATCTTCAAATGTTTTTGCCCATCAGGTTATCTCCATGCTTGTGTCACTGCCTCATCTTGTTGTCCCTCCTTTTCTGTTTTTTCTTCTCTTTCCTCTCTATGGCTTTTTACATTTAAACAGTAGAGTTTTTGCATAGTAAGGATGGTCTCTCTAGTGTGGCTAAGAAAATCATGTTTTAGTGGGGTAAAACATGCATTTTTAAGAATACAACAATCTGCATGCCTGCCTTTGTTTCATCTTGCTTTTAATTTGGCTTGAGTAATAAAAATAAACTGACCTGTTTCAGTTTTCTCTGTAGTTGAATTCCTTTAACTTTGCTTTGTTATGCCTCTCTCTGCTGTTGTATATAAGGTCACAAAATTAAAACCAAGCATTTAAGTTAAAAATAATAAAGGCACCCTTCTATTCATAATTTTCCCAGGAGTGATTGTGACCATATTGCACACTATTAACTAGAATAAACTTGAACTTTGAAGTCCTTCCATCTTGCTTCTAGTGCAAATGTATTTTAAATGGTTTCCTGTGAATCTAATATTATCAAACTATGGTGTGCTATTCAGTCTTGTTTATTCATGCTTTTGTATGCAAAAAACCCTCATCAATTTAAGTAATCCTGTAGGCAATGTTTTGCCTTGCTTGTTTGTTGTTTTGTAGTTTTGGTTATCCCTGAAAATTTATAATTGGGAAAAAATATTTTTCAGAAATACTGTGGGCATTTGAAAAAGTACTTGATCATCTTTAATTTCTATTGGGAATATTTTCTAATATAAATTACCATTTTAATACAAAATTGTGTGCCAATATCAGGTAGTTAATAATTGCTATAACTGCATTAATACTTAAGATAAAAAGTTGTTATATACTTATGTAACTTTTTTTAATCTAAAGATGCAGAGTAAGAAGGAAATTTGTACTCCTGGGAAAGCAAGGCTGAATGTTAGGATAAATTTTGGGTATCTTGAGGAGATGGCTAAGGTGGAGTTTGACCGGTTTCACAGCCCACTGCCGCTTGTCTAAGGACATAATTCAGATTGTAAATGTAAGTTATAGTATTATAAATGTAAGTTGTTATATTATAATTTTTAAACTCGCATAATGTCAGCTATAGTGATTGACAGATAGCTAGGTTCCAGGATGATGTGCAGAATGGGTTTTGTCATTTTGTAAATGAGAAAACCACACACACAGCTGTGCAAATTCAGTTTGTTAAAAGGTTACTTTTCAGACATTGACTGGAGAAGTGACTAGATTGTGCGTAATCCTTTAACATTACCTTGTATCACGGAAACAATTTTCTATTTTAAAGTGCTGTGAATGTACACCTTTCAAAAGCACATAATCTATGAGTGTCAAAAGTGTGGTTTGTTTTTCAAATAGGATAGCTGAAAGCTAGGCTGACACAATCAACCATCTTGACACCTCCTGTAGAAAATGGCTTAGTTTGCAGAACTTGCATTAATCTGTGGTTGGTTGTTTCTTTTTTCAAAATAATTAGTAGTCAGTAGTATGTAGACATTGGAGTTTTCTCTCCCACATCTTTTATATTGCTCTCTTTTGTTCCTGTGACTGAAGCAATCTATTGTGCTGAATATAAAACAGTAAATTGGGTGTGGCGAGGTAAAAGATACTATGGAACTCATGCATACTGTAATATTCTAAAAACTGATAAATATATTAATGTATATTTATGCAAAATCAAAGGTATGTAACATTCTAAGCTACCTGGACATGTGCTATGTTCATTGTCGTAGGAACCCATGGCTAGTGAATTATACAGTGGGGTAAAAATTATAAGTGAGTTAAATTTTATACAGTTGGCTTCTTTATGTTAACACAATCTTTTTTCATCAGCGTGCATAAGCAGGTGATATTCTTATAGAGGTCGGTGTTCGATAAAACCTAAGACATTTGAGTCTAGTCTGTTTTTAAAGAATGAGAGTCATTCAGATTCCAGTTTAATTTCTTTTATTGTCTGTGGGTTGTATACATGTGCCTATACAGATTTTCCTCTTGATCTGACATCTATTTTCATGAGAGCACTGCTCTACTTTATGATTTGAGTAAACATTTTAATAAGCATGACTTTGTTCTGCTCTTGGGGAAACTCAGACTTATCAGCATGAGTCTATTGAGAAAGGTGAGCAAAGGTCCTCTGGGTGTGCCAAGTCAGCAGTCTGTGCATGCTGGGGCCAAGAAATGCATTAAAGAGTCTGCAAGTTTAACAAGTCAGAACGTTTTCACTGTTTCCATATTTATCAAACACGTTAAGGAATGTGATCACAAGGCCTTCCAGGGATTAACTGCTCTAGTGCTTTGATTGTTTGTTTTTTTGGCTTTTTTGCAGTTTTTTAAAAAAAAAAAGTTCTCAACAGGCAGCAGCGCTTTCATATCTATGAATGTGAAGAATGACTGGTTGATCTTGGAGATCTGTTCTGAATGGCAGGCAGCATTCTCTAAATGTTTAATCACACCCTGCAACTGATGGGGACTTATGCTTTGGGAGATGACTAGTATTTTGACATGTTTCCCACAACCAAAAGCCTGGAATGAATTTTCTGTAGTGTCTGTAAATATACTTCTGTAGATCAACCAGTCAATAATACTTCAAAACACACATGTGATCTGAGCAGTGAATTTAATCTCTTTAGGCTTGCAAGTGTTATCAAAACATTTTAAATATACTGGCCTAGCAGTGAGCACAAGATTTGGAAAATTGGAATGGACAGGTTCTCTTCCTACCAATACTGAGAGCTAACCAGAAAAGGAGAACAAGAAATGAGGGAACCCAGCCACATAAGAGAGACACCTGTAGATAGAGTTCTGTTTGCAAAATGGGTTTGATTTCATGTCTAGCTTGCTGAAACCTGACTCTAGGAGTTATTCAGTATGTTGATCTATCCCTCTTACTGGTGCTGTGTACTTTTGTTTTATCGAAATTATGAACAGGATGATGGTAAATGAAGTGGAAGTTGTATATCAAGTATCTAAAGGTGAAAAATAAAGGTAAGCGTTGGAACGGGTGGAAGGATTTTCACTATTTTTGATACTTTTTTGTTTTCCAAGAGTTACATTCCCCAAACTTCAACTTTATAGTTTGAACTCATGTTCCTGTAATCAAGGACACAGGATCACATGCATGTGTGTGCAGGTGCTGGTGAGTGCGTGTGCAAAATTGCCTTTGAACTTCTGGCCAGTTTCAGCCAGATTTGACAGAATACTAAAAAAAAAGTTCTTATAAATATGGTGAAAGTAGATGACCAGCTTAAGAAGGTGAAGAAAAATTGTAGGTGCCCCAACCATGAGACAAGATTCAACAGGTCCTCAAAGTTCTTAACCTATTCTGAACAAAGAAGCAAAATCCTCTTGTGTAGTATAGCCTTTTCTGGCTTTAAAACCTTTGGAAGAACGATGATGAGTTCTGTTTGAAGAATTGATTTTATGCTCCAGGAAAAAAACCTGTGCAATAACTGGAGCCTGTGCAATTAATGTAGGAATATGGATCAAATATAGAAAGAGACCTTAAAAAAAGTCCTTTTGATGTTAGTGATTCTAGAAAATTGTGGCATCTTGTTTTCGTTCACAGTGGTTAAAAAATCAGTCATGTTTTTTGCCATAGGTTTATTGTGATGAAATAGAGATTTGATGCAAGCTGTTATTTGTTTTGGGTACAGTGCCTTTTTTTTTTTCCCTTGTCATCTTTTTCTTGTTATTTTGGTATTTTGAGGGGGTGGGGGTGTATCTCCAAACACTTTTATTTATGTGTTCCAGCTGGTAGTTCATGGGCTAGCTCCATGGGACACGTATCCTGCTGTCTTTTCCTTGAGGAAGAATGGACCACATATGAAGGCTGTAGTTCCAACCCGTGCTGATTCCTGCGTGTGAGCAGCAGTTGTAGCCCGAGTCACCTGCATGTCAGTGTATAAGAATAAGCCGGAGGTGAACCTCTTGGTCATGCATTTGGCATTGCTCTTTCAGCTGCTAGCTTCTGCTGCAAGGTTGGGCAAGCTTAACTAGAGAAAGAGGTATTTTGTGCTTAAGTCATTGTCAAGTCAAGCTGTATAACAACATGCGTGAACAGTGAGTGTTAAAATACTGTTTGGATACTTCTTGGTACAGATTGGGGATTTTTTTCTGTACTGGTTTTGGAACAAATTTGGTCAGTGTTGATCAGAACTCTGACTATTGATGAAATCATCAAATATGATTAGCACTTTCTGCACATTAATAAATATTTAATGTAGCTTTCCAAGTTAAGGTAGGAAAGAGGACTTAAGCATGTTATACATTGCACTAGATTAGCTCATCTGTTGATAGAATTGATTTAAAAAATAACAGTTCATATACAATGAAGTCTGTCTGCACTGGCTAAGTATTTTAGCATCTCCCGAGCCAACCTGTAGCTATATATGGCTCTTGCTGAGAAAGATCTCTAGTATATACAGGGCATGAGGGTGAAAGAAATATTTACTATTAAAATCTGCTAGAGAAATGAAAATAGCAATAATGCAGTTTCACTCTTATATAGCACCTTTCATCTAAAGATTTCAAAGCACTTTAATACCATTTAATTAAGCTTTAAAATATCCCTCTGTTATAGATTGATTATATTCCTTATTTACAGATGGATGAAATATAACTAAGTCCAGTAGAAAATAATGCAAAGGGAGGTCTTAATAAAACCCCAGGAATCTTAAATCCCTGTGTTCTGTTTAGGCTCAGATCCAGCAAACACTTCTGCAGGTGTTTTAATTCCTGCACTGCTCACATTCTTAAAGTTAAATACCTGAATAAGTACTTGTAGGAATGGGGACGTAACAATGAGGAGTCTTGCCTTTTTCAATCTGAGAAACGTAAAATGCTAAACATATTTCAAGCTGGTCTTGGGCTTTGCACTCTAAAATGTATATTAATAAATAATCTGTGGGAAATTATGCTAGATGGATGATTGTTTTCTTTTTAAAAAATAGTCAGCTTCTTACCTCCTGCAGACTAAAATGCAGAAATTTTAAATACATCATAAAAATGCAGTTCTATATAAGTTGGGCTAGGAGTGGCTGAAGGATTCAGTAGTGTGTAAGTTCTTCCTTTTGCATTGTCAGACATCCATACAGAGGAGGAGTGAAGTGTGCTAAAGGAGTTGAATGCCCTCGAAGATTGGCTCAATAGCAAATGTCATTGAACAGTGTTGCAAATAGTGCAAGGTCATGCACTTATGTCCTAACACCAAAAGTTTATTTTGTAAAGTGGTGGTAGGTCATCATTTGGAAACGGGAAATAGTGTTGTGTCGGCTAGTCTCTTGGAGAGGACCGAGACATCCATAGGTAGAATGAAAATGTGCTTTTTTAGAAGAGGTACATCTTACAGATAAAGGGAAGTCTGAATGCCACCTCATAAGGCACTCTTGAGACTTTGTGTAGAACTTGGTGGGAAATCAACAGTGTTTAAAAGATATCAAGAAGAAATTAGTTTAAAGAAGAGCTACAACTATTGTCAGGAACACCAAGCCTCTCTTTTGAGAGGACACTGAAATACCTTTGCTTGTTTACTGTACCAAGTTAAAGATACGAAGGGATAGGAACATAGGGGTGCAGGAGAAGTGAAGTATAAGCTGAACTCCTCTGATGGTACAAAAAAATACCAGCTAAGTTGAAAAGTAGCTTATGCTTTTTGTGGAAATTAGAATTGGTTATGTCATCAGTTAGCAGTGTAGTTGTAAATCTGCCCATGGTAGTGACATTTAAATGGGCTTTGGTCAGCTTGAGGAAAGTACTATATTTTGTTGCAGCTCTGACAGGAGAGTAGACTTGATGTCTTGAGAAGCCTCCTTCTTGTGCATTAATTTTAGAAACACAATATAAATATTCCATAAATACTGAGGAAACTTTGGGATCAATGTAGTACCATAGGGCTAAATTCTGATACAGTATCGCTGCTTTTTTAAATACTGCTTTGTCAGTCTGTTTAATTTCTGCCATGTGTTCACCTTGCCCCAGTAGCCTTAGCATATGTTTTCAGACAGCTGAGACGCACTAGCAGTGGGGCTTGCTGGGACTGTGCAAAAGTGTCTTTCAGACCTTCGTGTGCTTCCCGGCTCCTCACTGAGCTGCTGCCTGATGTGTTTCAGAGCCACAGGAGGGCTGTTGGAACAAGCTTCCATTTGCTCTGTGGGTTTATTTTGGCAGCTGGCTTTGCCATTCTGTGTTGCAGTGTAGAAATGCAATGATGAAGGAGCAGGCAAGGGGCCTCTGGCCATACAAGTTCTCCCTGATAGGAGAAAATTTTTCAGTGGCCATAATACCCACAGACAGGGCAGCTTGACATCACGTTGGAGGTACTAAGCTGTTGCAGAACAATTTAAAGAGAAAAAGTAATGAGTCATTTTCCACCCAGTCCACTTGTCACAACAGTGCCAGCTGATTTGAACACAGGGCACTGTTTCTGTTTTAACTGTAGCTAATGTTAAATTAGTGAAATAAGTGCTTTGCAGGTGATGCACCTTTTAATTGTCTGAATATTAATGTGAAAACACACACTTAAGGATCTTTTTCCATTTTTTTAATTGCAGAAATGTTGTATGCTTTTTAAAAATAGTTACATTGTGATATGAGAAAGGGAGGAAAAACTTGTTTGAAAAGTTTTGTTAAGCTTATGAAAAAGCAAAAATTTATGATAATTATTTAATCGTTGTCTATTTGGTGATAGTAATATGGCTAGTTTATTCCCAGTTGAGCTGTTAATTAAAAATGCAGGAAAGATAAATATTTTTGTTTGGTATTGCAACAGTGAAGAATGACAGGCTCCCTTGTGTTCGGCCCAGGCAAAAGGGGTGCTACAGTCGTAAGAGAAGTAATGCAGAACCATTTACAACCCATTCATGTTTCTTAAGTAATTTTTCTGCTTTTCTTACTGCATGTAGGGTTTCAGACACAGCAGTGTATGTGGTGCCATTTGTAAGCTAAAAGCATAGAAGTCTGTCTTCCTGTTATTTTGTGATATGTCAGATAGAAAATGTTAGTTTTCCTCTGCTACTGGTAACCACTAACAAACAGTGAAATATTGTTTATTTATTTAAAACAATTTTATCTACATAGTACTTTCTTGCGCTTTTCTCAATTTGGTCAATGGAAGCATGTTAGCAATTTTTAATAGATTTTACTTTCAGACTAGTACACAGAAACAAACATCTGTGATGTTTGGATTGCTCATACTGCAGCGTTAAATTTTACTCATACGTCATGCGCATCACACATAAGCACCATATTCTACTTTTGCCCTTTGGCTAGGATCTCGAGTGCCTGATAAGATGGAAAGACACAAGTTCTTCCTTGAAAATGCTCCTCTTTGATGGTAAGTGTTGTTAAGGTACCAGATATAAAAGCATCCAGATTTTTTTTTTTATGTCTCTATCAGTTTGTAACCTTCAGGCATATGCTACAGCATGAAAGAGGAAGAAGAAATAAAAGGTGCACCTACTCCTAGTAGGGTTGTGTAGCAGTAAGGGACATGGACTGGTTTGATGGCCTTATTTCCCTTACTACTTGGGTGGCTGAGCATCATGTTAGTGTGACAGTAGTGGTGGTAGTACTGACCTGTGCTAGCGAGACGTAAGCATTAGTTACGTACTGTGTGTCATGTACTGTATTCCTGGGTCCTGCAGTTAAGAGGCACCAAGTGTTTTGAAGACTCTCCCTTCTCCTCTTGTCTCCTCTGCCCAATGAGTTATGCACCGTTTATTCACGCACATAACTTTAAATACTCAGATATAGTCACTATTCAATGTCAGATGTGTTTTCAACTCCTTATTTATCCTATTTGTTATGTTGTCAGTTTAAAAGGGAGTGGCTATTGAATTTGCATCACTTCAGTAAATTTGGGGATGTGCCTCTGATATTTGGAGGTTGTGATGAGTTGGTGACAGAAGCTGAATCTAGTGGTATGACAGGACAAAGAGAATGTTGCTGATGGAGTAGTGTGCAGGCATATCACATAGGGCCCCAGAGATGCACCAAACTTTTCAAATTCACTTTAACACCCCTGTCCCCACTCTGTGTCCCTTCTGTACTGAAAATTTCATGCAGATTCCCACATTTCATTTTCATTTTCTTTGGCTGTAAGTGCTTCCTGCCACATGTTCTGAGAAATTCAGAGAATAAAGTACTGTCTTCCTAATACCTGTGTTTGAAAGAAATACTGATCGCTCATCACTGATGAGAAATGCAGCACATAGAGTTACGCTGTAGTGGGCAGGTGTGTGTGCAGTGTCTTATAAAAGCTGTTCTTAGGTTTTTTGTTTTGTTAAAAAAAAAGCAAAGCAAACCAATGATGAGGACAAATATTAATCTTGCCAAACCTGTGTTCCGAGCCAAAATTGACTTTATTAAGCTATAATAGGACCAACAATTTGAATAGCAGCAGCATTCTCCCCACTATGTGACTTGGTGAGAAAACACAGATGTAGTTGAAATGAGGGAATGAGAGACTGTGGAGTCTAGCAGGGGAGGGAAAAATTATGTATTTTCCACTTGGGTTGTATCCAACAAAAAAAAAAAAATCTAATTTCCTTTTTTCTTCTCTGGGATAACATGATGGGAAACATAAGCGACAGAAGTATGGACAAGTATAGAGAAGAAAGGTACAAAGACGGTTAGCTGGTTTGACCATGCCTGTAGTCATTTGTGCAATCAAGTCAGTCCCAGGTTCCCCTGCCTCACCCACTTCACTTGCTGATGGAGCCAGATTTCTCTGCTACTTTGAGTTGTGTTTGCAGTAGCAGCAGCCACCTCCCTGTTCAACAGCAGCACCTCCCTGATTCTGTGGGAGATCATCTTCCAGGAAGCTGACAGCAGATCTGTTTACCAGCAGCAACTGGGGACAGAGTAAATTGAAGCAAGATTTTAATTTTTTTTTTCTTTTGTCCGAATGAGTGAATGAAGTGTTGAGATGGGACCTCATCCAGGGGAAATTGTAAACCATATGACTTCGTCTTGGCTGTGCTGTATTAAAAGTTGTGCTGTTTTCTTACTTTAAGTAGTGTGTTTTGTGTTATTTAAAATGCTGTGTGTGTTTGGAAATAATTTGGCTTTAATGCCAAGTAGACTGACTATACTTAGTCTTACATTTAAATTTCTTTACTCCAGGAGTATGTAGGATGGTACAACATGACTAAGGCTGGGAACTCATTAGGCTAACGCATGTGTAGTACATATGCACAAGATGAGGTGGTTTGGGCCACAGAATGCTTACAGTCAAAATGAACATTGAAATTTGGGCTTGTTTTGAAATCCCAGTTCATACAGAGAAGGAAAAAATACTTGGTTAAAAATAGTCAGGATTAGAATGTAGAAAACCTTAACAGATGGGTGTATGCATTTCAGGACATGGGCTCTTAACTTTCATTTCTTTAACAAGAGATTCGCATGCTGAATTGATTACTTTATAGCTGTTTCCTGCATAATTTCTTATGGTTTTGGCTGAAAAATCCTGTACCAGCCATTGTAGGGAGAGGACGCTAGACTTGGTCGGAGAAAGTAGTTGGGTTTAGTAAGCCTTTCTTCTGCTGTTTGTGGTCTATTGGAATCCCTCGTCAGGGCTGGCTGATGACTTTACAGTATGAGAGGTGTAACCCCCATAGAGCTTCAGACTGCCTACTCTCAGTCTCCGTTTTACTTCAGCCCATCTCACCCAGTCCCTGTCCCAAGGTCAAGCTTTCTGTCTGGTCTGAGGGTCCTATTAATGTTTCGCAAATATTCAGAAAGTGAACGTAGGGCTTCTACATGAAGTAGTAAGACATAATTACTAAAGCTTTCTAGAATATTTCAGTCAATCCTAAGGTTAGATTTAGTTCCTTAGGCCAATTTTTTTTCAGACAAACCTAAAGCAATGCTGGAAACATTTATACTGTGATAGAGGTGGGAGAACGTTTAAAATAAATCTCTTGGGTTTCCACTCAAATAGAAACTTGACTGGGAAAAAAGTTTCACTACATGTTGAGTGATTGCAAAAAGGCCCTTAGAATATTAACCTTATCTATAGATGTTTCACATACCACTTCATTAACATTGCATCCCGATGAGTCTTTCTATTTGTGACTTCCAGAGCTGGAATTTCTAGGGATGAGGCAGCAGCTATCAAAAATACAATTAGATTTCATTGTTGTGAAATAAGTATTTTATTGGCACAGATTACAGGAGTTGAGAAATACACACTATCTTTCATCTGTGCATTTCAAATCACTTTCCAGATGAGCTAATTAGGCCTCCTAGATAATTAGATGTAACTTATAAATAAATAATGGGAAGTGACTTGCCTAGTATCACATAGCAAATCAAAAGCTGGCTAAAATGAAACATGGGAGACCTGGCTCCAATAGTTCCTGCCATCAGCACGCAGTCAGTCTGTAGCTCCTGATCTTGTATCTAAGTAAGATGTATTTGCACAAGACCATGAAAAGTTGAGGGCTTGAATTTTCAGATCTCTGCTGCAGCTTGTACTTCATTGTACAGTATTTCACAGGGTTGTTGTGGAAGAAGAGCAGAGCTCCTTCTTTGCTGAATGAAGTAATGCTTATTTAAAAAGGCAGGCTATGGCGAAAGCGTGGGGAATGCCAGTATATTCCTGTAACCAGGTGGAAGCTTTGACTTTGTTAAATTGAGTCCCTAGGTTAAATAAACAGTAGTTTGATGTTCCCCTAACACAAAGGATTGCTTTGTTTGAGGCACTGTATGTGCTTGGATGTGTTTTGTTGGTTTTTGTTTGTTGGTTGGTTTGTGGGGGTTTCTTTGTTTTTGTTTTGTTTTTAAAACTGAAGATCACATTGATCCTGAAATTTTAGTATTTGTTTTTCCTGCCAGTGTTGGTAACATAATTTCTTTATCTTGGTGAAAGAATGGACTGCTATTTTGCCAGTAGATTACCCTCTTTTAGTTGCTGTGAATGTCCTCTTATGAACTCAAATCTAAACTATTATTCTTGGAGTATTGATGATATTGATAACCTGTTTATGCTGTCTCTAGTGAAGAATGACATACTCATTTGGAACTGTATGCGTGTAAGTTGTGAACTAAGGAGGGCTCAAGAGCTTCATGTGTAATGAATTAGGGTGCCTGTAGCTCTGGCCTCAGAACTTCCAGTGTGAAAAGCATGCTACTGACCATACGAAACTCACTGGTGTACTGGAGTATGTCGTGACACTCAAAAGCAGTAGGTGTTACTTTGAGTATCTTTGCTTATATTTGAAATGAACCTTTTAAAGGCTTGAAACAAAAATTTTTTGCCCAACTCCTTAGTCATTTGCTTTGATGCATGTGCCTGCGGGACACTTGAAGTTCTGGGGGAAAGGTTCAGGAAGTTTATACTTCGGTTCAGAAATCAGGGAGTCTAGGTCATAATGGAAGGACAGAAGTCATGTTTTCATGTTACAGGGACCACAAAAAAAAATTAAGATGACATTTTTCATATAACCAAACTAAGGACATCATAATGTTGATGCTTGAGAGGATAGTATTTTGGCATAGTCTGATCTCATTATGCAAGGAATAACCGTACAAGTTCTCTCTCTGAATAACAGTACACCTTTCTGGTATTTTTTTTTTCCTTTCCCTCAATTTAAAAAATAGCATGATAAAGACTCTTTCAAATCATACTGCATCATTGATGACTTTTTTTAATTAATAGGACTTAGGTGTTTTGCATATGTAAGCATAAACGTTACTTGGCAAGAATTAGTTCTTACCACATTTTTCTTAACGTGTAAGTGGAAAGGCAAATCAATTTCTCATGGGAAAAGTGATGTTGATGAAAGTATGCAGCAAATCAGGGTATTAATTTAAATAATGTGTTCTTAACCAAACTGAGTGATGAGGCAACGTGAACCATGATGAACAATGATAAATTAGTTTATCCTGAAGACAAATTCATTAGAACTGAGTTACAGACACCGTAAGAAAAATGGCACTCAAAATAGGTACAGATTACCGAGCAGCTCTGCCTTCTATGCATTCTTTATATGGAGATGCTATGATTCTACGATTCTGTGACTTACATAGAGAAGATTAGGTATTAGTTGTATTAGAGAGAGGTGATTGTTGAATCCACATTTTATAGTGAGACCAGATTCTACCACCTTTCCATAAAACGATACCATGTTCTGAAAACAGTTCTATCAGCTTCAATGGTGCTACTTGCAGAAAAAAATTACTGCTTAACATGAGTAAGGATTGCAGATAGTGAATATATGGCATTTTTCTTACATTGACAGAACCAATACCGTTGCAAGAATCTCTAGCTGAATTCTGATATAGGATGGAATCCTTTTAGGTAACATGAGTAACTTAATAACTCATTATGAAAGTTACATTCTGCTCTCTGATGTTCATGAGAGATTAAAGATCAGATTTGAAGAGACAGCCAAGCCAAATTAGCATTTTGTTGCTGCTGGGAGTAGTCCTGCTTCTTTTTCCTCCCTCGCTTGTTCCAATGTTCATCTGATCCCTTGATAAATTGATTGAGGTTACCAACTTGCAGAAGGCTCGTTTGGATAGATTAGCTTTCTGCCAGTGAATTAACTCACTGAAGGATCACCAGTCCTGACACAAGGAAAACATCAGGAATGTGTGGCTGGAAAAGGGAATGCTAAAAGGAAGAGGGAGTACAGGACCCATTTTTGGCAGCAGTTGATCTGTTACATCAGCTCAACTGAATTCCTCTTATTGCATCTTAGCATCTGACTGCTTTAAATTGGTCTAGTTTTCAAAATGCCAGTCTGTAAAATACTCAGTATATTCAGAGAGGTGGGGCTACCCAAGAAAAGTAATGACTAGAAAATAATCCTACCAACAATGAATTACTCTGTCAACTGGGAGTAATAGCCTTTCTGCTGGTGTGGTGAATGACTTTGACTTTTTGAAAGAAGTGTTGGTAAATAGGAGAAACCTATTAATTTCAAAGCTTGTATTTCTCATTTGCTAGTATTCTACCATTCTATGAAATTAATTCAGTTGTTTCAGTCAGTGATATTATTGATACCATGTTGTAGCACAAAAGCAACGTATGTGCTGGGGTGCTGGCCCTTGCAGAGTCATTCATGCTGCAGTCCTTCCCGGACTGGTATAAAAGGCAAAGTTCTGCGACATGTGCTGTAACTGTACCAAAGAAATACACCATGTCTGTCTCCTTAGGCGATCCAGAATTCTTTCATCATCTGCAGGCACAGACTTTTTATGCTTTCAGAAGAAATACATATGCTTAGAATAATTTAAAATATACTATTGGATACATTGTATTTATTCTAAAGGTCTTGAGCTGGAAGTAGAAAGTGCAGAGAGCCTCTGAGGCTTGCTTTTCTTCAGTGCATCTGAGTAACAGGTGTTCTCAGTGCTATTGATTGCCTTTGCTCTGTGCCAGAAGAGTACTTGAGCTCATGCTGCCAGCCATAGTTGGTTTTTTTTTTTTATTCCAAGGCAGGATACAAAAGGATCAAGAGATCCTGCCTTTTACTGACCTTCTAGTTGTCTGTGGACAGGCAAGAAGTTGCATATTTCCTTTTTAAGGTTGCAAAAATGGCCTTATTGACTATCTTAAGCCAGGATTTTAACATATTCCTCTGCCTTTATGGTTCAAGTGCCATGCCTGCATTATACTGCATTGTAACCTTGCTGCTGTGACTCTGTCTTTTCATTACCAGATTACTGGTTTTCTTGTATGTCCAAGTATCGAGGACTTCTGTACTCCAGTTATGTGCTTCTCAGTAAGCATTTACACAAATTAAAAGGCATGATAAATAATATTTTGGGATTTAAACTTAACAGGTTTATGTATATGTATGTGATTATAAACATTAGCATATGAAATTAGCCTTTGTGTATGACTTCTATCAAAAGCTTCTTTCAAAAAGCCCAAACAAGTCACAGGTTTGTTAAAGTACCACAGAACAGGATCAAGAATGAGCACTGTAGTGTTAATCATGCATGTCAGCAGTGCAACATTACCTCTTCCTTCAGTGGCTATCCTGTTGATACCCATTTAGAGATGATTCTTCCTTGCTTTTTATTGGAGAAACTGTGGATCGTAGTTTGCTAAAGCTTTTCTATAAGACTACTCATGTTTCCTGACTACACATGTCCTACAAACAAGCACCCTATGAAGTGTCTCTCGGTTCCTTGAATCTTTGATTAGAGGTTAATTTAGGTATCATCTCAGAACAACAATTTGGGGGGGGGATTCCACAGGTAAGAGCCATATTTACAGTGAGTAGAGGTAGCCTTGTGGTGACAGTCTAAGAGTAGAAATCACGAGGTCTGAAATCTGTTCCTGCCTTTGTCCTAGACTTAGTTCTTAATATAGACAAGTCACAGCATGTCTCTTCTGTGAAACAGGGATTATACCTGCCTACTTAACAACAGTGTAAGTTTGCTACGCTCTCTAAAGAAAGAAGGTTGTAGAAGAAGTGCAAAGTGCTATTTCAACTTTGTTTGCATTTCATTTAAACTCGGGATTTCCAGGGTGAAGGAAAATGAGTATTTGTTTTATTGTCTCAGACCCCTTTGGATCCAAAGTACTGCAGCTGGAAAAAGACTTTTTTTCTCACCCAAAGCTTCCATTTTTTTTTTCTTCTTCCTCACTTGTTCTGAAAGTGTTCTCATGTTGCTCCATCTGCCTCTGTCAATTATGCCAATAAACTCTTTGCATGCTGGCACTTCTGAATTTTTGTCTAATATAAAATGTTTTTGGTTTCTGATACGCTTTAATTTCTTCAGAGCTGAGCCTTGGCTGCTCTGTGTGTGCAGCAGTAGAAGCCATGTGGGCAACTAAAACCATGAACCATTTGACTAATGGCAACTGGCTTTTTCTTGTTCCTAATTTAAATATGAAAATGGGAGAGGTATCCATGTTAGTGTCACTTTTCTCTTTGTATTTCTGCTCTCTGGTGACCTTTGACTCTACAGATTGAAATGTTTTTGTTGCTTTATACCATTTTGGTATTGGTGTGGAGATTTTGAAGCCAGCAGGTATTTTTTTCTTTATATTGAAATATTCCTTGCTTTGGCTTCTACAGACTTTCCCACCCAACCTCTGTTTTACTCAGTGCTTCAGTGCTGCTTTGCTTTGCTCTTTGTATCAGTTAGGAAGTGAAGACAACAAGTAAAATAGTGTTCAAAACATGGAAGTGTTGGTTGTATGTTTGATGCCTGTTGGAACATGTAACACACTGTGCTGTTCCCAGTTCATCCTTTTGGAAAAGGTTGCTCCTGCTACACTAAGTGGAGGGAGGAGGGGGATCCCTCTTTAGCCTTTTCATGTGTTTTGGTTTAGTCTTCCATATTTATAATGGCCTGGCCTGAAGGCTAGCCCCTTCCTGTGGATGCCACTGCCTATTTTTACCAGGTGTCCTTCCTTGCATTAAAGACTTAAAACTTTGAGATTAACAGATAAATCAATTAACAAAGCTTCAAACAGCATTTTGATGGAACAAATCTGTTCGGGCACCTTTACACAGTGTTAGTAAATTGCTGGGAGTTTGCTTTTTATGCTTTATTTTTTCTACTTTCTTTGGACTGTCTTCATAAGTTACCTGTTTCTGGAGTAACAGACAGATTAACAAATTGCATAAATATGAAAAATACCATGTTGCTCCTTTTTTGTAGCTTGGGGTGCCGGGTAGGAGTTTAAAATAACAAACATTCATCAATGTTGTTTTCCTGGTTCAAATGGCAACTGTTTGAAACATCTGCTGTCTAGCAGTGCGTGGATAACATACTTTATTAGAAGTCACATGTCTAGAGAGTTGTATCTGAGCCAGTGTTTTTTAATTTTTTTTTTTACAAGCTATGCTGCTAGTCTTTGCTCAAAAACTAGGCTTTTGGCTGATGTTCCGCAACCTCAAAGCATGTAATTTGGCTAAAGGAGATATTTTATTCTTCAACATTTGTGAAGCATATAGGTATGTGAAGAGCAACGAACTCTGGCATAAGCAGCCTGTCATATTATTCAATCATTTTTGAGCTAAGCTTATTGCTGTTGATCTTATGAAGCACTCCTAGATCGTGGCTATGGCTGCCTTTAGAAATGGGGGGTCAGCAAGAGTTACATACAGATTTTGATCTGGTTTCTAACAGCTTTGTTTATGCTTATTTTTTTTCTACCTCCTCTGTTGGTATATTAGTATAAATCACTATAACTTGCATGAAGGAAATGGAGCAATGCTGAGTAAAAACTGCTAAGGTTTCGGACCTTATTTTTTTTAACGTGTTTGTTTTAGATGGCAAAAGGATCTCATTGTGAGAGAGGGAGGTAACATTTAATTATCTAGTTTAACATTTAAAAGGAAAGGAATAACATGCAGAAACAGACTTTTTTCTTACTGTAATAGCGAACCTCAACAATAGATCCAATGTTCAAAAGTTTGATGTAGCAAATGGTGAGCTGTACTCTGTCGAGATTCCAGTTTACGTAGTTGCACTAATTGAACTGTTAAGGAGTGAAAAGTGTGTCTAATAAATTTTCACAAAGCTTTTAGTTGTGAAGAGACAAATATGAATATTTGCAGTTGTGAGGAACTCTGTATGCATCAATGGGGTAAAATGGAATAATGCAGCCTTTTGTTTGCCTCTTTCAGTGGTTTTGAAGAACCAGAGAAATGTGAGTATTTATTGTAATATAACAAAGGGCAGTATCTCAGTTTTCCACTTAAGTCTGGATCTTACAGTCAGAATGAGTTGAATTCTGAGGAGGAGAAGGATTCATGGGGAGGATGGTTTTCAGCTGCTTTCATGTTGCCTAGGGCTGTTTTTTTTGGGTGGGTTGGTTGGTTTGTTTGTTTCCTCAGTGTGTGATACTGTAGTAATCTTTGGCCTTTACCCAAAAGGTGATTGTGATGCTCAGAGATCATCTTTCCACTTCACTGACAATACACTTCATCTCCCTTCAGCTTCCTCTTGACCATCTGAAGGTGGTAGCAGCCTGATGGTGAAGTGTCTTGCAGCCAGATTGCCACTACTTTTCTGTACAACAGAATCTTTCCAGGTGATTGCTGCTTTGGTGAACTTGCCAGTTATAATTCACCCTTGCCCCTTAAGACTGTGCCTTCTGTTTCTTGTCAGCTACTTCTGTGGCTGAGAAGGAAGAGTGAGGAGCTGAAATTAATTCTGTCTCTCCCTATATATGACCATTCAGCCCTTGTCCTGACGTCTCTGGAGGCATTGGCATTACTCTCATTAACTGGTTAATCCTAATGATGCTAAATACTTGCAGATTAAAGAATAATCTACAGAATTGTTAATAGAGGTTCATTTTCATGGGGTGTCACCTCTCCATTTTGTCTACAACATATAACAGTTACTTCAGCACTTGGAATATTTGCGTCCGAGCTGGCCACTGAGCTGTTTAGCTGGTAGGATGGCAGACTGTTACATTGAGAGGTCTGTGGCAACGTTTGCTGTCAACTGCCTTTGAAGAAATACTTTGTTTTACACTGAGAACTAAGTTCATGAGACTAGCAGGTGCTGTAGGCATGGCAAGAACTTTTTACTCCAGTGTTTTCCCACAGACCCCTCAGAATCCTTCTCCCTGGTTGTTAAGAGGCTCCAGTTTGTAGTGATTCTCCCTCGAGCAGAAACTTAAATGTTTAGCCCAAATACAGGGGAACTGGTAGAAACAGAAGTCCTCAGTCCCCTGCAACTCTATCAAGTTATGCTTTACAGTGTGCTAGCAGAAGCCATATATTGGACATCTCTATAACAGCATTGCCTTTAGATTGCACTGCTTTGGTGTTTTTAATGTGTATCGATAACATAATACTGTGCATAACCCAGAAGTGTATATTTCTGAGATAATCTCATGAGTACTTGCTGTGTGTTAGCACATGTTCAGTGACAGAATATTTTGCGCAGTCAGACAGCTGATTAATTTTGCTACATCAGGACTCTTCTGTCCTCCCCAGTATTATGTGCAGACTTAAGAGCTGAAGCTGTCCATCAGCTTTCCTTCTTTTTTAGGATAGATTACGTAGATGTTAGTGCCATTTACCAAACCATTTTAGGCGGTGCTATTTCCTTCTGCCATTTTGTGCGCAATGTAAAGCCACTAAGCTGTAACCTGTGCTAGCAGCACTGTATGTCATCTATCAACTTCTGGACTTAGTATTCTAGTTTTCCCTCCCAATAAGGTTGTTCCCCCGTTACTAGCTGTTACTTACTGACAAGACCAGAGAAGGACTCTGTGGTCAGACTGTCCAGTGGGAGGCTGGGAAAGAATTGGGGTTGAAGCTTCTTGCAGAGTGGGTGTATAGACCCAGCTGCATGTTGGGATTGTGCATGGCACTGTTCTGGTTGAAGGTGGGACTTGCAGAACCACAGTTCTGCTTCATTACTTACAAAGGTACTTGTTCACCAGGACATCCATGATATTAGTAGTAGCCTTTGCGTACTCTTTTCAGGAGAGAATGTACCTTTGAAGGCTAATTGTATGCTTTCTCCACTATTGTGGTGGATTGACCCCAGCTGACAGCTTGCTCACTCACTCCCTCTGCAGAGGGATGGGGGAGAGAATTGGAAGGGCAAAAGCAAGAAAAAAAGTGTGGGTCAAGATAAAGACAGTTTAAGTGAAGGGGGGGACACCACAACAAACACACTGCCACACCCTCCCCCCCAACAAGTGATGCAAGGGCAGTCACCATCAGCAGAGAGATGCCCAGCCAGTATCTGAGCAATGGCTACTTTGGAAAAACTCACCCCCCTGCCCTCCCCACCAGACCCCCACCCCATTTTATGGCTGAGCATGATCTTAGGTGGTTTGGAATAGCTCTTTGGTTGATTCAAGTCAGCTGCCCCAGCTGTGTCGCCTCCCAACCTAACAAGGGTGGCAGAGCGAGAAACAGAGACAGCCTTGATGCTCTGTAAGCAGTGTTCAGCAGTGGCTAAAACACTGGTGTGTCAGCAGCAGTGTTTGGTCACCAGGCTAAAACACAGCACCATATGGGCTGCTATGAAGAAGACGAACTCCATCCCAGCCAGACCCAGTACAACTGTGTACTGTTACCGACCTTGAGGCTGCTTTCTTTGAGAATTGCCCCTGTAACAGGTGCATGAGAACATATTGCTGGTCAATAAAGGTTCAAGTGTTGCTCAGACATTGTAGTGTATTCAATCCAGTAGCTGAAATCAGACCAAATTCTTGGATTAAGCTGGGATTAAATTCTAGTGTAGTCTATGCAGTAGCAAGGATCTGAAAACTAAGATTCTCAAGTTTGGTGCTTTGCTTGTAGTTTAGTCATTATTCAAACCTGACTGAGATACTTACCCTTTTAGTTTCAGTATCCCCAACTATGAAATTATAATGTTGATAACACTCCCTGAATTCTTAAGTATGTGGTAGTAGAAAGGTAGTAATGCTAAAGGTAGGAGTGTTTGTAAGGATGCTTTATTTCTTAAGATACCAATAATTAAAAAAAAAAATATGCACTGTGTCGTTGTTATTCTTGGATTATTTTTTTTTCTGAATAAGAAAACATTCTTCGGAGATCTCTATGAATTCTCAAGTTTGTCTTCATCTTGAGACATTTGACAGCAACACCATATAACACTGGAGCTATTGTTAGAAGGGAACCTGATACTGTTATTGTTCCACTTAAATGGAGTTGTGCGAGGAAATGCCAGCTCTGCTATTGAGGGAGCTCAATCAACTGGAAGAGTTTTTGGTTTCTTGCATTACTAGCTGCCAAACGAATGAGAAGAACTGATTTAATCCAAGTATGACAGCTTACTCAACAAGCATCTGAAGGAGTGAAATGTAAATGAATTACCCTTTGCAGGGGAGATTACCGGAATGCAAATCACAAGTGGGAAACATTGGTTTTGAGCTAGTAAATTTTGTATATATAGACAAAAGCCTATATCTTTTAAAAGATGATTAAATTAATGTAGTGAGGCAATACAACATTTCATTTGGAGTATTAAGAGAGAGGAAGAGCAGTTAGTTTGGCTCAGCTGCATTTTGTGGAATTCAAAAGAAATTTTATTCTATTCCAGAAAATTCTCACTGTTCCTTTTACCAGATCTTTTACTCACACATATGCTAGGTAGATAGTAAATGGTTTAATTCACCCACAAAATCAGAGGAATTCGCAACTTCAGTTGACTTCAGTGACAAAATACCTTGACATTGAACGGCTTTTTAAAATTGGGGTTTCTTAGAACTATTAGCTTGACTTGTGTTACTCAGTTACTTTAACTGAATTTAATTTTTAGGTCAAGGATTTAAAGCAAAACAAAAAAAGGAAATGGTGTTAATGAAAAGTGGTAGAGGGAATCACTACTTAAATTTAGATGGTAGAAATTCACATAAACAGACCAGTCTGTAGGTTTTGAAGATTCACTGCAGTTGGGTAACATTACATACCTCCTGTTTAAGTTATACTAGCACAATTTTTAGGCATGTTTCTGTTTACTTCTATGGCAGGTGTGAGATATTTACCATTTAAAAGTAAATAAAGAACTGGGAATATTTATGTAAAGTCAGCAGTGTTTAAAATCTTGGTACTTTGTACAGGTTTCAGCTCTTCAAATTCCCTCTTCAGCTTAATTAGTTGTAATATGAAACACTATATCCTAAAGTACAGAGTAGAGCTTCTTGTAAACAAAGAGCTTTGGGATGCATTGGCGTGAAGAATATTATGGAATTAAAGGTAGCGTTGTTTGGTTTGGACTGTTACGAAACAAGTGCTTGGCTGATGTTGAATACAGCTACAAGTAAGTTTCACTACTTTTCATGTATGCTACCTAGACATAGTGCAGGAAGTACAACAAAACATATACATTTTATAATCTAAATTGATTGTTAATTTTGTAACAGCATTCACTTGACTGTAGCAAATTTCCTGAGGATTAAGGACCAGATGGAGTTAACTGGCTCCTCCCAGTCAGTCACTAATCTTCAGGGAGTTGGTTTCGGTGCTTATGCTTAATTTCATAGGATTCAGTGAATTTGTATTCTGTGTAGAGGGAGGAAGGATGAACACAATCTTGGCAAAGTTTCAGTAATGTCAGTGCTTATCTTCAAATATCTGTGCTCCAATATCAGCAACTAATTAAACAAACTGCTGTGTACTGTTCTCCCATAGTAGTCATGAATTGCATGTTGTGGTATGTCTGTATTTCTCTGCAGATGCAGTGTGTCTCACATAGCCACAAGCAGGAACCACTTTCCCCAATATAATTTATCATATAAAAATAATAATAAAAAATTAATATGTATATCCAGAAATGTTAACTGCAGATTTCACTGTATGGCCTTTTTTTGCTGCCAGCACTACAGAACAGATTCCTCACTCAACCTGTCTCAAATCAGAATGAGCTGGGCAAGGCTTCCAGACTACCTGGTCCATCACATGCTCATTGGACAACCAGTTCCATTAAAACTGAGACAAGTCCCAGAAACACAAGCCAATGGCATCAGCTGAATGAGTCCAGGCAATTTTTTCTTGGTATTTTTAAGGTCAAGAAGTGTAGAAGTTCTAGTATTTCTTGCCAGGTCGCATTTAAAGGGCAGCTTCTATTTCTGTATGAATGGAAGTTCTGGTAGATCAGCAGTCTTTAGTAGTAGACAGTGGAAGCTTTGGGCCAGCTGTGTTCCATTGATAAACTGTTTGGAAGGAGGGAATTTCACCCAAAGGAAACTTGGTTTTATGGCTTCTTTATAATCCTAACTGTGGTCATCTTTGAAAACAGATAATTATAATTGTGGTACCCAAAATGTACTAAGTGTTTTGAAGTCCTTACTGTGAAAAATAACTCAGATATATGAAAGGTAGAGGAAATATAAATATGCAGTGAGTATGATGATAACATAATAAAAATAAAAAGACTTGATAAGTAGGTAACTGCATGAGGTGAAGTGGGTTTTATGGTTTTCTTGGGTTTGGATTTTTGATTGCTTTTTTTGTATATGAGCATGGCCAGATTGGGGAGAAACTTCAGGCATACTGATGAAAGAAAAAGGAGTTTTAAATGGGGCTAGGAGTGATAGAGACAAAGAAGGGAGTTTGAGGGAAGAGGACTGCGTGAATGGCTGATTCCGTATGGAGAACTGGAAGAGGAAATGAGCTTGGTTGGTTTATCATCACTTTCCCTTCCTCTTCCTCTTCCTTTTCCAGTCAGCAGTGATTTTCCTTCAATCTTGTTGATCACTCACAGCACCTGAAAAGATGCAGGTAAATAGGCAGAAAGCTTCCTTTTTGCCTGGCAGTTGTCTTTAGCACTGAGCTTTTCTGGGCTCACAATAAGGATGCTGTTGTCCAAGCAAGAACCAGGGCTTGGCAGGAGGTAGTGCAGGGAGGGCGTTAATCTCTTCAGGATTTCTGGCCCCAGAAGCCACTTTTTTTATGGAAGTAATTCTTCTAAAGCTTTTCCTCTTTCCTTTATGGGCAGGATTTGCAAGTGACTTGACATATTTTGAAGTATTTTGTTTTTCAGACAAAACAGGAACTGTTTTATCTCTAGATAATGTCACTGTTGACATCAGAGCCAAGCTTTATTGCTGGTAGAAGCAGGTGCAACGGTATTGGCTTGAGAGAAGTTGCACACATATTTGCCAGAGGTGAACGTCTCTTGTTTCCACCCACATAACAGTTGGGTAAATAATGATGCACACAGTTCTCATAAGGGGATTATAGCAAAGCCACAATGGAGTTTATTCAGTTTTGATAGAATCAAGTGACTTCACTTTGTAGGCTGATAATGCGATTTACTACCATACCAAGGATCCAGGTCTGAACCAGATACAACTTGTTTCACTTGTGCATACAAAGCATTTAACTGAGTTTGAGATACGTGTTTTCTGTCAGCTCATTTATGAGTTATTTAATGCAGGCATGTTTAGGAACAACCATCCAAAGTCCTCTTGTGTCTAAAAGGGGCTAAGTTAAGAGCTTGTGATGCAGCAGTTTTTACTGGCATGGAATATATACAGGGGTGAAAATAAAATAATAAACTCTTCTGCAAGCATGTCTGAAGTCATATTGGTGTGTTTATTTGGGACTCAGTACCAGGGGGCAGGCAGGGGGGCTTGTCTTTCCCAGGCTCTGTACACACTTCATTAGGGTTACTTTATTTATATTACAAGGTCAAATGTGATCTTGGTGCACAGGCCTCCAACTGAAACAGAAATTCCCTTGATTGTTAGTGAGAATTTTTTTTTTTTTCCTCCCAAGTCACTTTCTGATGTCTGGCCTGATTGAAAACAGGCAGAAACTGGCAATGAACAATATTATGTCATCCTTTGCTTATATTTCCTACCCACTCATTCTTTATTTTAATGTTATATGAGGTCTTCAGCCGAGTGTGACATATTGTTATAATTACATCATTTGGAAATGTGTTTATCCCCAAGAGTCATAATTTGATTTAGGAACTGTTTTCCCTGCTTTCAGTCTGTTATTCATAGCATGGCATGACCATCAGGCTTCTTTAGCAGGACTTGACACACCACTTTAAATATTTGCAAACCAAAACACAAGAGTCCATTGATGCATGTGAGGAGGAAAGAAGGAAGGGGGACGTGATTTAAGATTCGATAAAATTCTTGCAGGTTGAATAAACTCTAATAATATCGTGGTAGTTTCTGTGTAGAGTATTAATCCATTCATATCTCTTTGCCATATAAACAAATGCATTTTTATGAGTGTTTTTATATGTTTCTGTAGGGTGCTTGTAATTGGAACTGCACGTCTGGCCCTTGGCCTTGTGCAATGGGAAGCAATCGCTCTTGAGCACGTTTGCTAAGAAAATTGCTGTGACTTTTAGGCATGGTTTTTGATGCCTGCAGAAAAACATACTTAATTAGAACACAAGTTAAGGGAACTTCAGAGCAGTGTTCAAAAACATTTCAAGATTGAACAGCTGTGTAAATGTGTGAAACTGCCATTTTTAAGATAATAAGAAGCAGAGTCCCATGCTGTTCATCAGGCATGGAAGAGCTGCCACCAGAGGTATCAAGACCCTTCGGGGATGTGAAGTTCAGACTGAGTCCACGTTTTTGAGGCTTGCTGTTACATGAAACCTATGTATCATGAGAATACATCCAAAGGCTCAGAAAAAAGTATGAGGTGTGCCATTAGAAAAAGTAAAGTAGAGCAGTTCCTGCAGCATTATTTTGCTGTCTCTGGTGATCGTTAAGGATTATTAAACTGCCTGCTTTTAAACTTCCTGCTTAATAAATAGTTGTTGTTTTTTGTATTTGTATATACAAAATGAGAGAGAGAACATCAAAACAAATAAATGAATTAAGGCCCGCTAATCTCCTCTTTTGTAACTAGTTTGAGATTACTCACATGAAAGGAACTTTGTAGGGCCGTACCCAGGACTGTGTTTTGTTTTGTACCGGATTATTAGAACATTATGGATATCTATCTCACTTACGTTCTCCTTCAAGGAAGAAACATTTGCCACATTTTGACCAAAACCTAGAGTTCATACATGGAGGAAAGGAGTGTGGCTTAACTTTTCCTGCAGTTGATTCCTAACTGTGCCAGAATACCTTTGTCTCAGTACTGAGCCTGGGCAGGTGGCAGCTCCTGACTTCCTGTTTCTCAAAGGTGCCGGCCTGGTGTGAAGGACAGCTCTCCGGGGACTCTGCGGGGTGTTCTTAAACACATACATCCCCCATGGGGAGTTTCGGCTGCTCTGCTGGCCTGGCTCTGCTCTCAGCCTGTGCAGCTGTCAGTGAGGGGCCATCTCTGTTCACTAAAAGGTATTCCTTAAGTCAAAGAGCAAGAGTTGTTGCTTTATGCAAAAAGCAATGTTATGACTGTTTGCTACCTTTGTCCCATTGCCCTCAGGGAACGACAGTCTTTATTGGGGTCTAAAGAATGGGCCCCTCAGAGGGAAGTAAAGGTCACATTCTCCCTTTAGATCTGCATTTCCTCTCCGAGTGCTAATTTTAATGGTGGACTTGGGGAGGTGAAGGGAATGCAGGTGGTTTGGAGTACTTGCATCATCCTTTCCAGCTCCCCTGCTGCCCCGCGTTCAGAATTGGGGAGTGAGGGAGACTTGTTTCAGCAGGCCTTGCTGTTGCAATTTAAACTGCTGAATCCTGTGAGCGTAAAAGCGTACACCTTGGAGAACTTTCGGTCAATAATCTTAGTTTTTGACATTTTCCAGCCTTTCAAGCTATTAACAAATTATATAGATGTATTTTTTCACATTCTGCTTAACAGGCACTTTGAATTTGTTTGCTCATCTGAATTGCTTGACTCTTTGTCAACTCAGGCACACATTCAACTTACACTATGTCAAGCTCCTTTTAATAGGGTGGGTATGGTTTTGCAGCTTGGATTTGGTTTATATCTAAGCGTAGGAAACAAATTCAGGGACTTTTATGATCTCATTTGTTTTTCAGTGTACTGTTGCTTGCATTGCTTTTGCAGTGGGTTTCAGAATTTTGCTGGAGATACTTGTTCATGAGATTTCAAAGTCATAAACCGATTCACTGAAGAACTTCGTCCCATGTCCGCATGGAGAAACCCCACACAGAACCCTGTTTTTCTCCTGTCAGAGCCTTGCAGTCCAGGTGCACATTTATGAATGGGCTTTGCTTTTGTATTTCTTGGAAAATGTACAAAAGGTGTTAGGGTAATAATTTTGTTTTTATTATACTAATTGCTCCTGGGTACTTTCTGCATTCTGGAAAAAAATCCTCTTGCCCTGTATTCTAATGTTTCTCTTCTGGCCTTTGTCTGTTCTTCACTGTCAGTTCAAACCTGTGCTGTAAATTACCTCTCTTTCTTAAACTAGCATTTTGCTTCTTTATTTTTCACTTGGGAGATTGGTGTGGAAAAAGGTGACTGGTTTCAGACTAAAGCTTGACATGCATGTATTAAATCTTGACTATATCTCTAAAGCCAGAGAAAATTAGTTATTCACAGTCATTCTCACAGGGAAAACTTGAAATGGTTTTGAGAGTTACATAACAATGAAGTGCAGCACAGCTGCTGGAAAAGAGCTGGCTGGAGGCTGGCATTAATAATTCGGCTGTTATGCTGGGTGGGAACAAGTGTGATGCTTAATCAAGAAGACTGTTTTTTACACTGTGGAAAAACATCAGTGGAAATGAATGTTAAAGAGAAATTGTCGAAATTAAGTGTAGGTATGTTGAAATAAATTTTTTTACAATGGCAAATAATTAAATTGAAAATTAACGTCAGTGTCATTGAAACTAACAGAATCCTACTATATTTGAGTTTCTTATGTGAAAAAGAAACCTTTTTGTAAACAACCCCCTGCTCTCCCCAAACTCTTAAATAGGTTTTCTCCTCTGGTTTTATAACCCCACCTATTTTAAAAGGATGAATATTCAGGATTAGTGTGGTGATCTTTTAAGTATTCTGATGTTTAAAAGAGATACCTCAGCATATTGGTTATTTGATTAATGGCTGACTTCCAAATGAAAATTATAGTAGCTCAGATCCTTGAGCTTAAACTCTCCCTCAAAGGTTTTGTTTACAGGCTAAAGGACCATGAGCAAAACAGCTTCTTTGAGGCTCATTTTTGTCTTGGGTAAAATGGTACACTGGCATCCTCTTTAAAAAACTACACTATTAAATAGCTATTAGCTAAATCTACTCTGTAATGTGATAGTGCATTTTCTATGAGGTCATCAAACTTTTCTTGCTCCTTTGCATATCAGTGTGAAGTTCATTCTGCTCAGATCTTAAATCTGCCAAAAATATGTTTCATCTCAAAATATTTTTTCTAAATTATTTTCTTCTGTGAAGTGGTGGTTTATATTAACATATGTAGAATTTGTCATTGTCACCTCATTTCTGCTGTGCTTGCTTGTGATAGAGTATTTAAAAATTACTTGCTGGGGTTGTTTAATGCATTTTGTGGTCAGAGTGGGTCAGTGAAGAGTGGGGTTTTTCTGGTGGTTTTTTTTTTTGTGTCTCTGATTTCTGGAGTTAGATTCATGTTTATAGGTTGTAAAGTTGTAGCAAGTAATGCTAGATGAGATATGGTTACAGGAAAAGATTATGAAGAATGTGACGAAACGTTCAAGTCGTGGAATGAGTTACAGATCTCACTTCTTCCTGTTGAGATAGGGGCAGATATGCTTTTGCCATAGTCAGCTTGTATGTATTGACCAAATTAATCTCTTGTGAAACAGTTCACTAAAATAATTTGGGGTTATATGAAACTTAATTAGATCTCCTGAGTCTAGTTGATAAACGCATATCTCTGAGCAGAAAGTTTGCATAAAAATAACAAAACTGTTAATTTAAAAAAAAAAAAAGTATTTTAAAGTAAACCTTTATATTTGTTCCTCTCAACATATTTTCTATGTTTTGCATTAAGGCAGTGTATTTATCAGGTAGCAAAAGGGGGGGATGTTAGCTGCTTTCTGTTCATAAGTTACTTGACACACCTGTAGTTTCTAAAGGTAAAACAACTAGCCACTAGAAACTGAATTTTACTACCTTTCAAAAATAAGCCTAAGGCTCTCTTCAGCTTCAGATTATCACTTTTTCTGTACATACCTACCTCACATTGAAATGTTCTGGTATTTGCAAAGTTTTTTTTGAGGACAGTGTTTCGAAAGCACTGAGGAAGAGCAAAGCATTAATGTTGTTCCTGAGATGTTTGCCTCATGGAAGAATGCACTGAACTAACAAATGTTGAAGAGGAATCTGTCCAAAACCCCAAGCTTTTCAGCCTCGTGTTTATTGTCATCCTCGGGCTCTTGGCTAATTTCTAATTGTGTGTAATGTCTCAAACCCAGGGCTCTAATTCAGAAGTAATTATCATATGATCAAGCTGTAGTTGTTATTTTAGTGCAGATTTGGGAAATAAAAGCTGACAGCTGTGTTCCAGATGCATTTCAGCTGCACTCCATTAAAAAAATAGACTGGAGAAGCAGCAGCAGCAGCTTTGCAATTTTTTCCATCATTGCTGAGCTCTGGTGGAGTTGCCTTATCTGGTTGCCATGTGAAATATTTAGCGTGTGTCTCTGGAGCCTAGATAAATAAAACAGGAAAAGAAGGTTCAGTAAATAGGTGGAAAGATTGTAAGTAGTAGACTGAACACGCAAACACATGTATGTGCATTTGGCTCTGCTGAATATGTAAGAGATCAGCTATTAATTCCTGTGCGACTTCTGTGTAGGGTGCATCAGAGGTTACTAGAGAGGTCAGTTCCCTTAAATAAACCAAGTTCAAGATACATTCAGTGACTTCCATGTCATGTCTTATTAAAAACTGTCATATATCTGACATACGGAAAACAGATTTAAAACTTTTACTAGTCTGTGATTTTTTCAAAAAGGACAGTGTCAGTTAGGTCATTAATTACTAAAGCCACAAACCCCATTCTTCTAGACATGAATAACGTTCTTTAATGTTTGAGACACATAGGTGCGTATTTATATACCCTTAATACAGAGTCCTGAGAGAAACAGACTGTGGGGGAAAAAAACAAACAAACAAAAAAACCCCAACAACAACAAAAAACCCCAGTAAAAGCAAAGCTGAAAGTTGGAGCTGTAACTGATTGCTCTGTAAAAATGCAGAATGTACAAGCTGTGCAGATGAAAGCTGAGATACACTGACAATTTGGGCTTCCATTATAAAATTTAACTTTTTCTTTCATTTAGAAGTATTTTATCATCATAGAGGTAATATTTTTCAAAAATTGCCAAGTGATTCAGGAGCTACTGCAATTAAGGCAGTGTCCTGTAGGTTGTAATTATTTTGATGAAAAGTTTTCTGATGTTCTCTGGTTTGGTGTGTTGAATTTTTATTTAGGTTGCTTACAAATATCTCAGCATATATTTGTATTTTAATTGAGAAAAAAACCCCACCAGTGGTCATGCTCTCTCAATCCACCACTCAAATCTGAATTCATGCACATGGTGCAGTTGAAATCTCTGTTCCTTCGATAACTGGATGAACAGTTTGTCGTTTGGGTCTTTGAGGGAGAAGTATCAGATGTTTATTTTCAGAGTTACGAGTTGAAGTACTTCTGAGCTTATACTATAGAACTGTTCTTTCTCAATTTCCTTTCCGATGTCTCCAGTGCAAAATAAGCTGTTTTCTAGAGAAAATAAAGATGCCATTACTTTGGGCTGGTCTCATTTCAGAGTGAGCAGTCCAGAAGAAGAAGAAAGAGCAGCACCATGGCTCAGCTTTGCAACATGGCTGATGAGTGACTGTGCATCTCATTTTTCTTCTTGATATCCTGCAATTTGTCATCAAAACTGCAGAATATTGAGGCTTGAATCAGTGAAAGATATAATAAGTCTTCTAGTCATCTTCTAGTGCCATCTTTAACTGATGTACTGCTGCATTATTTGAGCACAAGACCTTAAAAGAAATGGTGTCTGCTGAAATTCAGGAGCAATGGCATGAGCAAGTGCTTTCAGGTTAGAGAACAAGTGAACCACATCGATAGGAAGTATATAGTTGACAGTTGAGCAACTTCGAACTTTGAGTGAGGTTGATGAATAATGTCCACAAGTAGCATGTACATTAATAGCATGACTGGGCTTCTTGGCAGCTGAATGGCTGCCTCTGCGTCTTTCTTTGCTGGTGGTTGCAAGATGCATCTGCAGTGGTGCTAATGGATGAAAAACAGTGGTATAGCTTAAGTTACCCCTTTCATTTCCTCATTATGCACTCCTAACTCATGCCTGTTAACACAGAAAAACGTGGCACCTTTGAAACTTGCATGGTTTAATAACAAAATAATTTATTACGCCAAAGACACTTTTCACAGAATTTAAACTGACTGGTTCCACAGTACATGAAGCTTCCTTTTTTGAGAATTGTTGCATCTTTTTTCAGGAAATTGTTGCATTTTTATCATGATTTGCAGCTTGAATTGCTACAATGAATCTTAAGGGACTCACTTTCAATTGGCTTTTTTTCCATGTAAATCCTAGAGTTCTTCTGTAACATGTGTTTCATATTTAATAAGTTGTAACTATATTTTTCTGATCCACATCTCTAGTCTCAAGCAAGAGAAGCATTGGGACGATCCCATCTTCTGAGTTAAATTTTGTGATAGACCTATTTGTCTTTCTCATGCTCGTTATTTCCTGCCTAAAAGACTAATTAACTTCTTATAGACAACATCATGCTGAATTCTAGTTAATTTATGTCAACAAAAACTGAGATTAAGCTCTGTGATGACAAATATTTTACTGGAGGATTTTTTTTCTTTGTCTTTGTAGATACATATTTTTTAGTAACAGCTGTTTTACTGCAAGAGAATAGCATTGGTTTGTGTCTGGGAGCAATGTTCTTCTCTATAAACTGTCTTTTGAATGCCACCCAGAGACAGAGAGTTAGTGATTAGGAAATTGATGGGGAGGGGATTGTGCCCATCAAACTGAAGAATTAAAGAGCATACACATGGCATTCTGTACCGAGTGTACATATGCCAGCATGATAGAGTTTGTGCTTCCATAAAAATATGTGAAGACATGGACTCTAGACATGGAAAAAGGCTATAAGGCTTCATTCAGTTCTACTTTTTTCCTTTCCTATCCCAGTCAGTCCAAGACTACTCCCAAAACTGTGCTGCCAACCAAAATATCAATCAGCCGTTCACACAGATAGTAATGGAATCCTATCTAACTTTGTAGCCATTCTAGAAAACTTTCAACAAAAGATAGATTTCAGAAGTGAAACAAAATGATTGTAGTTGAAAGGTTAGAGCCAGCTAGACTCAGTGCATTTAGGTGGAGGCAAAACGCATACTTAGATGGGAGACTTCCTACATACTGTGGAAAAATACCAAAAGGTATAGCCACAGATTTCTTAAGGTAATAGAATGCTCCGTTTCTTGACAGCATGGCCTAGATATAATTTTCAAGTGATTCAAGGTCAGAAACCCCAAATCTTTTAAGCCAGTGAGATGGTGCAAATTAAACACCTCAACCGCTTTTTAGAAAGTCGAAGTCTTCAGCCATTTACGGCCTTGTGTTGCTGAGTAGAGCAATGTCTGTAACCTCAAGGAAGTCTGTACTGAAAAGCCTGGCAACTTAGCCTAAGTCTGTCAAGTATAGAATCCGGTCTTATGGCAGTCCATTAGTGACAATCTAATACTGGAGTTCTCGTACAGTCCTCAAGCTCCAGACTGAAGTTCATAGTCAATGGATGCTGTGTTTCTTTGAACCTTTCGTCATCTACGGCGGTTTCTCCTTTTGAAGGCTTATGCATGTTTCATGGTAGATTAGCTGAAAAGCGGGAGCAGCCTGTCTGACCTGAAAGAACAGATCTTGTTGTGTTGTCATTTTAATGAATATGTTGCAGAACATTCTCCAGCTGTTGCCCTCAAGAGGAAAATTATCAGAGTTTGTTAAGAAGACAGAATTATTTTCTAAACCACCAAACTGTGCTCTGATACCAAGGAGACAGGAAAACAGCTTTTGTGTGAAGCTTAACAGAAACAATTGCAATATGACAGATTTGCAATTGGAAGGTGGAAAATTCCTTAAATTTGTTTAGATCTGATGTGACAGGACAGCTTTTGTGGGGTAGAAGGACACAGTTTCTTATGCCTTTCTTGAAATTTGTTGTGATTTCACTCCAGCTTTGGGGAAAGTGATCAAGTCAGTCAACACAAGCGTTGGCGATATTTTTGTCTGCTCATAGGGTACTGCAGCACTTCTGTGGGCAAAATCCTTGATGCACAATCTGAGGAATTATCCATGTAGTCTTGTCCACATACTTCATCCTACTTTTTCGTCTTGCTGCATGTTGTCTGTTATGCTCATTTATTGCATTTCATTTCTAGTTAGACTGAAAACTCATTGTGGATGACTCCTTGTTTATATAGATATTTAGATAACAGCATAAAGCAATCCTGTTCCTTGTTGAGTCTTTTTACTCGTGTGTAATGTAGATATTGCATTCTGCTTTTCAGATCACCTAAGTTCCAATACAGTTTTCAATTTTGTCTGAACATAGACCGAGGCCTCCAGAACTGTTCTTTGATCTCAGCACGTGTAACAGATGGAGTGAAAGGTTCTACCTTCAGAAGTCAAAAGATCAGTCAGGAAGCCAGTTCCTAAAAAATTGTTCCTTGTTATCATGTGACAAGATGCTGCTACTGTTTGTTTTAAGAAAGTGCGTAGAGGCCTGAAGATTTGGATTATTTTGCATTTGGAATGAATGAGCACTCATCTCAAAGGAAAATACAGTTTAAGTAGTCAAGACAGGCAAGGAGGAAAAATAGCAAAGCCCTGTGTACTGTGTAACAGCCTAATATAACTAAAGCAGCTGCTTTTGCTCATAAAAGGCCTTGTCACGTTGGAGTTTTTACCAGGATCTAGCTGATGTTGCTGCTGTTGTTGAAGATGACATCCAAGCTGTCTGTTTGCGTAGTTTAACTCTTTGGTTCAGTGCCGATTCAGTTTAAAAGAGAATTAAAATATTTATGTGTGGGTGAGTGGACATTGATAGCTAATGGAGATTATTTGGTGTTGGCAACATTAGGCAATTTTTAAAGCCAATACAGCCTAAATTCCAAAGTTGTCAAAGAGATTGGTGGTGGGCTGAAGCACCCTCACAGTGCTGTGAGGGCTGAGACTGGAATTAAGGAATATTTCAGCCTTCTGTGCAGAAACAGCATGTCAGAGACTGCTCTGTATGTGAGCATAGGGCTCAATGGTACGAGATGATCCGTGACTTGGTTTAAAAGCAGAGATGGGCTTAACAAATGTTTGAAGCCAGAATACAAAGGAGCAAGCTAGGATATAGATCAGCCCTGGAGTATTTTTTCCGGCCATTAATTTAGGAAAAGGGATTCTTGAGTCCAGTTTGACAGAGCTAGGAGGAAAAAAGGTTCAGAAGAGAGAAATAGATACAGATACTTGTCTGTCTGCCATAGTCTTTTTCATACCTTATGTATTCCATCCTTCCATTGCTGTTTAAAAACATCAAAGAAGCCCCTAGATAATTATTTGTGCAGGGCTTTTTTTTCCCATACTCACAAGCTAGTTGACATAGCATCCTAGAGACAGCAGTGATTTTTCTTTAGGTGCAAATGAATCATAGTAATTAAAAGGAAATATTTTTTTCAAAAACCTGCTTTAAGCTGCAGTATTTCAAATAGCTAGTGTAGAATTAAGAAGATTTCAGTCAGGGTAATGTTTTCCATTTCACTGACTTTCTTAACATCTTTTTAAAATGTGAGAGACGCCATTATCACAGGAGTTGAAATTAGAATTTTGAATGCTTTGGAAAGCAGATGAGATTAAATGAGTTGCTTTGTAAATTTGCTATAAAGCTTTATTAAGTCTTGAAGAATTATGAGAGCAGTGGATATATAACTAAGGAAGAGCAGCTTAAGCTTTCTGAGAGTGTTGCTTAGCTTAATTTGCAATAATACTGCACTTGTGGGACAGGAACCTGATACATACCACCTCCCCCGCAGGTGGGGAAAAAGGTGGTTTTATCACGTAGGGTTCAGGTTTGCTAACGTAGCAAACATTGCACAATGTCAACATAACTTTTTGCCCTACTGAAAAGTACCGAGAAGAGAAACTGGAGCAGTTGCACTAGAAATCTTTGGTCATCTTTTTACTTTAAAGCTCTCAGGACACTGTACAACAGTGGATAATAAAGTATGATGAACTGAATACCAAAACCACTTCATAGAAGCAGGTTGGATTTCTACATGGTCGGGGCAGTGGTCCAGCAATGCTTTGTTGAGATGGTTCAGAGCAGCAGAGTCCCCCTGGCTGCTGCTCCCTTATGTAGTCCATGAATAGCTCTCCACTTGCCTGCTTTTCTGAGGAGCTGAGTTGGAAGGGACTCTAGCTCTCCTGGTTTTATGCTTTTTGAAAGTATTATGTACTGTGTCCAGTTCTGGGCTCCCGTCTTCAAGAAGGACAGGGAGCTGCTGGAGAGGGAACAGTAAAGGACTACAAAGATGATTAGGGGACTGGAACATCTTTCTTATGAGGAAAGGCTGAGGGACTTGGGTCTTTTCAGTCTGGAGAAGAGAAGACTGAGGGGGCATCTCATTAATGCTTATAAATACTTCAGGGGTGGGTGCCAGGAGGATGGGGCCAGTCTTTTTTCAGTGGTGCCCAATGACAGCACAAGAGGGAACGGGCACAAACGTGGTCATAGGAAGTTCCATCTAAACATGAGGAGGAACTTCTTTACTTTGAGGGTGGTAGAGCACTGGAACAAGCTGCCCAGAGAGGTTGTGGAGTCTCCCTCTCTGGAGATATTCAAAACTCGCCTGGACGCATTCCTGTGCAGTCTGCTCTAGGTGAACCTGCTCTGGTGGTGGCGTTGGACTAGATGATCTCCAGAGGTCCTTCCAACCCCTATCATTCTGTGATTATCTCAAAGGCTTGGGTGTAAGCTGCTGTTACCCAGATCTCATCCTGTGAAGCATTGTGGTTTTCCTCAGTCACTGTGATTCCCTTATCTTCTATTTGTTTCTGTAAGATCCTGATGGCATGGCCAGACCGTTGCTGCATATTTAGCTGGAACAACACAAGAAATTACCGCCAGTGTTGCTTGTTATTATCACCAAGTTGGCAAACAGATTGCATAAATACCCTTTGGACCATTCATCAGAAAGTCAACTGGGTGACTTAAATGGCTAATACTGCACTGAAGCAGATGCAGAGCACTTACATCACCTGATCTGTTAAATCAGCTGTAGAGGTGTAATAGCCACTGACAGAGGTTAAACTGCTTTCCTTTTTCCAAAAGACAGGGTTTGTCTTTGTCCTAATCTAACACTGACCTGTGCTTTCTAACTTGTGAACAGGGTGTAGAATAGCACAGTAAAAACTAATTCTACTGTCATTCATTTCTCTGTACCCTGTTGGAGTGCACCCATCTTATAAAGGGGAAGATTTTTTTCCCAGTTGTTGGACAACTCTTATATAATAAAATAGCATAGAAATAATTCCCAGATAGGAGTTTATCCTGAGTATTGAAAGCCGTGTTATATTTTTAATTACAGACAGTATTTTTATAGATCACTAGTATTTAAAAGGCACAGTTTATTTGTTTTTAGGTATCTGGAAGAACTATTATTGCTTATGCAGCTGAAGCTAAACTATGATCTGCCCTGGGGAGAATTTGGGTATAAACTAAAGATTTCATGGGATTTTGTAAAAGAGACAGGGATGACCTCACCCTGTTGCACAGAACAAGTGTTACTGTGCCAGGTAATATTAGTGATTGCTGTTCACAGAGCTGCTGCTGTATTTGTTTGGAGTATTCACACAATGTCTTCCATCCCATTTAACAGACTGATTTGACAACCTGTAGGGAAATAAAAGAATTTTTTTTTTTTTATTGCCACTTGCTTTGTTCTTTGATACATTGTATGATGTAGTTTTTCGCAAATTAATGATGAGACTATATGTTACTGTATAGTTTGGTAGCAAGCTTTTTTCCTTTGACTATTTGTTCTGAAGTGCAAAATTAAAATAAAATTGCATTTAAAAAACTCAAATTATTTTCCACACTTGTGTGCTTAGCAGTGGCTCAGCAATAGTAACAACTTATTACTGGTTTTCCCCTTTTCATCTCTTTTTTTTTTTTTTTTTTTTTTTTTTGTCCCCTTGACAGCTATCCTTTCTCATGCTGAAAGGATAGCCAACTGGTGATGATTAGTTTGCAAAAATTGTATCACTTGGGAGAAAGGATGCAATGGAAAGCACAGCGGTCATTTCTTAGCTGGTAAAAAAAAATTCTGTTAGAATTTATGATACAAGGGAGTTACAATTTGAGGAATTTTGAGCACTCAATCTTAACTTTGTGTTAACTTACAAATATGCTTCCTTCAATATATTGAAAAGACACTTGGATTGAATGTTACTGGTATGGGCAGCATGGACCATTTGCATGAGACCTGCTGCAGAGCTCTTCCAAGAACTTTTCTCCATCCTCCCTCTTTAGTACTTGTTAGAAATGTTCTCCTTTCACATTTAGATTGCTATATTTTGTAGCAATGGGCTTGAAAGGTTCTCATGCTGTATTTTTTTACTTTTTCCTTGGGGTGTTATCTTTGGTTCTACCTTCTTGTATTATGTACTCTTGTCCTTCAAGGCTCTACCCTTTCCACTGTCCATTTTGTGGTCCCATGATATCTTCCCCTTTGAATTTAACTGCTGCCTCTAGGCTGACAGCTTTTATGTCTGTCATACGCTATTTTATCTTGAATCTGAAACTGTTCCTGTACCTCTTACCACAACTCAGACTCAGTTCAGTGTTGAAATCCTTGAGAATCTTGACCTAGGTCCTTCTCAGCATTATGGCTGTGCCGATGTGACATCTCCAAGAGATCTGAATGAATCTGGGAAACCAAATAGCTACAAAAGAGATAGCCTTTGTCATTTTTGATCTGAAGTTCAGGGCTGCAGAGCTGCTGTAACCAGTATGTCTGGAGAACCCTCTGCTCTTGAATGTGATGTTGCTTTTGGTTGCTTTTAGCTGCTTCTTCCCATATGAGATTCAACATATATTTCATTCCTAGAGGGGTTTACTCCCAAGCATAAGCATATTTTTCTGAAAGACACGCTGAAATAAAATATAATTCAGACCCTTACTTACAGTTATGGGCCTTTTCAGGAGCAACACATGGTTTTGTCCAGTTTGACAGCAATGGTGCAATGACTTGTGTTTCATAAAGTGATTTGCAAGCATTTTGTCTGTCAGGGAACTTTCAAAAAGTGTTTTCTTTGTTTTTGTCCTTTCAGGAGTCAGGGAAAAATTGACATAATAAATAATTACCTGCTGGCCATGTCTAGGCTTCATGTACTCTTTTTTAGAAGCCTTCCCTTGAGAGTATTATATTATAGTTTTGGCTTTTAATAGCACAACATTATAACAGTTTTTCCCTGTCAACTGATACAGTTGTTTATACTATGGAATACATGTACATGACAAGTTTTGGTGAAATTTTTAGGCCCTTATTGTAGCTGAGTGTGTGATCTTAGCTCTCAGTAATTTTATATCTGGGATTCAATTACTATTTTGTACATTCCTCTCCTACTTCTATTCATGTCCGCTTTAGAAGTTGTACTTTCAAGTAGATGTTTCATGTGCACACATCAGTAATTCATGTTTTGCTAGGACTGTTCCGAATCCACTTTTTTATCCCCTTATTTTGCTTAATTCTACTTTATTTTACTTGTTATTGTGACCCATTTCTGCTTTGTTTAGTATCATTCTAAGCTACTGCAAAGCTTGTATTGCTCCAACCCTGAGGTTTATGAATTCTGGCAGGATTTAAGAATTGGATTTTCATAAAGTCTCGGTCAGGGAGTGCAGAAATGTATGGGGAAAAGCAGCCAGAGGCTGAACCTTGAATTACCGTAACTATAGGATGGAGTAAGAAGTTGTTGCACACAGCTATATGCTTTTCACTTTTTACCGAGACTGTTGTGTATTGTTACTGTAAGCTGCGGAAGAGCTTCTGTGTTCAACTCCAGAGGTACTTGGGTGTGTGTTTTCCAATCATTGGACATGAAAGGCATGGTAGAAATGAAAGTTGCTATTCTTACTTTCACCCTCTGTATAATTAATTTCTCTTTAGGGAAGTAGAGCAAGAGAAGAATATAGTTTGACCTCAACAGAATTGAGGCACAGGAACATACATCCCACTGGTCAGCATTACCCCAAACACAAATACTTCAAGGTGGGGAACAGAGCAATGGCAAATGAACTGTGTGCCATTCTGTCCTCCTCTGCTTGAGTGCAAGCCATGTGTTTATTGAAGGAAATGGTTCTGCTGAACTAGTCCTGATGCTATTCCAAGCCAATTGGTGATTACCTTTTCCATGGGGACTGAAATGAACGTGTTATATTTTAAAATAAGCTTTTTAACTGCTGCTGCTATTCAGAATTTCTTTCTGTTAGTTGTTTGTTCAGCTGGACTTGATAGCTTCTGTCTTAACTGCACGGAGAGGCGCTAACTCAGCTTCAGTTTGGCTTAGGTCCCCCTCCTCTTTTACCCCTCACATTAGTGTGCTTTTTTCTTTCTGATCTTCAGAACTGTAACGTATGATGAAGGATGTGTATAAATACTAAACTTAAGTATAAAATGAATCGACATTTAATCGGCATGGCAGTAAAAGAAATAATGCATGATTTATTGTCTTCCGGGAAGTTCTTGTGAATTTCTGACTATTTAGCCCAGTCCTCAAAAAAGTTGCTGGGCTGGAGCCAATTAGTGTGTAATCTGGAGAGGAAGGGAGAAAAAGGGAGGAGAAGATCAAAAAGCTGAAGTCACATTTCTTGAATGCTACTTCATCTACAAGGTTGAAATTGCCCAAGCTGGATCTGGAATCTGATCAAAATCTGAGTTTCCTCAAACTATGGGGGAAATTATGATCTAAGATTCCCTTTCAAGTGAACGGGCTTGGAATTTTGAAGGAGAGTGGTAACGTTCAAACCTGAAATCAGAAATACACCATAAATATTGGGAAACTAACTTACGCATTTTGGTTCATGTGTATCTCTTATTTCATTATATTAGATTCAACAAGGCCAAGTGCCGGGTCCTGCACTTTGGTCACAACAACCCCATGCAACGCTCCAGGCTTGCGGACGAGTGGCTGGAAAGCTCCCCCGCAGAAAAGGACCTGGGGGTGTTGATTGACAGCCGGCTGAATATGAGCCAGCAGTGTGCCCAGGTGGCCAAGAAGGCCAACGGCATCCTGGCCTGTATCAGAAATAGTGTGGCCAGCAGGATTAGGGACCTGATCGTGCCCCTGTACTCGGCGCTGGTGAGGCCGCACCTCGAATACTGTGTTCAGTTTTGGGCCCCTCACTACAAGAAGGACACTGAGGTGCTGGAGCGTGTCCAGAGAAGGGCGACGAAGCTGGTGAGGGGTCTGGAGCACAAGCCTTATGAGGAGCGGCTGAGGGAACTGGGGTTGTTCAGTCTGCAGAAGAGGAGGCTGAGGGGAGACCTCATCGCTCTCTACAATTACCTGAAAGGAGGTTGCAGAGAGGTGGGTGTTGGTCTCTTCTCCCAAGTGACAAGTGACAGGACAAGAGGAAATGGCCTCAAGTTGTGCCCCAGGGAAGGTTGGTACTGGATATTAGGAAAAATTTCTTTCCTGAGAGAGTGGTGAGACACTGGAATAAGCTGCCCAGGGGAGTGGTGGAGTCACCATCACTGGTGGTGTTCAAGGAACATGTGGACGAGGCATTGTGGGACACGGTTTAATGGGCATGGTGGTGTTAGTTGGTGGTTGGCCTTGATGATCTTACAGGTCTTTTCCAACCTTAGTGATTCTGTGATTATCAGTTAGTGCAACAAGATAGTAATAATACTAACATCCACTCTGTGTTCTAGATTGTTTGAGCTGTGCTGTCGTGGGCTTGAATACAGGTAATTTTGCCAAAGAACTGCATGTCTAAGTATGTGACATATTTTACTCATGCTCCATGGAGGAAAAATTCTTGTCCACAGTGATGAGTAAACTGCTGTCAGTTGTTTAATTAAAGTGGTCTCTGTGTACTCAAGATTATTTTTTTTGTTTTCCTGACTGGTTAATCATCGCTGTTGGTAAGGGAATGGACAACCTTGTGGAAATTTTTAATTAGGTGATAGATCTTTTCTTTTATCCTATGTCATCAATTCATTCTGCTGTGTCCTTGTTGAAGCTTAGACATAAATGTTTTCATTTCAATAATCTAGGCAACACAACAGACCTCTGGCTGGCTGTGTACAACAATGTTTAAAAGGTACTGCAGCGGTTAATCTTTTTTTTAGATAAGTATTTTTGGTTTCAGTGTTCTGGTAGCTGAGGCATCAAAACTGATAATGAATAATGCTGTAGGTAGGGCTTTAGGTATTCAGCCAGTATGTTTCTTCTAGCTTCCTGTCACACTTCTCTGGTTTCAGACAAAGGATAGGATTCTTTAGGGACTGTATATGGTGAATAAATCATCTGGTGGAAGGATGAAGAAGGCCTGTAGTACACACAAACTATTTCTAGTTCCAGTTTAAAATAAATTTGTAACTCTCTAAACACCCAATGTACATAAAGTAAGGCAGATACAATGTGAATTGTTGCTTTCTGAACATACAGCAGAGAAGACAATCAGCTAATCAAAATTCCGATTAAAGAAATGTTACAATGTAAGTGTCTCATTTTCATATGGTCTTGGGTACTGCATTGAGGATATGTTTCTGAAGGAAATGAATGACAATGTCATTGCTGCTAGACTTTCAGCAGATGATCATAGTCATGTTTGTTTTCCAGACCTAAAGATTTGTGCTTCTGATAAACGTACATCTTTTAAAAACTACATAAATTGGTAGTATTAGGAACAATAGAAGAGTAGGAATTCCTTCATTTTATAATGTATACATTAGATTCCTTAGAGGATGGCTTTTTTGGGTAGGGTTTAGGGTTGCATTTCACGGGTGAATCAAAGTTGCTGAAGCTTATGTGTTGAGGTGTGAAAAAAAGGAATGAACTGACTGTAATTATGTTTTATGGATCATACAGTAGTTTCTTGTTTCTTTGTGTACTGTGGTAGGGTCTAAGAGTCTTAAGCACTAAGATCTGAATATTGGTAGGTTGTTACACCCCAGAATTTTTCCCTGTTTAATTAAAACCTAACACGACATATCTTAGACACAATGTTAAAAATTATGATAAAGTTCATAAATTACAATAAAAGTAATGACAACGTTGTCTGTGCAAACTCGACTTTGCTTCTTTAATCCTTGTAATAAGTATACACACGTCTTCATGTTTATCTGTAATTTTTCTGCCACAAAAGTTTCATTTACCTGGCATATCAAGTAGTGACTGAATTAACGTCACACTTTAAGAGTGTACTTTCTGAATGTGTGACCAACCATGGGATAACATAAACGCTCAGGAGTTACTCCCAGTTTTGTTAAATTACATCCTTTCCAGATCCTAGAATGAGTTGTTCAAAAAGCCACAGATCTTAGTTTCTGTCTGTATGTAGTCCATATCTGCCTCATCTTGTGATTAACGTGTTATTCTGCACCCCTACTTTATGTATATAAACTGATTCTTCTCTGCTGTTTCCTGTGAATCAAGCCTGAACACTGTGTGAGCAGGAAGAGGCTAGCCTGGGAGCTAGCTGCCTTGGTCTTGCAGGATTTTTAGGTTGTTGGCCTGCAGATTTGTGGCAAAAGCTTTGTGTGTCTTTTTTTTAAAATGTGCCAAGGAGCAATACCAGTGTGATTTGGAGGGGAGAATATATTCCAGTGAGTGTGGAAAAGCATCAGTACTAACATATTCAATAGCATTGTGTAAGCTAAGGTATATAGCATGGAAAATACTGACTTTTCCACATGCTTATGTGGTGACATTGATGGTGACTGTGTTTTAAAACAATTAAACAGTGCCTTGGGATGACACCTTTTATAAACTGAAATAAATAAAATTCCACTTACAAGTAAGGTGCTGCCAATTCCCTCACTTCAGTTACATGCTGTACAGCCAAACATTCATTCTGGATCTGTGAGGCTGATGAAAGCATAAAGGCGTAGTCACAAGACTAGTTCGATTTCCTATTGTTTTTCAGTGTTAGAGATTTATTCTGCAGTGTTCTAGTGAACTCATTTATGAAGAGACTGGATGGCTGTGAAATTGAATTGCATATAAGTTACAGTATGTGAAGGAAATGCTAGTAACACAACAGGACTTTAAATGGATTTACATTTTTTTGTTATTGAGGTGCCATTAAATGTAACAAAACAATACAAAAAAGCATTAAAGGTATCAAATTTAATATTGACCTTGAATCTTAAGTCTGACGTGAGTAATTTGATAGTGATTAGTCTTTGTAAATGTCTCATTAGGCTTATATTCTATAAGGAATTACACAGATGTTCTGGACTTTACTAGTGTTACTCATGTATATAGTTACATTACGGTGTAAAGGACTGGGACCTTCTCATCACAGCAAATATAGCAGCAAAGTCAATTTTGTTTGCTGCTGCTGTGCAGCCAGTTGCTGGAGGCAGTAAAGCTGCCATTTGAGAGAGCAGAGCAGAGCATTCACTGCAGAAGCCTGTGGGATGTCTAACATCAAATATCCCCTGTATAGTTAAAGCTTTACAAGAGTTTGAGATAAGCTGCGGTTGCGTATCCCTGGAATTCAACACAAAGGGTAACAACACTTTTGTTCCTGCCAGAAGTTCATGGAAGTCTTCGTGCACAGTGATACACTTTTTTCATTTGTCTCCCACACACTGGCTTGCAAAAGGGTGTATGTTTAATCACCAGTACTACTTCCTTCAGCATCGCAAACCTGAATTTACTGGAAATTCGTGGCCACAGATAGCTTTCATCATCCCTGCTGACTGAATTACAAAGCTCTGTGCGTAGTGGTACGGGTACCTGGAGCATACCTTTGTGGAGGGTGGTTCGTGGTCTTTAGTTCACGTAGGGGCACCTGCCCTGCAGAGTTCAATTAAATTTAGTTTGAGCAGCACAAAAGAGTGCGAGGGTAGAACTGGCCAGAAGCTAATGGGTCACTGACACCCCTAAACCCTCTGTTTTATGTAGGTAAAGCAGCTCTTACCCTTAGTAGTTAAAGTAATGAAGGCAAAGAAAAAAAATGGCTGGCTCCCTAAGATTTGTAAAAAAAGTCTTTCTGAACTGCTAGATTACAACTTGCTTTCTATTAACACAAGTCTGGTGGACCTTAAGCACATGATGCAAAATGATAGCTCTTAAATGTAGTTGTTCTTCTGTCTGATGTGCTAACTGGCAAAATTGGAACCATTTACAGTTTCCACATTCATAGTATTTTGATTGGAGTGAGCATACTTCCTTTAGGAAATAAGTGCTGCCCCACCTAAGGTTCTGGAGACACAACTATGTGCAAGAGTAAAAAATTAAGATGATAGCAATTTTTAGTAGTAAAGACTGGACTTCTTTTAAAAAAAATGACAAAAAAACCTCTACCTGATTTCATAAGGTAAGTTCTGTTAAGAACATATGACATGCAGCTAAAGCAGTACTCTTCAGTGTATTTCATTCTTCATGGACTTTAAAAGCTTTTTTTAATAGAAATCCGAGAGTGTTAAAAAAACCAAAAATGTGAAGTCTCAATCATGTGACAGATGCACAAAGATTGTACAAGTAATGATGGTAGTACTTAGAAGATATGCATTGCAACATATATGCCTCAATATTTAAGGGTTAAGATCTTCCCCAAGTATTTGGACTACATAACTGCAATTCATGTTAAGTACCTTACTGGGAGAGAGGAATTCATCAAGCCTGCTCTGAAGACGTTGATTTGGTAGTTTGCACATTTCTGGCATTTTCATTTTGTGAAATGTTGGCCGATGGAGGCATATATTGTTCCTCTATCTTTGTAGTCCTCCATATTATCATGCAGTAAGGCCCCTGGATTGGAAGCAGAGACTGTGGTTGGGATTTGTCAGTAAGTTTCTGACTATTCTGTAGCACAAACTGGAGTCTGCCCTGTCTTGGCATCCTGCTTCCTTCCTCTGCACAACTGGTCTGCATTCCTTCCAGTTCTGTTGGAGATATTTGCAGGTTCATGTCTGTGAGTCAGGATTTATCCCACACTTACTGCATTCCTCTAAACTTCTGAGAGACACAGTTACAGCCCTGTCTGAGCTCCTGCTTACTGACAATTACCTGGCTGTAATAGTATTGCTTGCTGGGTCTTAGCGATGTTCAAAGGTTGTCACTATATTCTGTCCTTTCAGACAGATGCTGCAAGAGTCCATGATACAGATGTAGGACCTGTGGCTTAGCTGCTGTTTTCGCTGAGTTGGGCAAAACTAGTGCAGAGTTATCTTGCCTAAGGCATAAGGGACAATAACGTTATTAAGGTAAAGACACCTGGCATTAAAAAGACAACAGTCCAAAAGAAAACAGGAAATCAAATCAAAAGGGATGTTGATGACTCTCCAAAACCCTGCAAATTGAAGGACACTGACAAAGACTGAGTGGACTTTTGGGAGTAGTGGGGAAATTAGCGATTTGTACACAAACATTCGCTAGTTTTCCATACAACAGCTCTCAATGCATGTGTTCTCAGTACTGATGGCCAAGTACTCCCCTTTTTGCTTGCCTTCCAGGAAATGTAATTTTGCAGAACTACCATGTCCTGGTCACGCAGATAGAGATTGCATAAACTCAACTGCTTCATAACTATTACAAAAATATGCTTACTCTGTCCTTCACCCACTTTAACACTTAAGGAAATAAAGATGGAGAGAACAGTCTTTGTTCAGAGTGTATGCTGACTGAAAACCAAAACCAGAAACATAACAACAGGTGAATGTGTTGCCAGTGGGAGAATTGTTTCTGACTGGAGAATAATGATTTACATTAATAAGTACGTAGCAATTGTTGGCACAATTCTTTAAGAGTGTCTGTTGTAAATAATTTTGTCAATAAGGCTTTTTTTTTTTCCCAAATTAACCTCCTTCTCTATGGAGAATACAGTATAGGTCTTTGAGATTTTCTTTCTGTGCTTTGCATGTTACTAGTTGTAGTAGGCTTCTACCAGCAAAGAAAACTCAGTAAAGGAAGCTGTTTTAAATTTTTGGCATAGCAATCCTCTCTATATGGATGTTCTTGTATGTACAGAGCCGAGTTGATAGATTTCAAATTCTTTCTCCAATGATGACAAAATAATAATCTCTATTGAGTTATCTTGTAAGAAAGTTTTCTTGTTTGTGGTGCTTCTTAATAAGAACTTGAAGTAGCCCTATATGAAGTAGTGTCAGGAACTGGTGTGTGTTACAGGGCAAACATTCCCACACTTTTTATCTAATACTGGCTTTTTTCTTTGCACTAGGAGTTACCTGCCCTAGTAGTGTGATAACGTGGTATTAATGAAAATGTGATAACTAGCATTAATAAAGAAAAAAGGAAAGGTTTTGTTTTTTTTCTTCTTCTGTATATTGAGTCTGAACCCCTTCTTTTTTGTAGTCTTCAGTCTGATAACAATATGATGCTTTTTTTTTTGGGCCTCAGGTTCAAATAAACCCACTTGGATACTGCCGGTTGTACAGCAGGGTTGCCTGGGTGTGTTGGGTTTACATGGCAAGGTTTTGGTAGCTGGGGCGGGCTGCAGGGCTAGCCTCTCTGACTAGAGACCAGGGGCTGCCCACATGTCGGACAGCTAATTAATAAGATCTGTAGCATACACAGAACTTGAAAGAGAGTCTAAAACTCTTCTACTATTTTGCTGCAGTTGGTAGATACACTTTGCTAAATGGTTCCACGGGTGTCATCTACACGGTTTAACGCTGTCCATGTAGAGGATAACATCTACCACTGCTATAGTGTTCTGGTTTTTCCTCAGTGTTCAGGGTGTAGCTCCATACTTTATTTCCTACAAACAGTGTGACACCTGCTCTGAAGATTGTATGTGTCTTCACGGGATTTTACTCAAGACTATAGGATCTGTATGTTTCACAAACAGTTGGCTTTTCATGGTGTCTCAATGGGAATGGAGTATTTTTGTCAGCGTTTTAGAAAAAGAACAGATGACAGAGAGGTGTGAGGCAGGTAAGACATACTAATTTTGTAAAATTTGTGCACCCTGTTTTGAAATACGTTTGACCTCTTTGATTTGATTTGGTGTGGAGCACGTTGTACTTCTGACAAACTGAACTGCAGGGTCTTGAGTTAGTTGAATGAGGAGCAACAATTAACAGATACGCAAAGTTTGGTCCAAACAACTTTCAACAACTGACTTGAGGAACAAAATAATAATTTCTCATTTACTAGGAACTAAGTCAGAAATTTCAGTTAAATTCTTCTTGGTTTTTCATTTTACTCAGCTGGTCTGCAGGTGTAGAAGATTTTGGCTAAGGTTTCAGTACTTGCAGACTACAGTCATTACTAAAACTCCTGGGCACGCATTTCTGTTGGAATGCAGCTGATGTCATGGAAAAACAGGACCTTCATGGTAACCCCTAACAACCAGAAGTATAGTAAACAGTAAATGTTACCTCCACCAAGATACTCGATTTTAAAGAAACTTGTTAGGATGGTGTCTGGGTGCCAAGAAATATAAACTTTTACTGATTTAACTATGGTTTTCCTAAAAACACCAGCCGCCTTCTGGGGTTTAGCCATGGTTTTGATATGCCTAATAAAACCAGAAATAGTTCTGTTTATATCTTCAAATACGCAGAATTTACTGTTCTTTCCACCACCTAACAGTTTTATGGTCTTTCACATTAGAAATCAGTGATGGTATGTTAGTTATAAGGGAAATAGCACTGTAATTTTCATGATTTGCAAAACACAGTTTCTTTCCAAGGTATATTTTCCCTCTAATTAAATGAGTGAACTGATTTTTTTTTTCTTTTACTGTTGTGCAGAAATGTAGAACTGTACAACTCAGTTTATTGATTTGTGGGGGTTTTTTTGTTTTGTTTTTGAAAAGTCTGTTCTCAGCTTCAAGCTGTGCATACTGTTTTGCTTTCACAGGGTTACTTATGACTTCCAAGAGAATTTAGAGGTTTGTCATCCAAAGGGCATTCATTCCTTTACGTGATTTGTATGGTTTAATGTTTTTTTCTCTGTTGATAGAAATACAGATACCATGCCTGTGAAAGCCCCACCACTTTGACCTTGCATTATAAAGCTTTACTTTCCTTTGCAAGCAGACAGTAATGTAGGGAGAAGGTTGAAAAGCCTAACATACAGTGACACATTGTCTTTTTGAGAGCACCGGTATAGCTCCTAGTACACTTTTTATGAGTGAGTTGTCTATTAGTTTATATTATATGTTTGGTATTTGGCTTAAATCTTGAGGTGGTTGTTAGTTGCTTTGTGTTTCTAAAGGGGACATACCTATCTATAATACATTTGTCATTTAAAGATACTTTTGGCAAGACAGAACTAATGCTTTTTTGCTGGCATCCCCTTAAGCCTTGCTTTCCTTTGGCTTAGATGAGGACCTAAAACAACTCCCTTTATAGTACAGTGGTATAGGACAAGCTTTGTTACTGTATACTTCAAAAATTTAATTTGCCGTAGACTTGACGTCCCCTAAGATAACTACAAATTGGACTTTAAAAGTCGGAACAGTGGGTTAAAAAAAAAAAAAAGTAGCAGAAACATTTGGAAAATATATAGCCATTGTACATAGGCTGTGAATGTGTCTGTGGAATATTAGGAGAATTAAGGGTTTTCTTCTGTGGTTCCCTTTGAGATTCTTGATTTCTACTCAGGTGTCCAGCTCTTCCCATGCCCCACCCCCCACCCAACAGAGGCAGCATAAATTGAGGTGTTACTGTGCATCCACTGATATCTTAAGCTGATTCACAAAACTGATCATTATGTTTACCAACATTTATCCAGCAAAATTACGGGAGTTGATCAGTGGTCTGTGATGAAGTCAAAATACTACTGATTTAGTGATCTGATACCTTGAGTCTACCCACTATCTTGGAAGAAAACATTCTACATTCCACTGCAGATCTGCGGGCCTCCTCTTTTTCTTAGAATTAAAATATTTGTTTCCAGTTGTGACTAAGTAAAATGTATGTTTCTAGTTGTTGTGACTTACAGAATGGATTTCTTAATGTTCTGATAACTTCTGGGGTTTTTTGTCACTACTGGGTGTTCTCATACCTTCTAAGAATATCATTCCCCCTGCTTACCCTGTTAGAATTTAAAGCACAACAATATTTTGAAATTAAGAAAATACTGACATTTACTGGCAGGGAAAGTAGGATGGGGCAACATTTTTTGGTAGATTAGACTTGTTTTAAATAGTAGCTGTTCAGGTTGTTTATAAGTTAGAACTAGGAGAACGAGGCCTAATATTATTGAGCAGACTACAAGCAGGACAGTGAAATTCTATAAATAAATGCAAAAACACATGAGTTTCAAACAGTAGTGTTTATTTGCATGATTAAAAATTGAAACAAATTGCCATCTTTTTCTTTAATCTTGTAGACTCCACAGCATGCTGACCTCCCCCATGTGCCTGGGCCTGAGCTGCAGCATCATGTTCAGTTTTGGATCAGAGATAAATGTTAAGTCTACCTTATGATCTAGAAGAGAGAGAGAATCATAGTTTAGATCTTCTTGTCATCTTAAAAACATTCTTCTGTTAAATGGCTGGGGGGAAGGAGAGCAGGGAGTCCAGGAGAAAGCCTAAGAGTCGGCTTGACTTTTGAAAGCTGGTTTGGTAGCAGTTAGCCCCTGGGTTTCTCTTTATCTTAACTCTGGTAGTTAGGACCTGCAATTTCACTACTTATAATTGTTTTTTCTGAAGTTCAGACACTTTTTGGGCAGCCTTTGGGAGTTCCTGGCTATTGTATCCTTACTATTTTTGCTTGCTTATGTACCTGTAAAGGACTATGTGTTCATCTGTATAGTACTGAAATTGGTTACCAATGTCTATAAAACTTAGAAAAGCCTCTAAAACTCTTGATTTAAAGATGTAGGAGTTGTACCAAAGGCACTTCTCTCAACAGTGAAAGGTTTGAAGATGCCTGCAAGTGAACAGCAGTTATAACAGTGCTAGTGAAAATAACTGCCTCAGCTCTCCTGACCAGATCTTGCTGAAGCCTCTATACAAACAGTTTCATTCAGTGAAATTCATTCGGCAAAATTTGGAGTGTGGAAATGGCACATTGTGTGGATGTGCCAGGGTTATGTTCTGCTGGGGCACCGTTTCCCCAAAGTGGTCTTTTCTGACCAGGGAATGATGACTCTGTGGAATCTCTCCAGCCTGTGCTCCTACTGGAAAGAACATACATCTTAAAGGTTACTGAAAAGAGATGCATAGACAGATGTAGAAGGATCATTAACTCCAGTACCATTTCCTCATCACCTTCACAAAAAATAATTGCTGACGAAATGTCTGTTTTAGCTGTTAAGAGCATGGATCACTCCCCCCCCCCCCCCCCCCCAATCAGATGAAGCTGACCTGGTTCTAAAATACAATTTTAAAGACTTAAATTTGTTGTGAGAATATTTCACATACGTGTTTCTCATTTCCTCCTCATTCTACCAAATTTGTAAAATTTGCTTTTGTCCTTTTGTAAGGAGTTGAGGGAACACTGCTGACAAAGAATGGGTGTTTTTTCAGACATACAGTATCCAGAGGCAAAATAAACTGGAATGAGTCAGAAGTTTGAGCAGTTTATGCTTTCCTTTATTTTTGTCTCGATCAATAAAGTGTACTCCTTAAAGATAATAAATTGCTGTGGGTTTTGGAAACTGATCTGTCCTCAATAGTGAACATAACTATCAGTTATATTAAAAATGAAGTCAGTTGCTTCCTGTAGATCTAGTGTTTTCTCAAAATTGGGAGCTTCTATGGTTATCACTATGCCCAGAGCAGCATCCTGTGCTATATGGAAAATAAACTGTTGTATCCCTGATATAATAGCTTAAAACAAACAAAGGCTGTTGTTCACACACTTGTGAAAATTCCTTTTGTTTAAGCAATTTACAGAGGTCCTGACAAGAAAATTCCCAAAATAAGATATTTAAAAGCTCTACTAAATCGGTCCTTGGAAGTATGGTACAGCACTGTCTGTGATTGCCAGTTGCTTTCTTCAGTATTAAATAAGCCAAATAACAGACTTAATGGTTGTGGGTTTTTTCTTGGCACTAGATTTACATTGACCTTCGCTGTAAATTATCTCTTAGGTCTTTGCTATACTTCTAAGTAGCACAAGATTGCAAGCCTTAAGCATTCAGAAGCTGAGGCAGAAACCTTAAAAAGTAATAATTGCTCAAAAACAATTTTTAAAACTCTATTTTATTCTCAGGTTTTTTTATATTGCCACCTTTTTGTGGGTTTTTAGGTATTCATGTTTTCCATCTTTTACTTGTGCATTTGAGGTAAAAATGCTGAAAATTACATTCCTTGTGTTATTAGTGTTATGATTCAAATAGGATTCAAATATCAAAAAAAGTGCCAAGTATCAAAGGTTCAAGATTAAATGAGAAGAACTGGCAGGATGATTTGTAAGCTAAATAATTTTTTTCCTTAATGACACCATGTTCCAGTTGCTTACAGGTGTTTATATATGACCATACTTTGTTAATATTTTCTAATAAATGTTTAGCATGTCTCCATACTTTGTTAATATTTTCTAATAAATGTTTAGCACGTCTATTAACCATGTCCATGTTTAGCATGGTTCCAGTACCATTTTTCACTACTCCTTTCAGAAGTCGTCGTCTTTCTTTTCCCCATTTAGTATTTGACATGCTCACTAAACAAGAAATTTCTGTTTTAATTCTGTTGGTATTGCTTTTTGCTCTGTGGTCTTGCTGCCTAGACACTAGCAAGTTTTACTGGCCTTATTTTCTCCAGTCACACTTTTAAAAAAGGAATTAATATATTGTGTAAATCATGGGAGAACGGCAATTAAAACATACAGTTCTGCAATTTGAGATTTTCAGTTGCTTCCCAGCCAGCCAATGTATTTGGAACTAGGACTGACAGTAATTACCCTGAATTTTCCTCCTAGTCCCCTTCATGCAGAATAATTGCTTTCTGCTTCCTAAATATTATCTGAAATGAACATTGTTTTAGCAAATGGTAGGGCCAGAAAATACAGAAAATAAGGTTATGTGCATTTTCTTATGGTGGATTTTGAATAAAATGCAGGTATTTAGTAGTCAAAATGTTTGTTTATCAACACCCAGTGCAAAAACCCCCAAACTTCACCAAGGAAGTGACAGCCTCACATCTCCTTCAAAAAGAAAACAGCTCTTAAAAGTGGTGTTCAGCTAAGAGCTCTTATGGAGAAGTGGCAAGTCGAAGATAAGTCAGTTTATTCTCTCATGATTGCGTGTTCATTCTTCAATATTAATATTTTAACAATTATGATTATGAAGATAACAGGGAACATGACTAAATGAAGAAGGTGCTGTTCTCACTGTCATTTTTCAGCTTGTAACTATACATACAGTATAATTACATGCCATACAGTTTTCCCTTATACTACTTGCTAAATGCAAGTAAAATGTAAGAAGAATAAATGTTAGTTTACTCAATATAAGTATTTCTTACTTGAGCTGTATCTCAAGAAACAGTGCTATTTTCCTGGATTTCTTTTGTTTTGTTTTTCCCTGTTCAGAACAACAGCGTTACTAGTTTTTTTGCTGATAACCCAAGCTCTTATCTGCTCTGTCTCTCTACTTCATGCTATCTGTAATCAGGATAAATCATATGGATTATCTTAATATAATGGGAGTTTCAAATAAATTATGCCTTTAAATTGTAGCCAATACAAGATCTAAGGCTATAGATGACTACATAAAGAAATAGAGAAATTCTAAACAGATATTGGTTGGTTAATGTATTGGTATCCAAGTGAAGACCAGGCAAATGTTCTGTTGAAGATAATTAAGATAAACTTAGATATTCTACTGAGATTTGTGTTTTAAAATACATTCAAATATGATCAAATTGTTGCACGTTTGCTACTGTTTTTGAGGTTTGTCTCAGCTAATGACTTTCCTAATGAAGTTAGATCCAAGACACAAGGAGTTTAGAGTTCGAGGTGGCTTGACATGTGTCTGAAGTAGAGAGGGAGATGTTTTCACAGTCTCTTCTGGTCTCGTAGTCTCTTTTGGCTGAAGTTTATCCATGAAGAAATTAACACTTCTTTGGAATTTGAGCTTAGATTTCTAGCAGTGGATATGTAACCAGTAGTTTTCCTATTGCTGACTGAAGTATTTCTTTTCTGATTCCAGTGTAGGTCCCTTCCGTCTTTGCCCTATTCTTACCTGTAAGTGTAGTTGCCAAAATCTCAGTACTTCATCACCATTTTCTGAAATGTTAGTTGCTTTCAACTGAAATGATTGAGCACCTTTTGAAATCTTGTCCTTTCTGGGCTTTTGTATTTCTAGCCTCTTGTAGTTGTCCTTTTACCTTCTTTTCTTTTTTTTTTTTTTTTTTTTAGCATGTCACTTGGACTATTTTTCTCCTTACTCTCTCTCGCATTTTGTGAGAAGTCCTGATAGCTTGATCCTTGATTCCTTTCCCTTCTCTGGATAATCTTTCTTCAATTTCTGTTTCTATACAGACAATGGCAAGATCTTCCACTTTTCCTAAGACTTACCTTCTTTGTCCAGAGTGAAGTCTCAGCCTTTCTTGCTGATACTTTGCAGGCTAATCTCTGGGTTAAAAAGTTCAAAAGACTCCCTGTCTTCTTCATCTTCAGTCATCCATCCATCTTTAGCTGCTATGGACAAAACCATTGTTCTTGTTGTTTGGGCCTAGCTGTACCTTTGTTAGAGACTTTTCCGCAGATCCTCATATCTTGGACACATGTGAGTCTCACAGGTTTTTTTTTCTGCACAATTAACCATAAACACTGCAAAGAAAAAACCCTCTTGTCTGAACAGCTCCTTTGCCATGACATGTGTTAATTACATAGTACAGTCCAGGGGTAGACAGGTTATGTTTTGACCATGTCTCTGCTGTGTTCTTTGTGGTCTCCTGTCTTCTGGTTATGAACTGAAGCACTTTTGGGGTAGCTCTGCCTTTGCTGCGTATTTGTGTAGCAGGTGATATCCTGGACCATGAACAGGTGTTCTTGTTACTGGGGTGATAAAAATATCTATTAAGAGTAAGTAAATGTAATGCACAGAAGATTAGAGTTGAGGCAAGATACAAGGAGCCTCTAGTATACTCCGCATGCATGGTCTGCAGAGGCAAAAAAAAAAAAAGGAGAGGTGCAGTCCCTGTAGCATTTTCCTTACAGATCAGTGGAATACCCATTAAAACTATGAGTAACTTCACAGACAGTAGATGGATAATGGATAAATGATGCCTGCACGGAGGACACAACTGGTACTAGCTCTTGCAGTGGTGATACTGAGTTTATCAGTGGTGAGTGATCTGAACACGCTTCTCACACTGTATATTTTTAGCACAGAAGAAAATTGGACCATATGCCATCTCTTAATTAGTCAGTCTAAAATGAGTGATAAGACCAAGTCATGAGGTTCTGAGTAAGATCCAAATTTCAAACATCCCAAGAGTCGGTGAGCTTATGATCCTATCATTTTAGGCTGAATACACCTTTGGATGTATGTTTCACAATCCACATTGCATCCTAAGGACATTCTGAAGGTGACAGTAATAGTTGGAGACAGGTTTACAGTAGTATTTTTAAGAAAAGGTTTCTGATGTGGTAGTTAAATTGTTTGCAGATCTATTAAGTATCTTCCAGCCAGTGTAATTTTGTTACTGGTAAACACTGACCAAAGGTCCCAAGTTCATTTGTCAGAATTATGGCTGTTTCCATGTTACCAGTAAATAAAATATAACACTCCTTTAGATTTCCTTGCCCAGGGCCAGATACAATATTTCAGACACCTAGTGTATTTGTCTTAAATAAATCAGATGAAATAAACAAAACTGGTAGATGAGCTTCATAAACATCGTGGTTAAGTGTTAGATTAATACTGCAAAAACTGAATGAATTACATGTCATGTTAAACGATTTCTATAAGGTAAACTTGTTACTTGTTGGTTTAGGATGCTTCTCAAGTTCTTCCAGCAGTTTGGGCAGCAGCTTTCTTTCTGGCGAATTTTTGGAGCAAAACGGTGATTTGAAAAGTACCACCAGCATTTAGGGAGAGCGTGTGTGTACACGAGCTGACGGATTTTAAAATGCAGGTGAAAATTTTCATCTTGCTCTTTGGCATTTCTGTCCTGGTTAGCACTGTAGGGACCATCTCGGGGTGAAAAAGTTGTCAGGCTGCTATTGCAGTCATCAGCTTTTGCCAAGACTGAGTGTACATACTTGTCTCACCTTGTAGGAAGTAAGTTTTGTGTATTTGGTATATAACCTGTAGCAACTTAGACTGGTCAGACTGAAATTGTTTCTGTTCACAAAAATTCTACAGTGAATTTTGTGGAGATAATTCATATCTAACAACAGGAATATCTACCTTGGCATACCAGCACCATGAGGAAGAGCAATCAGTGTTTTTCAGGGTGTGTTGGAGATAAAAGGTCCTTTCAAGTCTGCCTCAAGTCAAAAGCCAAAGCTGGTTTCGTAAACATGGGGATGACAGTGATATGTACAGAAGAGAAATGGTACTGTGTCTTCATTTCCACTGATGATAATTCCAAATTCCTGAACAGCTGACGACTTCTGCTAAAATGGTCATTATTAATATATCTTTAAGGTAGTGAAGCATCGAAGTTAAGATCTGTAACTGAAGTAAGAATTTGCATGTCATCCTGTTAATGTTCTTATTCAGTCTCTCAAGCTAGTTGTGGAAGAACTTAATATAGAATATAGACATATATAGAAAGCTTTCTTTGTAGCCAAAGGGTATGTTTTGGTTTTTTTTAAGTTAAGCCCTCTTATATGTGTCACCTGTTTTAAGTGAGGCTCTGAATGTTATTTCTAACTGAGGATTTGGGGGATATTGCAGCTCACAAGGTTCTATATGTAATTCTAAAATAAAAACAAAAAGCTCAGAGAAACTATAGCTTCAGTAGTTGTCCACATCATTCAATGTATATGTTAACAGCACAACAAAATAAAAAGTTTCTACTCCTTCCCAGAACATAATATCCGAAACATCTCACTTGCTCTTCAAATCAAACCTTCTATGTCCTCTTCCAACAACACAGTGTACGCTACTAAATAGAAGTCAACAATTATCAAGCAGATCTCCTGTAACCCAAAGTGTGTAGGAAGCCGATGCTCTAGCTGGCTGTGCTGCCCGTATTCTGCCCCCAGCATCCCTGAGAGCAAGCATGTGTGTTGTTAGGGGGCTGCTGTAAAGCACACTGCAGATAAAGATAATACCCCACCCCATTCTGAGTTTTCCTGACTCACGAAGGTGCCTTCCACATACTCCTGTGAAGTCTTTGATGTTTATCACTAGGATGTTTCTCTTAAATTTATGTTAGGTCAGACAGAGGTTGAAGTGCCCTGTCTGAAAACGTGGTTGACACACCTCTGGCAGTTTAATGAAAGACTCGCCTTGTCACATGATGGGTCACTCTTGCAGCGTTATGTGACAGGCCAGGTAAGACTGAAATGCATACTTGTTTTGTCACTTTAATTAAGTTCTTTGCACGATAGTTCTGAGTAGATGTGTTGCTCTTCCCCTTTATTCCTGGGGCTATTTTTATGTTTTGCTCATGGCAGTCAGGATATTATTAATGACAGTTGTGAACGTGACTACAGGCAGAACCACTGCTTCAGTGCCTCTCATAAAACTGAGTAACTGATACGAGATTGTTTCAGACTTCCAACACTGTAAGTTCTCCAAAGTAATGTTTTCTGAGTTTAGAATGAATGAATGAGTGTTCTTGTATCTGATTTTATCAGATTTCTGATAAATCTGATTATCAGATTTTATCTGAAGAGTATTGGGTAGTTCTAGGAACAGACATAGAAATATCACTAAATCTGTGTCACGGTGACTGAAGGGAATTCATGCCTCAAATCTCAGGAGCAGGCAGAAGGCCAGTGCTTAAGATGTGTACCAACATCTTCTGAAAGGTTCTGACCAAAACTGTGTAAGATCTTGTAACTAAGGAATTAACGGAGGGCACTGCTGCTCAAAATGCCTCATTTATACTGACTACCTGTAGCAGAGTAGTTTAAATGGGAATATTATGTTGCATTCATTGGGGAAGGGAGCAGATGGCCTAATTCTTCATTTGACTGCTATGGGTCCTAAAAAAGGAATGAAGTGTGGTCCTAAAAAAGGAACTGTGTGGTAACTCTCATCACCCGGCAGGTTGCAAAGTACTGAGCATAGGGCTGCCAAACTACTTGTATGTGCATACAACACCGCATAAGCAGCTGTAGGTCACTGCGAACTTTCTTGTCCTTCCTGTGAAGGTTCAGGTATTGGTCATCGCTGGAAGGAAGATCACAGATTAGGTGGTCAGCAGCCTGGGTTATCCTGTTTCTGTGGCAATGAGGGTCATGAAGAAATATTAGTCAGTCAAGAAAGCCAAAAGTTGTCACTGCTTTACAAGTCAAATTTTGGTATGCATCTGTTTTTGTTTGACTTCCTGCCCATCCATGCTGTCTTTAGTATGCAATTTGGAAACTGGAATGTAGATGATGCAAGGCAGCAGGTTTTAATTTCTCATGGTTTTTGCTTCTTTTTAAAACCCAGAACAAGCATATTTCAAGCTTAGATTAGCTTTCCTAGGTTGTTTGCTGCGGACTGAACGGAACATTACTACATACCAGCAGAGGAATTCACATTAAACAACATTCATTTTCAGACTCTTCACACAGAATTGTTTAGGCTGGAAAGGACCGCTTGAGATCATCTAGTCCAACCCCAAACTTACCGCATCATCCAAACGTTAAGCTATAAATAGACTAATGTGGGCCAATCTATTATCAGTCAGTGCTGTATGCTTTTTCTTTACCCAGTCTTTACACCAGGCTTTTCAACAGGCGCACAATGAAAGAAGATATAATTGTAATAATCACAAGTGTTTTTACAAACGAGGGGTTTTTTTGAGGTGAGTCATGCCCACTTGAGCAGTCTTTTAATTCATGTACTTAGATTTACTTAACAAAAACAAGACAGGCAGTGTGTCTGTGACAAGTGGTTGGTACAAAGCATTTTGTACGGTGAATTTGATGTTTGCAAGGTCAGCTTTTCCCGCTAAATTGTGACAGTGTATCAGGGTTTACATGTGCAAAACCCCCTCATATTTCAGTCCTGGGTTCTTTGCTCTGGCGCTGAGCCTCAGTCTATTTCTGCTTTGTTAAATGCCTTCCTCTTACAATACTGGTCCAAGATATGCTTTAGGAGAACAATGTAATAACTTGGATATAAGTTTGATATTAATATTCAAGTTTCCAGTACCTGCTTATCTGTGCTGACTCCTTGCTTGCGGATTTGAAATTCTGAATAGCAGTCTTAGGATCTGCCTAGTTGAGTACATGCATCATTAATTCTTTTTCTGCAGCCTGGTGATGTATTAGACGCATCACTTTTGGCTTGTCTGCAGTCTTAGGTACAGTCTTTGGTCGTCAGGTTAAGTACAGATCTTTGGAATTGAAGCCTTTTACTGGAGAGAAATTTTCAGTCTGCCATTTGCTGTAAACCTCTTGTAGTAGCATTATTTTAATCCACATCACTGGTCAGCTACCTGACTGCTGACACAAAGGAGGACCTGTAATACAAACAGCAGGGCAAGTCAGGGGCTGCTGCTTTTGGCCATGGTGTGGTCCAGTGAGCTTAGGCCAACTTAGAAACCACACCCGAATAAAAACACTTGCAGTCAAACAAAAAGCTGCCTCTGTGGAAATAAAGGCAAAAGTATATGGATGTGACTTAAGCACTAGAGTGCTGTCTCCCACTCCTCGACTAGATAATTTGTCACTGGTGAAAGATACAGGTTTTTGGTTCGAGCTATAGACTTCTTTCTCCCATACCTTTCAGTAGGTAGACAGAGTTTATACAGTGTGCAATACTTTCACCCTTGCATTTAGGCTAACTGGAACTATCTGCTGCAGGTTTGCTGCTTTATTGCAGGCAGTGCCTCAGATTGCAGACATGATTCCTGGTCAGTTGGGAAAGAACGTATTAGAGAATATTTGGTTTACGTGTGAGGAGTGATCATTCTTCAGTTGGACCGGTGACTCCAGCTGCAACGTTGTTAGTAGTCAGTATAGGCAATAAAACTGCAATAAAGCATGTAAAGGAAAGAAGTCTGCATTGTAGTCAGGCAGCTTTTAAGATAGCGTTACAGCTAATGTTCAAAGATTAACCACAGACTTTGTGTGCTGGCAGTTGATCATTTCCTATGATAGTTTATGTTTTAATGCGTATTAAATAATACCAAAACCAGTGGTTTCCACCACAAGAACACTATGAACTCTCAGACTTTCTTACAGGCCATACAAAAGAAACAAATTTGTCATTTTCCCGTAATGGTGGTTCCTGGCACTGGTTGCCAAATGCTGCCAATTTCCAGACCATGGTTTGGGAATCAGCGCCACAGAGAGTGATTGGAAAAATGTTGGAAAGATAGTGAGCCTAAGTCTGTGATATGGAAATAAGAAGACAAATACAGTCCTCGGGGCGTTTGACCTAGAGAGGGATTCCATGTCATTGAAGATCACAAGTGTTACTAGATGGCCAGATGCATCAGCCCCCAGCTGCCCTGCTGACCTGAGTGCTGCCCCCGTCTTGCAAATTTGACAGCTGTAAGACTATACTATACTATATAATTAGCGACTTCCCTATATGCACGTGAGCTGATCGGTTTCTCCAGGCCCAAGAACGGCTCTGAAATACCCATTGCATTTGTTCTCTTTTGGAGTGAAGTTGAATCCTTTAGTAGAAACCCAGTGGAAGTGTCAAAGATGGTCACCTCCTGCACTGCCATCAGTGAACGCTCCTGGGGGCTTTTTTCCTGAAGGCTGTGACTTCAGAATCTGACACAAGAAGTTTTTTCTTCCCTCCTGCCTTGCCTGCTTCTCTCTCAGCCTTTTCTAGGAAATGCCTGGTGCTTTGCAGGATGGGTTGGCTTTGCACCTCAAACCTTCCTTTTCCTAGTTACGTGCTCTCAAATAGGTGGATGAGAAGGAAAGAGGGTGAGCAAAATTACACGTATATTCATACCTACCCTTTTGTAGAGCTGGCCTCAGGCTAAGACGAAGGGCTGGGAAGATTTGAGACCTCATGGATGCCTCCCAGATTCTTTTCCCACTGTGTCATTTCCTTTCATCGGAGTCTGGTCCTTCAAGCTCACCTGGGTGTGTTCACAGGTAGCCAGACCTGTATTGTGAAAGAGAAATTAGACACTTAACCTTGGCAATAATTAACTCCCATAGCCTTGTTTGCAACCTCTTTGTCGTGCATTTATTGTCCTTTGTTTGCTCACTTCTAAGGAAATTCTTTTTTGCATTTTATCAGGCTTTTATGAATCTGAGCAAGTGAAGAATTAAACCATGAGGCTCAGGTGCAGAGGAAGGGTTTCTTTCTTTCTTTCCTTGGCAATTCACCTGTATAAACATGTATTGGGGGTGGCTGGAGCTCAGTGGCAATGATAGTGGTGTGAAAGCATAATAAACAGGTTTCATGTAGCGTTTCTTGCTAAGACCCTGCTTGAGAAACCCCTGATCGTGTCTTCTAGACCGATAACTTTCTTGTCCTCAGCAGGTTGAGGAAGACTGGGTGAATTGCTCTGCTCTTTGTGTAAGCTGTGCTGAGCCCTGCAAAAAGGTAACTGGAATCTCTCCTTGCCAATACTGACATGTCAGGGCAAATAAACCCAAGAACAACCAGCCTGGCTACTTAACTGTTGTGCTCCCTGACAGAAAATGGTGAAAGCCATCATCTTGAATGTGCGAATGCTCTCAAATTATTTTAATCTTTATTAAAAAGAGTGTCTTTTCCAAGGTGACTTTTTAACTCAGGCCTCTTGCTTTGTATGTCTTTTCTGTGTGCACACACACACACAGTGCTTTGCACAACGTTGGCATCTGCTAGCAAAGCGTTGCTTGCCAGCTAATAAAAAGGAGCAGTTCACAGCTGTTGAGGGATACTTGCTTAAGCGTATGGGAGTGAGGCTTGATCTTTGTGATTAAAAAAAAAAAAATTATTTTTAAGTGGAATGTCATATATGTCTGGCTCTTTTGTGTACACAAGAATACTTTTTTTTTGTCTATTTTGCCTTGGGGACTATATTAGAAGCCAGATTTGGGTCTGTGTTGAAGCACTCCAAATTGACTTTCCTATACAATCAAGTTTTCCTTATCTGCTGCTGCATGTGCAGCAGTGAATTGCTTCTCTGTAATTTCCCATAAAAACGTTTCAAGAGAACTCAGATGTACTTAAGCTGTGGTTTCAAGGAGCAAAGTGAGCTGATGTACTAGTCCTTTCACTCAGCGCTTTGCTCCTGTGACGTACCTTGCTCTAGTTTCTGAGTTCACTGTACCCAGCAAAAAAAAAATAAAAAAATTCCTGGACAGTTTTCTCATCTTCTCCCTTTGCACTGGCTTCAGTGCTCATCTGGTCTTCTGCTGAGCCATTGTATACACTAATGCAGAAAAAAGTACATGCAACAAAACAAGTGGTTAACTTTCTGTACAGTTAGAATGCTGAAATGGCTCAGTGCAGGGTTCAGTGAACAAAGTTGTTAATATGAGCAAGTGGAAACACTTGAGTAGGGATCATGGGATGATGTCCAGGATTTAGAGTGCCCTGAAAATTGAAATTGATTCTTGGTGTGCCTGTTGATGCTGCTGTCAAAGATGCTATTCTGAGATTTCATTTTCCTGTGTGAACTTAGTGGACTTACGGAAACTGCAGTCCAGCAGTCCTATCCTGTTTTGAAATGCATATTACTCCAGATAGTATCTTATTGATGTCTTGCATAATACTATTTTAATTTAATTATTGCTGACATTTTTCAGACACTGTCAGAGAATTTGGATGACTTGTAGGAGTAACCTTCAAGATGAATAAATCTACCTAACTTATTCTACTGAAGAAAAGATAATATTGATGTGGTTTTAGTCCATCTAATTATCTTTTTTTTGGTCTCTCTATTTGTCTTAGTATTACTTCATACTTGTGTCTCCTTTCACATTAGTGTATACTGTTTGTTTAGGTTTATGTTCCCAATAAATGGGTTATTTTGCTTCTGATATTCCTGAAATGAATCCTGAATGAAATTGTAGACTCATATTTTTGGTGTAGATTTAAGATGGTAGCAGGTAATCTGACTGGAATGTGTGTCAGTACAGTACATACAGTAGGATACTTACAATGGTGATCAGTGGACTAATTGAATCATTCCACGTTTTCTGTGATGTTTTCTCCTTATTGACATTATCATAAGAGAAGTGATTTTGGAGCTTTAAAATGCTTTTCTTGTTATAGAAGTCATATTAATTTTTTTCAAAATTTTGGTTTTTTCCTTTATTCTCATCCTGTACCTGTGAAGAGGGAATGTTGTTCTTAAGAAGAACGTGAATTTCAGCTAACTGAATAAGGCTTTTTGGTTTTGTACTAACTACAGCAGTTGGTCTAATGAAACCAGAATTACTGCTTTCTACAAATTTTTCTTGTTTAAAATATTGGTGAAAGGTGGACATTTTCTTTTATCCATGCATTTGATTTAACATATTTAGAAGTGAATATAGCTTTTGATTCAGGGTTTAAAAATAAAGCAAACAAGCAAGCAGCTTCAAAATGCAAACTGAACTTTGAACTTAGAAGTAGATCTACTGACTTTAATGTATCTATTTAAGCTTCTTGCTAAACTGCAATCATGAGATGTATCTACAGGTAGTTCTGGTATTTGTTATGGAGCCAATTAAAAAGGTGGATATTAGCTCCCTTCCCTGTGCTGCGCTTCAGAGCCCCTTCAGTGCCAGCCTAAGGGTTTATGGCATCATGCAGTGAAATAGTTTACTGAAATGATCCAGGCTAAAAATAACCTTCTGAAAAAATGTGGCATGAGACAATAATGAGTAACTGAAGGTAAGCAAGGCTGGCAATTTTTCAAGCCTGCTTTGCTGCTGAAACAGAAGCACCATGTAACTGCCCCCACAGTGATTGTTCTCATCCGTGAGCAGTGCCAAAATGGCTGTGGCAGTCTTTGTGGCCTCTTCACCAAGTGCTTACTGGTGTCCTCTAAAAGGTCATTTCTGTGATGCATTTCTCCCCTTCTCTGTTCAGTTGGGTTGGTACAAGTCTTTTGGAGGCCACCTGTGAACTGGGTCAAGAAACATAAATTTTAAGAAACCTGTATAAAAAGGAAAAAAGGTGGGGTTAGTTTAAATTTTCACCAGTTGCTTAGGTTGACATGTGGCGCTGCAGAAATAGTGCTGATGTGAGCTGCTCAGGTTGTCAGTGCTGCACAGGGAAATGTCTGTGGAAGCACTGCCTGAGCTGGCGGGGGTGCTTGATCAATGAGAAGGTCCTAAACTGCTGCAAGCGTATGTTAAAACTTTCAAATATTAAAAGCATACATGTAAAAAACGACATATTTGACTGTATTTCTGCCATTTACTGCATATAATATATAAAAGATTTTCTGGCAGCCAAAATGCTGTACACCCAGTTTTACGCAAGAGTTGGGAGTCTAGCATAAGCGCTCTGTTTAAGAATGTTTAAGCATGATGATGTGGACACACAGAGTAACTGCAAAGCATCCAACAAACCACCTCTTAATCTGTAATGTGCAGCTCAGGCTCTAATGTTTTACATCCCCATTCAATATGGACATTCACTTGACTTCAGTCTTCATGCATACTGGGCACAGGAAAAACAAGCAGTGAACTTTACAGATCAAAAATGAAAGGACAACCAACATGTGTAGTAAAGAAATTCGACAATTTCAACTGTTAGGGTGGAAAAACAGATTTTCACTTAAAACTCTTCTTTCATATCTGAAAAGTAATTATTTCTAATTGATTTTTTAGTAAAAAATCATGTTTCCTTAAAGTGCTGTAATTATCCTGTGCCCAAATTCTCCACTCCGCAAAAGTAACATTTCCTATGAGAATGGGTATTAATTGTCTTATATCCATGTCTCAGTGTGCATTGCCTGCTGCATTTTCCTAGAGTTTCATGTGTTTGTAGCATTCTTAATTTCTACACCAAACTACACTGCGGTGGTCATGACTGTAAATATGCAGTGCATCGGCTTCAGCTTTGTTTCATGACCGTTTCTAAGGATTTATGTTTGTTTAAAATAATAAAGATTGACTCAACATATTACTCCAAAAGTTATTAATGGTTTGTCTGTAGGCCATTACATTATGAAGAAACCAAAGCATGCTTTGAGAGCATTTACTTTTTTCTCTCAGGATTGCTGACATACAAAGTACAGCTGTTCAGCAGTGCACATAATATTCGCTAGCAGTACCAGATAAAAACAAACAGTACAGGAGAAATGCAATAGTGAGAGAAGCTTCTATTTTCTTTTTAATAGAAAAACAGCTATTCATATCTCTGAATACAGATTTTGGTAAAAATTAATAGTATTAGAATGGGATAAAGCTGTGCATCAGAATTTTGTGAACTGCTCATAATCTGTCAGTATTGCTGTTTTCTAGTATTTTCCATGTAATAATTACTAATATTTTTTGTGCGTCTGATTCTTCAGTCAGTGTATGTCACCAAATACCTATACTTAATACTTCAGTTATATATTTGAATATGCAACGCCCAGTTGATGCACATAGGATGCATAAAATGGAAATGTTGATTTGACAGTAATTGCAAATTGTATTGCTTTTTCCATTGCTTTCCACTCCCACATCAACTCCTTCTGCATCAGGGTTAGATAAGCACATGGCAGGATGGTGAATGTAGGAGCATCTTTTGCAGTTGGTAGCTTGCATGCCTCTTCGTGAGTAAATATAGGAACCAAAATTGCTTTCATCCAGATTAATTTTTAGAGACATCTATGAATAAGTAAACAGCAAATGATGTCCTTTAACTGAAATAGTAATTAAAAATACCTTAAGCCACCAGAAGCTGAGCTTTTTTGAGAGGATTGCCTTTATTACTCTTCCAGGTCCAGTTGAATTAGCTGTGCTGTGCATTTGTTCTGAGTAATTGTAGAGGAAGGTCTGTTAAGGTTAGAAATCAAATTCTTCTCTACTACGCTAAATGAATTGCTGCTTTCTGCCTGCCAGAGGCACTGCTTCAAAACAAAACCAACCCAACCCACAGGGAGTTAAAATATTTTTGTCCTAAGTCGTCATGTCTGGCCGAGGAGTGACCTCAACCTTCCCCTGCTCTGAATCATTGCTGAGATACTCACGTGCTCTAAATAGACCGAGGCAGGTTTCAGTGCCAGAAACTGTTTGTCTTTTCTTGTGTTGTGGATGGCTAAATGAGTACAACCTTGACATTGTTAGAAAGGGCGCAGCTACACCCAGTTATTGTAGGTGTAGTAGCAGATTAACCACTCTAACTACTTTCATGTGTGTAATCTTTCTAATCTTGATCAGGTGGCCATGTTGCTTTTCTCCTGTGGCACGTAGGCAGAGCTTGACTGCGGTTCTAATCCTGAAGCTGTTTTTACAGTGGTAAGTGCAGACAAAAAAAAAAAAATTCAAGGAGTTGAAGTATCGCATACAATGTTAACGTTGAGAAGGTTAGGCTGCATTTATGTGAAAACCCCCAAACAATATATTTGGATTAAGGAAAGTTATTAAAGTGATTCTTCAAGAAATGTCTGAAAGCAGTGCTTTTCATACTTACCCAAATTCTGTGAACTCAATAACGTAAGCTATGATGTAGTCAGTCTGACAAAATCAGCACACAGTTTCTGGCAGTAGTCAAATTAATACTTCAGAGGGAGAAGAGATGCTGGAAGCAAAGAAATTCTTTCCTGACTGTTGTATTCTTGTCTTTATGATCAAACCCATAAGTTGCACGATTACAAAACTTACTGGTGAAAAAGCTGTTCAGGCCTTCCCTTACTGTCACCCATTAGTGTATGAATGAGAACTTGCTTTCTTTTAAAAGCAGAAAGGAGAGCTGTCTCTCCTCTGATACTTGTGAATTACAGTAATTCTAGTTAGGCTGTTTCAACTTTGCTAAGTGTGTGTATTTTGGGTTTTAGTAGTTTTGTTTTCTGTTTTGGCAGCAAAGAAGAACTTAAGAAATTAATTGGTACCGTCTTAGTAGCTTCCAGCTTTTTGTTTTCTTCTACAAGTTTCTGATAGTCTGGCTTAAGTTTCATTGTCACTGAAAGGGAAGAACAGTTACTTGAACAGCTTTGTTTTCTTTAGATAGCTTTCCTGAGCTTATGGTTTCTTGTAATGGGGCTGTCCTATACTCTCCCTCACTTAGTATTTTCACTCACTTCATGACCTCAATCCAAAACATATCCAGGGCCTCTGAGATACAGTCTAGCCAGCAGTGCCAAGGTCTAGTGAAAGAGTATGTTGTAATATAACATGAATATATTAACTGAGTAGCTCTGTACTCTGTTAAGTATGGCAATAAAACCATAGTTATATCATGCTTGTAGTTTAGAAGAATAAACAAGAACCCTTCAATTTAGAAAATAACGCTAAGATCAAATACAGTAGCAGTTGCCTTTGGAGCTGCATCCATAAGCTGCTTCTGTCATGTGGAACACTACCTTATTATATTCTTCTGCTTTATATAGGTCCATGTAATTTTTTTATCCTTCTGAAATCTGAGCATTAAATGATATTAATGTCAGTAAGCTATTAAGTGCTGTTACTAACACCTGCTTCATGTGACTCATTATCTTCCATATGTCATGCACAAAAATGCGTTTTCCAGTTTGGTTTTTTTTTTCCCCCAATAGACATCATCTATTTGGAAGTAATCTAATACACTGTTTGCATTAGCTGATGTCTAGGAGATACTTCTTCTACATATTTAAATGTAAGATATTCCTTAGCCTGAAACTGTAGAAGAAATTTCCACAAGAACTGTAACCATACTGTGGCTCTCATGTCTCGCATCCCTCTCACTTTTGCAATAAAATGACAGTAAGGAACGATGAGAGAGAAGTGGAAACACATCAGGATGGAAGTTACCGCTGTATAAGCATACTTTTTTGCTCAGCAGGGCCTGAGAGACCACAGTGCCAGCCAGCCAGACGGCTGTGGTACAGTGCTGGTGCAGAAGCTCCTAACGCCCTCTGACGTGGTCCGATGGCATAATACATTTGCAGTGTGGAGTGGGTATTTCTGGGAAGGGAAACTGCATTAAAGTGCAGTAATGTGGGTTATGAGAAGTTTTCATTGAGTCTCCTGTCACCAAATCAAACATGGCATTCAGTGTCAGAGGCAGTACAGATAAAAGCTTTATGTGTATTAGTAAAAGATCTGGCTTTATCTTGTGCTTTTTGGAAGGTCATCATTGTGATTCACATTTAAGAACATTGCACTGCACATTTCGTCTGTTAAATAAGAAAGCACTGGGAGCAGAGGGGCTGGAGCAGGCCGATAAGTGAAATTCTGTCTGTTTGGCGTTTCAAATAGCAGATCTCTTTAATGCAGTCCATGTGTTCAGCCTTGCTTGCCTTAAGGTGGTAGAGTTTTCATACTGGGGGAGGTAATAATTTGCAAAGAACTGTTATTTTGCAATTCAGTACTAAGATGTACGTATAGAATTAGCTAGAAAGGAGTCCTTGCCTTTACACAGGGAATAGAAACCTCTGTGTAATTTTGGGGGTTACTATTTGGTTTGATTTCAGTGCTCGTATTCACTCAATGACACAAACACCCTCTTTGTTTATACAGTGGATGAATGGAAATGTGAACAGGACCGAAAGCAGGTGTTTGTGTTACAGAGGGGAATGTTACGACAATATTTATAGGCTATTCATTTATTATTGAAGTTATTTGAAGTTGTTGTGTAAGATAGAAGTTGAAGTAGAAAACAACAAAGTCCAGTTTTATCTAGAGGACTGGTCTCAGCCCTGCTGCAAACCTGCAAAATAGATGTTAATAGGAGATGAATTATTTCTTTCTCACCTGTTAATTTTTAGCTTGTTTAGAGTCTGATTCTGCCTCTTCCATAGTGCCTTAACACTTGAGTGTTAAAACTAACTGTGGGTACTCTCCATAAGCTTGTGTGTAATGGAACTATTCAGCATGCAAAATACTCCTCAGGACTGTGGAATTGGGTCCCTTGGTATTGTAAAAGGGGAATCATACAGATCACAGACTTCTGCCTGTAAATGTTAGCAATGGATGAGCATGGCTAGCCAGTAAATCGATTTGATGTCTTTGCTTGTCCTGTACTAACTGTCCTCTATGGAAATACACGGGGTGGGTGGCACTTCGGTTTGTTCTTTGTTGTTTGTAACACTCCTTTGGCTTGTTTAGTGAATGTACATGCCAGAGTGAACCTCTTCAGCTGGCAGGATGCTGATGATAATGTGGGAAATGGACGAGTAAAATTTTAACTGATACATATGAGTACAACATGGATAGGAACTTCGTTAGAAACACTTAATACTAGTCTTTCTCAACTAACAACATCAATTCATTTTTTTCTTTTTTTTCCCTTTTTTTTCCTGGAAGGGATGTGTTTAAAGTGTTGGTTTGGTCAGAAAATTGACTAAAATTGGTATGAGTTTATATATCATGTTGGAAATTACATATGCTCATTTTACTTACAGAAATAGGTTTTCTTGTAGATTGGTTCAGGAGGACACGCACAACTTCAAGAAAACAATAAAGCCAGACTGTGTTCTCTTTCATGAATTAATGTTTAAGTTTCAAGTGAAAAATTGTTTCGTTACTGGTGTGATGCCAGAGACATGACTCCATGTAGAATTTACAGCTTGGTAGTATTTAGAAAGGCCACCTGACCACATGGATTTGTAAACTGAGTATGTTAGGCAGGAATCACCAAGGAAAAAAAGCTATGGAGCCTCCTCATGTCACTTAGCCATTTGGTTTTCCGGCAGAAATAGCAGTTTTAAGGTACACTAGGTTCAAGAGGGGAAGAATTAGCCATCTTTCCCAAGAAGTAACTTTTAAATTCTGAGAAGCACACCTACTTTACTTAAAGATGTGAAGAGAGGATTTATTATAATTTCATACATTCAATATAACTGCCCAGTATAAAATTACTTTTAAGGGGTTGTTTGGAAAGCTGGTTAGGAGTGCAGCATGTAATTTTTTAAAACCCTGTTCCTATGTGCTCTGATTTCCATGACACAATTCTTTAGGGACAGCACATTTGTTACAGGAGGCTGAATTGTTTCCTTTCGCAAAGCCTTACAGGCTCTGAATCTCCCACTGGCTGCTATCCAGAAAGAAAGATTTGTGGGTTCTGCCCAGTGTCTGCAAATGTGTGATGGTATTTATATCCATTGAGTTGTTTTCACTGTAGCTAGATCTGGTGAAACACTTGTGGCTTTACCACAAGTAAAAGACTTGTGGTAAAGGCTGAGAACTTTGAAATCAAATTCTGTGCTCGAAGACATGTTCTGACTTCCATCGCATCCCTAGTTACTGGGTGGGAAGGAGGATCATCCTAGTTGTACATCAGCCCTCTCAGAGGGGGGAAGTCAGCAAACCTTTAAAGAAAGAAGTAAAACTTCAGTTTTTGAAATAATAATAATAATAATAATAATAATACTGTTTAAGCGTGGACAAAAAGCAGAATATTGGCAAGTTAAGGGCTAAACTGAGACTTCAAAGGTGATTCACAATACTTTTTATTGGTAGAGTCCTTAAAACCCAGTTAATTCTGCACAGCTGTACGGTTGTGTTAAGTCTTTCACAGATGGGACTTCTAAAAGAAAAAGCTGCCTTTTTCTTCTTCTATTTTTCTAAACTGGTGACAACAAAGAGAAGGACAGACATTTCACTACCATGTGCACCTTCATGTCTTCTGTCTCTTTTTCCTCTCCAAGAAGCTTCCACTAAGAAGAAAAAACAATAGGGCCAGTGACAAAACCTCCTTGTTTTGAGAAGCATTTCCAAGCATGAAAACAATACCAATGCAATGCTTTTCTAGACCAATTTTTTCTTAAATTGACAGTGATTGACTTGTTCTTCATCTGCAATTTCTTCAAGCTATTTACCACTTCCTCCAGATATGGTTCAATAAAATTATGTTCTCAGATTTTTCCATATGGTGTTCCATATTTTAAAAAGGGGGTAAAGTTTTGGCTCCAGAAAGAAAGGATGGTCATGGCCCCTTGAAACCTGCTTGCCACCTTTGAGCTTTAAAATCCACAGTCTGATTGGTAGATGAGGGTACTGTGCAGGTTTGGCCCTGTTCCTGGCTTTGCTCTATGTTTTCTACATAGTCTTAAGTAAAGACAGTGGTCAGTCTACCTGCAGGTTTCCTAATCTCTGAAACAAGACTTACGGCTACCTTAAAATGGAAATCAGGAGATGCTTACTGAAGTCAATAAAGACTGACTTAGAGATCCTTAAAAAGATGTTTGTACATGGAAATAATTTTCCTTGAATACGCATTCTCTTCTAACTTACACTTTTCAAATGGCTTTATGGCATTAGATCTAGAAAAAAATCGTATTCGATGAAACATACATGGCATAAAACCTTTTGGCTTAGTTCTGTACATGTGAGTGTAACTGGCTGAAGATTCAAGTACCAGTGAAAGGATGTGGTAACTTTTCCTTGGAACTGGCAGAAGTTCCTGTATTTGGAACTTTTAAAACCAGACTGGGTTGCTATACTGGAAAATATACTGCAGAGAAGACAGTGCTTTACTGGTAGGAAAATAGGCTGGGTATTCCTATAAGCCTCTCTATCTACAGCTAATGAAGTTGTAAATGATAGTTATTTTAATTTGCCTTTGTTTTCCTGGTTTTGCTGGATGTGGCCTACAGCATGACTGAAGCCCTCAGTCTCACGCCAATGAAAATGGCCATTGACATTTCTGTGTTTAGTTTCTCTTGTTAAGTGCAAGGAGAAACTTCAAGGGTGTAGCTAAAAAAATAGTGATTTTTTTTTTTTCTTTTTTTTTTATCTTCCAGATGGAAACTTGCAAGCATTTGCCCAGCAGGGCGGAGTAGAAAAGTTATCTTGATTGTGTAACTCCAGTCTTTAGCTCTGCAGCCCTGAGAACACTTGAGCAATAGATGACTGCTGTTTGCCGTTGGCTAGATAATGTTTTTGTTTCTAGGCTGTGGACTGTAGACTGACTTTCACACAAGCCAATGGCATGGGGCTTTCCCACACTTGCAACATCACTGGTTTTCCAGCAGTATGACATGTGTTGTGTACAGAAGTTACATTTCAACTGGAACGCCTTCTGCTCAGGTCAGCCAGCAGTTGGGCAAAACTGTGCCTGTTCACCAAGTCAGCAGCGTCTCTCAGCGCGAGTGCACAGCGTACAACAAAATCGTTTTTAAATACTACACTACGGGCTTATGGCTGTTACTTTTTTTTAGCTGCAGATTCATAACCTGCTCCTCTCCAGCTTGAGTTTCTGGGAAGTCCTCCTGCAGCAGGTGTGGCTGAGGTGGCATCTAGGAGCTCCAGGACCTGGGAGCCTGACCTAGTCTGCAGAAAGGATTTCAGCGGGCTTGGGTCGGAGGCGTGAAAACAATCAGGCATATGGGTGCAGATGGACACAGTTGTTTTTAACTTGGGATGGTATCTGGAATACATGGGGGTGTGTGCTTTTTAAGACCCTCGGTCTGAGAGTTTGCTGAGGGGCCTGCTCCAGAGGTCTGTGTGTACACACGTGGTGTTTGCAGAGAGGTGTTTGGAGCCTGTGGTTTTGTCTGACTCTGAAGCTAGAGGGGTTTTTTTCTTCATTTGCAGTCCCTCACCCTTAGAAATGGCAGATACAAGTCTTGAGGCTTTGATGATGTAAAAGTTGATTTAATCCAATTAAATCTCCTAGGAAGTTTATCCTGTGGTTAAAGCAACTTTCTTTTGCTTGATAGCGTGAAGTTAAGTGCTTTGGAAGGAAAGGAATTTAAGGTCTGATCTGTTGACCACTGAAATTTTCTGTTGTGCTGGCCTAGGAAAACATTTCCAATACAATAGCTGAGATTTTAAGTCTCAGTCTAGTTTTGTTTTTTTGAGGGTTTTATGTAAGAATAAATGTTCAAAAAAGTGTTTCTACTTTTGTCAAACTCATGTAATACAGGACCAGTTCCTATTACTAATATTTGTTTTGACCTGTGAGGAAGTAGACAAGTAAAATAAATAGTAGCCTAGTTCCCAACTATTTTCTTGACATAACTTGGTGGTATTTGGAGTTGTTGGGAGACTGTAGGTCTCACTGCAGTCTGTGCTGTACTAGAAACAAAGGTGAAGCTGGTTGAACACCTTAATTATTATTTGAAGTAGCATGCATTAAAATTGAGTTAAGTAGAGTGTGTAGGTATGGTTACAAAGGGCTAGAAAATAAAGGAAAAAGTATTATGAGCTGATGTTTTCAGCACTGAGGTAGAGGCAGTGCTGTGCCCCCATGAAGGGTCGTCTGGATCTGTTGTACTTCTCTCCTGCCATTATCGTAGTGCTATCTCACTAAGTCCCAGCTGTCCAAACCTCATTGCATAAAAATAATGCCTTTTGGGTAGTGATTGCATTAAGTCAAGTTTTGTATGCCCATCCTGCCAAGGGATCAGAAAGTTCACTGGTCGTTTTTTTACCTGTTGCTTTGGAAAATATCCTGGTGTCACAGAATGCAATAATGCCACTCTTTGATGTTTATACTAGCTGCTTTTCCTTTTTAATAATCAGAGCAGGAGGAAATGTGTTGAATTAGCTGCATGACAGAAGCAGAGGAATTCATTAAAGAAAGTAAAATGAATTCGACTCAAGTTTCAGGCTTCTGGGTTGGAGTCACAAAGCAGTAATCATCTTCTAGTTGTTTTTAATGATTTCTTTTGTGTCACTTTCCTTGTCTATGAAACCGATAGTTACTGTTAGTGTGGGTGAGTCTGAGAAAATGAGCAATGTCATTGAGGCTTTGAGCAGTGTAAACAATAACCAGTACCCTTCTGTTGTAGTCTCTGAAATGTTTGTCAAGACCAAGGGAGAGAGAGTGGATGAATCAGGATGTTACGTTGGGAGTATGTGGTCTTCACATGTAGTTTGCCATTTCATATACAAACCAGCTTGGTAGCAACTGGAATACTTTACCAAGTGATGGCAGTTTTGTATCGTAGGTGAAATAAATGAGTAAATGTTTGGCTTCATGCAAGGCTTTAGAGAGACTCCATAAGTCTTACAGCAACATTAAGCTGTGTGCCCCTTCTTTTATCTGATTAAAAGTTAGAGCAGGACACTGAATCTGTGTCTACAGACCATGGCATCACACACAGACAGTCTGTCTCATCTGTGGCTGATTTACCTGCCAGCTTGAGGTCTATGAGACACATCCTTTTTTTGTCAAACTTTACATGCACTGCACAGCACATATGTACACATTAGCCCCTGATGTCTCTTTTCCCCCCTGAGAAATAATGCTGTTTTGCATCTATTTCCCCATAGCTCTAAAGGAATCCTGAGAAGGGAAGGGTTCCAAACCTACGCTGTTCACTTAACCACTTAAGTGAGTTGAATCTGAGCCTTACCCTATCCATATTTTGGTCCCTATCTACAAGGGGGTAGTAATGTTTTATGACTATATAGGAATGGATGGTTGATTACTTAAGCAGGGTGGCATTAATGTAGTTCTTCTTGAACACAACATGTGTGTACCTAAGGCTGATGAATAATGGGCCTGGCTTGAAAAGGCAGATGTGCAAAAATGTGAACATGTATTAGCTGGGCATATCAAACACGCATTTGAGCCATGGATTCACCAGGATGACTGATGGGACTACCGACCCCTTATTACTGCTGCATAGTGTGGTGTCCACAGTCTGGGTCACTGGTGTGGAAACAGTACACTATGTGTTAAAGTCTGCATGACACTTTATTATGTAGATCCACTTCTGATTTTATTGAATTAAGCAAGTACCAAAGCTACAGTACAGTAAGATGTGGCAGCTGAGCCTTAGGGCTGACTTGTCCCATACCAGCTTTTTGGGCTTTGCTATATTCATCCTAACATCTATCTCTGTAAGAACTTTGGTCACTCAAGGAATGCCTTAAATATGATGTTCATTAGCTCCTTTATCTTATTACAGACTAAGTTTTTACATGCAAGTCTGTGTTAAACTAAAGAATTGAACAAATGGTGTCTTACCCAAGAGTAGCTTGGAAATCAGCAAATAGAGGAAGGAGTCTGCAAGTAGAGCAAGACTTGTGTTACTGATGGCTGAAGAGTATGTTTCTTTTAATTCCAGAAGCAACTGTCAGAACAATTTTAAAATCAGATTTTTCTTTCCATTATTGAAAATGTAAACAGCCTAAGGAGAATCCATCCAGAAATCAGATGTTGCAAATGAGATCAGGCAAATCCATGATCATATGCCATAAACAGATTCTAAAGGGAATAGCTAGAGGTACGCCCTCTAACATCCCTAATTTAATGACTGTACTTGCTAAGGAAGTTCAAGAGGAATAGCTCAGCCACTTTCTAAAGTACGATGTGCTCTCCTGTTGCCACTATCAGGGACAGGGTACTAGGTTAGATAAACCATTGATCTGACCCAATTGTGAAGAGAGACTACTTCCATATGCTCTGCATGCAGTAGACACAATTGCATCGGAGCTATCTGCATAATTGCTCACCGAAGGTCTTTCAGAGCAGGATAGGTGGGTTGTGTTGTGGTGTCAGTATAGTCATCTGGGGTTGTTCAGTACAGGCTTTACAGCACAATCTTGATCTGTGAAGAGTTTATGGGTGCTAATGTAATGCAAATGATAACGGTGGTCTACAGATGTAGATACTGGTCTCCTGTAAGGGCCAGTGTGGCAGGAGCAGGGTCTACTGCAGGCATAAGGCACAAGTCTTGAGACCTGAGAGAAACCAGTGAAGAGTCTGACTTTAATCCATTAGAGCATTGTTTTGAAATAACAGTCCTAGATCCTGCTCAGAGAGGTATTCTGTGCAAATGGACATTTGTGTAATTGATATCTATATATAAGCTGGTGCTTGGGCAAAAGGAGTACTGTCCTGCCTGTATTACAGAGTCAGGATTAATTTTTGCCTAGTCTTCAGCACTAAGAATTTTCCCTGTTTATTTTTTTGCTCCGCAGAGGCCAAAGATGAGCAGAAGGGCATAGAGAGTCTAGATTTCAGCTTACGTCATAGTTTGACTAGGAAGACATTTTATTTTTGAAGTGACAGTTGTGAGTTTTAATCCATCTAATATAGGCAGATTCTTGTTATCAGCTTCTGGGACAGACGTTTGCCTTTTGGGCCATACACATGGATTGGTACCCGCTGCTGGAGTGGGATTATTTGACCAAGATCCAGAGGGGTTTAGCAGCCTGAACATTAATCTGTAAAACACTGTCTCTTATTCTGCTTCCTGTTCTTGTGTTAGATTTGTTCACAGTATTGTTGCTACGTTTGTGTCTTATACAAGCAGTTATTGAAAAATTTTAATTGAATCACATATTGTGTTACGAGACAACTATGGATATTAACTTGAAGTATTGCTACAAAGGTGATCTTTTCCAAAGTTTTCCTGAAGGCACCAGTAGTTCTGCAGATTTGACAGTTCTGATAGCAGTTGGTTTTAACAGTTCCTGTAGCTGTACCAGAAAAATGCCTTATATTTGATACCAGTCACCTCCTAGCAATCAAATAGGCCTTCCTTACAGTTGGTGTTGAACTCCAGCGATGTCTTAAGCATAAAGGGTATTACAGTTTACATGAACTAGATGCTAAGAAAGTTTTTTTTTTCAAAATGGAAAGATCTATGAACAACTATCAATATTTTTTCATTAGTGTCCTCTCAGAAAATGTGATTAAAAAGTGACAAGGAAGATATTTCAACTGCTACTAAATATTTCTTCTCCCTATTAGCTTCCAAAATTCCAATCAAGCTTTTTTATAACCTGACACAGTTTGCTATTAAGAAGCGTATGTCAACATGTCCAGTATAGCGTTGTAGAGAGAGAATGCTTATATGGTCTAAGCATTACGTTTTAAATCCTGTTTTTCTAGAACCACAAACTCAAATCCTGGCAGGGTTGACTTAACCCTCTGTCCTTCCATAGTAGGTCTGAGTTGTCCAGTGCTCTGAACATCTGCTGGTCTTCCTCCAGTGTTTATTTTTCTCCAGTGCTTTTCTTCACCTTGATACTCCATTACTGTGAGGTTTAAAAAAAAAAAAAGTCATCTGGTAAACTTCACTCAGGCAAAGAGAATGCATTTTGGTTTGGGGCAGTTTTCTCTAAGGTAAATATAAATGATGAAATAAATCCCATCCAAAGTACAATTCATTGTAGAAGAATAAATAATTTCTCTGTTGATAATGGTGGATTTTACATACTTACTGTCTAATGTCCCTCCTCCCTTTGAGTTGTTATTTAAAGAAGCTATGCAGTTACTTCTTTAAATCTTTCCTTAATCTCTTCAGTCATTAAAACTGACTTTCTTCCCTCTTTTGGAACTTTTTCCTAACTAGTTGTCACTAACTCTTTCAGAACTGACTGGAACCGGGTGTGCTGTCTGTTTCAAAGCAGCTTTCTTTGTGCTACAGTCAGTCTGAAGTGCCGGCATTGCCAGGTATCGAGTTATGAGTTTGCCAAATAGCCCAGGAGAGAGAGAATGGGGCTGGGACAGTGTTTGGAAGACCAGTCTCCGCATAAACAGTTGGTATGTAGGACATCCCCATCATGGGGGGACAGTAGATCTTGGAATATAGTTTTCAAGAATCTTGAATGGTTTAAAGGCAGCTTTTATGAAAAAGTATGAAGCCAAGGCCCAGACTAGTTGCTATGATTAAAATATCTTAGTTTTTCATACAAATAGTCACTCGCTAAGTTGGTGTTCTCATTAAGTTGCTGAATTTTCCTTACTTATATTGTCCTTGCTATAACAATTACAGTTTTTGGCTTTTTGTGATGAACAGTTGGGTAACATGTATGCTGTTGAAAAGCCTCTTTCTTTCGACCCCAGGTGTTGCCACACTTCAGTGACATTAGAGAACTTATGTTTATACACAGGAGTCGTCCTATAACATCCAGGTATTAAAAATTATAAGATGTCTATTTATTTTGCACACTTTTTTTGAGGTTGTAATTCCATAATATCTTTAAGTGGACAGTGTTACTGGAAAAATCGGTGCCATCCTCTCTTTCTACAAGGTGCTCACGTTCTCTCTGCCTTCAGGGGAACAGAATACAGATTAAAATGGGAATCTTCTATTTGGCATCAGTATCACATTATACTCATGTAAAATGTTAGTGGAAACCCAACCTACAGGAAGCCTATGGAACTAGGTCTGTGTAGTTTCCTATTTTGGGGTGAAAGACCTGTAGAAATTAAGATATCAGTGTAACAGCTCTTGGCATGCTGTGTGTTTTAATGCAAAGCCGTTTCCTTAACTACTATATGAGCAACTTTAGATATTAAAATAGTTTTTTTTTTTAAAGTGCCGTCTCTCCAGCTGGTGACAATGATTACTCTGGACTTCAGTGGGGTTTGGAACAACCACCGATATGTGTGGTTTGTTAAAGTCAAGAAATACCCATTCTTAATTTTTGCACATGTGCCTTAAGGGAAGAACAAGCCCCACAGAACAGGGTAGACAGCAGAGAACAGTTCAGTGACCTTCCTTTACCTTTCTTCCACTGAGCACTGCTTCATGCATATATTGGCAAGAGATTCAACAGCTTGGTCTTGTTGGGGTTTTTGTTTTTGGCTTTGCCTTTTTTTTTCTTTTTTTCTGTTCTTCAGAACCTTATCAAGTTCTATGATAATTGTGCTGTACTCCTGCTTTGCCCACTGGTTAAAAATTGTATACCACCTAAGTCTGATGACTTCAGAAAAGCTGTATGTGCTGTAACAAATTGAGTTCTATAGTATTCCATTATAAATGTTGTTATTTATTTTAAAAAATATTTTGGCTCATGGTTGACCAATCAGTCATGAAATCTTCTAATCTTGGCCAATGAGATTTGGAGAAATTATTTTTGTAAGTAGGAAAGAACATTGTGCAAACGTGCATGCTGTTTTTCCTTTATTGGGTTCAGATAAATGTTTTATCTCTTAGGACATTAGCAATATATTTTTCATCTCTCCTTTAGAATTAATATCTTCAAAGGAAAAACTGCTGCTTTTGAAATATGTGACCTTAACAGATTGATTTCATGATCAGTACATTTATGATATGTCTACAGTACTGCTGCAGGCAAAGATGTAGTGTGCGTAGGCATACTTGAATCAGCAGCCCACGTAAGTACCCAGTGTTCCCAGTAAGCCTGAGCAGTGTGCCCTCCAGTCTGTGCCACTCTCACACTTCTCTGCTGTTCTTGGAGTGAAGCTAGCACCAACGTGCCTGCTTGTGCTGCAGTCTGATTGCAGTGAAGATACAGCTTTAGAATTTGTTTAATTATGTATTCCTGTATTTGTTATTCCTTGTTTTTGTTTGGGAAGTTCGTTTCTAGAAAGGACGTGGGGGGAAATGAAAGCAAGTTAGGGTCTTCTTGCTCATGGTCAGGCCTAGACAGGTTTCGACCAGCTTTGCCAGGGCTTCTAGTTGTCTGCTATTGCTAGGCTAACATAGGTTAAGAACATGTATTGTTAAAATGTCAACATATTTTAAGGATCTTGAAATACGTCATGTCTTCTGAAAGGCTTCATCACTGATATGTATCATCAGATGGATGAAAGAGGTTTCCTGTTGATTCAAGACTGTATACTGCTATGCAGAAACAAAAGAAAGCATAGCTAAGCAAACCACAGTAATTTTACCTTAACGCATCCTTGCCTTTGCTAATTTTTCATTAAAGGATAGTATTTGTACATTACGTTTCTGTGTAGATTTAACCGTTCTGCTCTGCTAGTAACTTTTCTTTCTTACAACATCTAGAATTCTTCAGTACACATTTACTGTGATGATTTTAAATGTGTGGTTATATACTGAAAAGTCATCACAAAAATCTCCCATACACACAACCTTCTGTGTCAAATATGTGTAGTCAGCAAGCCTGAAAATGCCATTTTTTTTTCTGCTGGTATTACAAGCTCCCCTGGGGATCCTGAGAAGCCAGGTGTGTTCCTGAAAACTGGGGAAGTGGAGCGGGACCATAAACAAAATCCTAACTTTAGTCTGTAAATGTTTATTCCACAGTCGTTGCAAATAATGTCTAAGATTAAAATGTTAAAGAGATTATAGAAAAAAATGTTTTTCTTTCTTTCATTAATCTTACAGATTTAGTCAGATTACTGTGTTTGCCTGGATACTTAGACAGTATTTGCATGTAAGTTTTGGGTTGTGAAAGGAAAGCTGTTGAGAACTTACAAGTTTATTTGTTTAAATCCTTTATTTCAAACTTATAAGCTACTAAACAAAATCTCAAAAATAAATAAATAAATAATATTTCACTATTCATTCCCTGATGCTGGAAATGGAGTACAATCCAGCTTGCCTTTTTGTAGGTGCTTTGATGCTATTTGAGCAAACAGGAGTTAGGGTTTGCTTTTGTTGTTCAACCATGGTTGAAGTATGATTTGAAGTTGCTCAGTGAGTTGGTATATCGAATTAAAAATGTCTAATGGTGCTGTTTCACACTATCGCCATATGCTCAATGAGTGTTCTTCTTTGAAATAAAAGGAATGTTGTACTTATCCAGTCCTGAATCCTTTTTAACTTGAAGTTCAGAATGAAAGCATTCCAGGTTGTTAAGGAAAAGCAAGTCTGCCATTACCATATGGTTTCCTTTAAAGGTATTTGTGCTTGAAAAGTCTGCATTGTATTAAATTTGAAGCAACGTAAATGCTGTAGTATTTGGCTCTTTTTCAGCAGGATAACCTTTGAAACATAGTTCTGTAATGTAGAAAACCTGCTGTTAAGCATTGCTGTTCATCTATAAATAAAGTTTTATAAAAGAGCTTTCACTTTCCACATCTGGTATTAAAACAAATTTAAGGCTGGCAACAATGCCCCAGCTTGGGCCCTGCATGTAGTTGTTTACCCACCCATCCCTCTGTTGAGCCTATTGAGCTAAGACAAAATTTTTTAATTTTTTTTTTTCAGATAATAACCTTACGTAATGTCAGATAAAGATTTTAGAATCAGATCTACCCAGAAAAAGAAATCGGAGCTGTAAATTTCATGTGCCTTTCATGGGTCCAAAGTTGATATTCATAGAAGGGTGAATTATCAGAGCAGGGAAGGTAAAGTCACTGGTTGTCCTAAGAGCTGAAATCTCTGCTTTCTTTATCCCAAACAGAATGGCAGACCCAGAGGCATTGCAAACTTACCCTTTCTTATACAAGCTTGCTTTTATCTCCTTCTGAAATTGTGACCAGTTCTGTAGGAGGGAAAGGTTTAGTCTTCAGTTTTGTTTGGTCCTTTGCCTGATGAAAGCCACTAACAAGAGCAGCGTTTGGTGCCAATTGCAGTGTTTTGTTTTGTTTTTCCGTGATCCCGAAAAATGTCTAGTACAAACCGGACCATGACCACCCACTCGTTTCACATGAGCCATGGATCACTTGCCAGATGGCAAAGACTAAGGAACATAAGATTTACTGCAGCAGATCTGTCTGTCTGCCTTCTGCATTCTGTTTAGCTCAGAATAAGGCACCACCTCCTCTCCTGCCTTACTCACCCTGCCCTTGCAATGGAGTGGTGAGTGGGGAAATACTCCCATGACGACTGTAGCAACTGTTTACATACTGAGATATGAGATTTCATTGTCCTTATCGGAGTTTGCATAAATATGGTGTTGGGTTTGGTTACAGTTAATCAGCGCTTTTCCTAAAGGAACATTTTATTATAATTTTGTCCCAAGCTAAGTTCTAGCAAATAAAAATCCCCAAGAACCACCCCCCCAGAAAAAACCTTTGCAGGCCTCGAGTGAAAGGAAATATTTCTGTTGCTGTATAAAAACTCCTTTGCAAAAGCTTGTTTTGAGTAATGCACCTTGGCAGTTTGCCACACAAATACCGCTTTATTAGTGATAATGTATGAAGGTGAACTGACTAGAAATACACACAAATTCATCGAAGTACAGCTGTCCACTCTGCCTCTGTCCAAGCTGAATGAAATGCCTAAAGTAAGGCTGAAATCTAAGTTAAAATGGAAACTTTAATATACTGGATAAAATCTTTTCAGTAGACTACAATGCTGATCCAGGAAGACTCACACTTTGAATTCAGTCAGCCTTAACATGCGGTCAGAGTCCATGCTTTAGGTCTTTTTAAATCATGCTTTCTGGCAAGATATTAGTATTTTTGCTTCACATCTAGAAAAGGTAGAGAAGCAGAGTTAACACAAAACTGGTGCACTATAAACTTTACACATTTCAAACACCCAAATTTTTGTAGTTCAGATATGTAGGGAAGAGTCAAGCATGTGTTTCTAATCTCCTTATACTTGCCAAAAATACAGAAAAAAAGAAAAAAAAAAGGGAAATTTTGAAATTATTCAAAAGAATTGTGTTTTCTACTATTTTGTCTTAACTATTGTAAATGAAGGATTTTAGTTTGTTAGAAGAATGAAAGGAGAGAGCAGTGTGTGGGATAAGCTCACCCTGACCTGAGATTTGTGCCCAGAGGTTCCCTGCAAAGAATAGTGTGTCCTTTTTCCTTACCTATATTGCAGCTTCATAATTTGTAGCACTCTGGGGATGCCTGTGTCTCAGTGATCATGTAGAGTATTATGGACTTGAAAACAAAGCTTTGAAACCCTCCACAGAGGAGGAAGTGGTGTGTGTGGCACATTTATGTGGTGAGCTTTTGCTAGTCTCGCTTACCTTACAGACAGGCCATTTGATAATTGCTGCCTGAATCTCATCTTCACTTCTAAATAGAAGGAACTTGACTGATGTCCCCTGGAGCTGTTTAAAATGCGGATAAAAATTGGAACATCTTTGCTTCATAGGAATAGTTACAGAAAAAGTTGCCTTTAATCAGTTGAGAGTAATATTGCAGTTGATAAACCTGGAACTGGCATTAAATCCAGCCAAGCCTGGAAGCAATCCTCTACATTAAGAGGGAAGGAACCCCCAGTAAAAGGTGAAATCAGCCTTTTGGCTAGCTGTTTCTTTTTGTACGTGTTGCCTTTGTTAAGATCATCTGTCCGGATCTAAAGCTTGCTTTCATTTGTGTTTGGGAGGATTGCATGATACTAAACAGAAGATGCAAGACATGCAGCACACCTTGCACCTTCTCTTATGGGTCTTGTTTGTGTTCAAAGAAAATAAGTCTGGAAGGGACCACAGGGAGTTGTATCACCCTGCTCTCCCAAATACAGGATATGTCACATATGTGTGTAGTTGGATACAAACACTAACAGGGAGAAGAGATGGGATTGCACTTTACTGAATTTAAGGTCATCTTGGAAGAAGAGAAGTTGCCCACTGTGATTCTGTGTGAGCAGCTTGCAAAGGAAGCAGGAGCCAATAAAGTAGTGCAGAATTCATCCTTCTAGATCCTCAGCACTGATCGAAATAATTTCATAATTTGAGGTGATGAAAACTGCCAGGGGCTCTTACATTATAAATTCAGCCTTCCTTAAAGTCCCTAAGGAGACTCTTTCATCAAGGTCAGCTGTTAAAGAGGAGGATATAGGCCTAGTTTAAGTAAAATCATCACCACTGGGTTTTTTACTGATTTTTTCCCCACTAGTAGATGGCTTGATAAAGTGATGAGTACTGAGTATCCCTTTCTTTAGGAGTGACCATATTGACCAGTGTTATGGATGGTAGGTTGCATACTCCAAAACACATGTTTGATACTCCTAATCTACTTTTGAGCCTGAGTTTCTCCACCTTTTGTGAGCTGTAAAGAGGGAGACCACAAAGTCTGTAGGAGATACTATTTTAAATCTGTTTAAGATTATGATCCTTGCCCATTTCAAATGTAATTGTAAAGAGATTTGCTGAATAAACAGGACTACTGTAACTCAATTTAGCTAATATGAAGGATGCAAGGAGGAACCAAAGGAAGAGAGGGTGAGGAAAACGTTTTGTTTTCCTAAGTTTAAATCAAGAGTGTAATCTTATCAGTGACCGTTCACTTCACTCAGCCAAAACATAGTAAACTATACTCCTCTGGATCACTGGTTATTGCCAGGTGATAAGTGCCCAGAAATTACTGTCATCTAATTGTTCTTTCATATTCATGTGAAATGTGTTGGAGATCTCAGGCCTTACTAGCTTGGCAAAAGTTACAAATGCCATCATTTATTCAGCACTTGAAGATTTAATGTTTACAGACAAGGAACTTGGCCAGAGGTAGTTTAGCAGCTTGGTGATAAGGTAGCATGGAAAAGATTATTCTGCCCTGTCCCCACTGTAATTAATCTCTGTGGTGAAGCTCTTGTTGTCTAAGGCTATAACAATGGCAGCATTTGGAAACAATACATTTCCTTAAAAATGGGAAGGAATTCCATATATAAAGTATATATGTGTGTATACATATATAAAAGTTTTTTAACATTAACATGCATATTACCAAATAGATAAATATGCAACAGATAAAATGAGGGGAATTTTAAGTAAGAGCTCTCACCGCTGCAAACATATTATTGTAGCAAAGGAAACGTTTTTTAATTGAGTAACAGCAAATACTTTTGAGCTGTATTTACTTGTGCCTAAGTGTGTTGCTTCGTTTCATCCATGTTTTCACAGTAGAGTAGCTGAATGCCAGCCCTCAAAACTATCGACTTTGCCTCTTCTCTTCCTTTTAAATAACACAATGCTCCATAGCACCTTTGCTGTTTAAAACACAGAAACTAACTGTAAAATCTACCGTCATTTCAGTGCCAGGCAAATCTACCATCATTTCAGTGCCAGGCCTCTCTTAGAGCATTACTGCTTATAATACTGCTATGTGATTTGCATGGATGAGTGCTAGAATGATGACTAGCATCCTTTTTTTCCCTGATTTTGGCTAAGTCTGTGCTTTAATTACCTTGAGCCTCCAGAAGGCATGGGAGTCAGGTACCAGCACCTTCCCTAGCTTGTTGTATTTCTTCTCAGCTGGACCATGGAGGCTGCTGCAAGGTGCCTCTTTATTGTAGCAAAAGTAAATCTGTCTCATTAACTGCATTTACATGCTGTTTTCCTCCATACCATGTCAGTATCAACAGCATCTCGCAGGTAGATGTGGGTTTGCTTTGCTTCTGCTTTGAACCCTGACAAGATGCACTGTCTGTTAGCTTGGTCTTGGCATTGCACTAACATGTTTTCCATTCTGCTTGGACCACAGGCACAGCAATATTTTATTTGCCTTCAAAAGGTCATACCTGTACCCTGTAGAACTCTCTGACTGAATGTAGCATCAGAGACAATAGACACATTGTCTGTGTCTAGTGCTCTTATCACAATGTTGAGAGAGAAATAGTGAAGCATCCCAGTGCTGTCAGCCTGTGGAAAGCCCCGACTTTCCGAATGCTGCAATCCTCGCTTTACAGAGACTTTACTTAGAGCAGTTTTCTCGCAGCTTTTAAACGTCTTCATGTTGATTAATCATTTTCATGTCCTGACTCATTCAGTCTTAAGGAAATAGCTTCAGGTCCTGGCCGCATTGCACTATAGATCAGGCAAGCTGGATAATAAATAGGGTTGTTGTTGATGTGTAGAGGAATGGAAGCACTGCCAGAAGTGTCTAAGCATGCTGGGCTGAGATGTTGGCAGACTGTTGCCAGGGGCTGCTGTGGATCAGCCATGTATTCAAAACAGGATGTTAATTGAAAAGCCTTTTTATATGTATTATGAAATGTTTGTTTGTTTTCACATTTTTCAGACCCTGCAAGATGTGTTCATTAACAGGTTACTCCATTTACTTTTTCTTTAATGAAAGGTGCATGATGTACAAGTTACATAGCTACACCACCTCAGGCTGTGATTTTTGTCACAATTCGCAAATTAAGTAAGGTTGAGTCTGGTCAGTAAATGGATGGCAACCCTGCAAAGGGTGGGTGTGTGGGTAACAAACCTGTACTCCTGGAGCTGTTAGCAGTTTGGTTGGAGGCATTCTTCCCTCTGAGTCAGGTCTGAGCCCGTGTCCTGGAGTAAAAGATTATGGCTGGAAAGGGTATGTGATCAATGAGATGCAAACCCATGGTTTCAACACCTTGTGCTCACCAAAGCACTCCATGTTTTTTGCATGGAGATCTAGGTGTTCCAGGTAGATTCCAAAGGAGCATCTCTGGTTTATTCCCTAAAATAGCCTTCACATTTGTCTTGGCTGAAGGATTTTTGCTTTCCCCTTCATATGTATTGCACTGTATTGTAGTTTAACAACTCATTCTTAGTCACAGCGCTGCATGCAGTTCAGCAGCGGTATAAATAATTTCTTGACAGTGTCCGGTAGTTGATACAGCATAATGCAATTTGTCAGTATATGAGAAATTATACAGTAGATTTGATATGGTCTTTGGATACTTTTGAATGCACTGAACATTATTAGCATTTCTGCTACTGCATCTTCATTAAGATCTCTTGGTGTATATATAAAAAAATGAGTTAACTAATGGGTAAGAGATCTTAAAAGAAGCTTTTCTTCTGGACTTAGAAGCTGGTAGCTCCAGCATGGCCAAATCAAAGGGGAGGTGAGGGAATCGTGATTTTCTTCCCAATGTGGCTGTGTTATGGATTATTTTACTGGACTCAGAAATGGACAGTTGGATTGAATTTCCTTTTGTCTTGCTTCTGGCGGTCTTTTGTTAACACTCAGTTGAAATGAGGATTGTGTCAAAAATGCCTTTGCTCTTATCCTATAGGAGTCTGTCATGTGTAACTTCTGTCACTATCAAATGCAAGATAATTAACATTTTAAATCACCGGGGGGTGGGGTGGGGGGGTGGGGGTTGGGGTGGGGGCAGTCCAGACACGATACAGCTCTGAGATGTCATCTGCTTGACCTGGTTTTTTTACACACTGTCCAGGTGTGTTTCCTTTCAAAACTGAAGTCCCAAGTGTGATTAAAAACAGGTCAGAGAACAAATTAATCAAATCATAGGGTGTGGCCTTGGTAGTACATCTTGTTTTATCAATAGATGATCTGGCTTCAAGGGAAAAGTATCTAATTATCTGCCTTGTTGAAAGGGGCAAGAATTATAGGAACAGGGCACTGCAAGGAATAACATTCCTTATGGGAATTCCTATGGGAAAATACCTTATGGGGGAAAAAACACAAATTCATCATGTTAGAATGCAACAAGACAGGCTGGAAGAAATGCTAGTTGGCTTCCATGTATTGCACAGGCAAGGAAATTAACTTACTGTAAAAACTAAAACATCTGCATAAATTGTTAATGTAACAACTGCATATACACATGCAGCAAAGGATAACAAAATTCAGGAGCAGAAAAAATATTGAGTTTGTACAGGATGACCTTCCATTTTAGTACAGAAAACAGAACTCTGAAACCAGATCTAGTAAAAACACTTTTTTTAAAATTGATTTTTATGCATGCATGTGCTTTTTTGCAGGTTTGTTTAGTATTGATTACAAAGGAAAGACAGGCCAAGACCTGCGTTAGGATCTAGCTCTGCTACAGATTTTCTTTGCCTGTCTTTTAATCACTTTTGCTATTCTGCTTCAAAATACAGGGCTAATAATACTTAGCACATATAAATTATTTGATGCAGATGGAGGTCAAAGTTGGTGGGTACATATAAATACCTCAAGATCTAGTTAAAATCTCCTTGCCATGGTATGCAAATTAGAAATAGAATTTAATTTTGAAATGAAAAGCAATTATTAATGTTGCGGGTCTGCTCAGGGGCTCAGCAATGAGACAAATCTACTAGAAATCAAGGAAGCAAGAGGCAAAAATACTGCTGAGCTCATCTAACTCAGCCAACAAGTCCTTCCCCCCTCTCCCACCGTAGCAGAGAGAGCGCAGCTATGTGGGGCTCCCTGCAGCGGGTGAGATGCTCTTTCATTCGGGGAGCTGCTGGAGCACTGCCCTGAGAAGCACTGGCGGTGGGGCGCAGAGCTGTTGTCTTGAGAACTAGTCTCTGTACTTGACCAAGGGGGAAAACAAAAATTGCTAGGAGGCTTCATCTGAAAGAGTGTGAAGCTGCCATGCATGTGCTGCTTGGCAAAAAGGGGGTGTACGCCTGTCTAATGTGTAACAGGCAATAGGATATCAAAGAGTTGAAGTGCCTGAAGGAACAACTGAATATTCATTCTAAATGGCAGTGGGCAGCTGCCAAACTCTGCAAGGTGGAACAAGCTTTTAGTAGTGCTGTAAATGAAGAGTAGACTGAATACATCTGTTTAATACAAAGAGTGGTTAACCATACTGTCTTGTCTTGTGATCCCCCTTCGGTCTCGTGAGCTAAGCATGTTCAGTCCAATACTGTTTGGATGAGCGGCCACCCATGGCTCTCTTGGCCCATTAATATGAGGAAACGTTTGTAGGACAGGGTAGGGGATGGAGCGGACTGTTGCATGCGTGTTTGTTTTGTGGAGTTGGGGTTTCCTTCTCCTGGAAGAGCTTTTTCTGTCCTGTAGTTTGGGTAACATTTAGAATGGTATTTCTTATGAATTACAGTAATGAAAAGTCTGAAGGCATTTTTCAAGTGAGTGGATCATCCTTCAGCAAGTCACTCTCCTGCCTCCAACTTCCCTCTGCAGTTTTATTGGGCGTCCCATTCTTTTTCAGTTTTTTTCCCTAAACTTTTCTGATGCTACTGCTACCTGCCCGCACTGGAGACAAACATTTAAGAGTATGCAAAACAATGAGCAACATAAGGACACCATATGATGTAGCCACTGTAGTTCTGCAAGAAGGCATTGTGCATGGCCTGAGATGAGGGAGTGGCATTTGTCATCGCTGTCCTGAAAATAAGTTGTGTGTTCTGCCGGCTGGCATGGACTGCAGCAGGAAGGCTGGGATGGCCACCTTATTGTCACTGGCTTGTTGGAAAAGGGCTTTGTCAAATTTGCTAAATCCTCAGCTGTATTACTGCTAGAACTGAGGGTGTGAGAGGAGTTACTTTTTCAATACCACTTGCTGTATTTTCTCTTTCCCCCACTCAGACAGTGAATGTAGACTGGTGAATTTCAATATTTCTTTTAACCTATTCTTTTTTGAAATGGTTTTGCTGCTGTAATCCAGCAGTGTTTGGGATCACAATTTTCAGACTAAAAGACATTTTTTCCTGAGTGAATTTTAGAAGATTTATGAAAGTACTTTGTTTTATGAGGTTTTGTAATTTTTTATTTTATTTTTTTTTTTACCTACCAGGCTTTTCCCTTGCACCAGGCCCCCCTTCTCACCCCTGACCCCCTCCATCTTAGCAATAAGTGTCTTTTGGATCACACACTTGAGAAGTCAACAAGAGAAAAAATTGTAATATATCAGTGGCTTATAGTTAATAACCAGATTTTTTTCTCCAATAAGGAAGTACCCCCCTTTTTTATTAGGATTTTTTTTTAAAAATTGAAAAGATTTGCATTAAAGTATCTAGTATATCCATAAAAGCAACAGCAGGTGGCAGAGTAACTTCACTAGAAGTTGATTTTTTGGTATGCTCAACTTTTTTCAATGAACTTAGAAAAACAGATGCACCTATGTGAGATGTGACCAATTGCTACTCTAGATAGTTGTCTTAACAGAATGTAACAGGCAATTCCCAAACACACGCTACAAGGTTTTCTTCAGTTTTTAATGTGATTGCTTTTCACTTTTCTTATTAAGAAGGTTTCTGAAGAGTTTGTAGGTGGTGCCTTGCTGTTGCAGAACAGGCACGTCTATTAGTCACCAGCTGAAGTGTAGTAAATCGTATTTTTAGAGGAAGTGGATCTATGTAAATACTAGATACATATAATCCTTTCCTTTTAGAGAAGAACATTTATGTAAACATATTGCCATGAAATGTATTGTTCTGCAGAGCAGTTTTGCTGTCATCTTTGATGAAGAAATAAGCTCCCTGAGAAATTACTAGTAAATAATTGACTAGGATTCTTAAACAATCAAAGACTAAAGACTGTGTGAAAGAAGTACCTGTGGGTTAGGGAATGGGGAGGGTGCAGCTGTGAATTGCATTTGATGTCTCATGGTCTGTTCACCAACTCCTTGGCTTTCTCCTCTGCATCTCACTGGGAAAAGTTATAGTGTTTAAAATCATGAACACGTCCAAACAATACCACTTAAAATAAATAGGACAAATAGACAACCTATTAGGTAACGGCTTCCTTCACCTTTCTGAAACAGTATGATAGTTTGAGGTATACATCGGGCTATAGCCAGTTCTTCAGTCATGGCTGGCTGATCTAAAATTTTGAGGACTACGAGGACCAGAAACAAGTTTGTAATGTAATGGTATTTTTCCTCATTGTAGCAATGGAAGAGAGCCTAACATAAGGGCAATTACAATTTCTGTTCTCCTTTAAAGGTCTGTGGTCATAGTAGTGGTGGGATATTATGCTCTTAGTTTTGGCCCTGACATGACCTCTGCTTTAGGGCAGACTCTTTTATCCTGTATTTCTGCAGACATTGCACCCAGGCAGTAACACGGCATGGCTGCTGAAAGGAGTCATCCCCTCCTCCCTCCATCCCGACTGGGAAACTGCATCAGTTCTTTAGTCCAGTTTGGTTTATGACCATACAAACATTTTCCTGCATGGAACAGGCAGCAGTTCAGGGATGACAATGAGAGACAGAAGAGGATAGGATAGCATCTTCTCATTTCAGTGTCATCTTATACCATTTAAAACATATGTGAAACTATGGTCTCATACAGTGATTGTTCTGTCCAGAAAAGATACTAGAAATCATTAAGACTAGAGTTGTGGGGTTTTTTCCATAATGGATACCCATAAAGATGTCCCTAACAGAACACAGGAACAGTAGTTGTGCCAATAGTGTGTTTTCTTATTTTTGAAACGTGTCTAAAATGTTTTTACAGAAAAATTACTTCCTATTCAGATTGCATTTGATATTATCTGCAGTGGCTGGAAATGGCCTACATACACAAATGGCAAAACCTCAAAGGTTAATACAGCGCTCTCAAACTTACACAAATGATCTTTATAATACAGTGCGTGTGTTTAAATGTAAGATGTTCACACGTAATAAAACATTACTCAAATTGACATTCTGAAAGGAGGAGGAAAACAGTTAATTCCCAGATACCAGGGATCTGATATCTAGGCCTGAATGACATCACATTCTACATTTGGTATGTCGGTGAGTTTGTGGAGTTCTAGCAAGGCTTGAGAACAGGGGAGTGCAGATGGGTGTTTTATACCAATGCATATGAGGGAATTTTATTTTGTGCTTTGAAAACAGGTACAGAGAGTAAGCCTACATATGGGCAAAAATATGGTGTCTATATAGAGTGAGAAGAAGAACTTTGGTATGTTTGTGTGTGTTGTGATGCAGCTGTTTTACAGTGGATTTTCTAGGCGTTCATCCACTTGAATATGAGCTTTGCCAGAAATCTTAGGTGTGTTCCAGGTAATCCTGTTGATGCATTTCTCTTTAACCTGCCGCTTCAGTATCTTTTTGATCCCCTCATTCCTGGCAATGCCTCATCCCTGTTATTTGAAAATAGCTGTGGGATCAGGATAAGTATTTGTATAAGTTTTTTTCATTGAGGACTATTTAACACTATCATATTGTTTGTCTAAGTGGCCTTTATCCCCTTTCTCTTTTTTCTTCCCAGCAGATTCTTTGTTTACTTGCTTTAGACATGCTTCAGGAATTTGTTTGGTTTTATGTCTTTGTTTATTTGCTTTTCCAATTCCATCATAGCTCTCTAGATTTCCTTCTTATACATTGACTGCTGTAGTTTATTTTCCTCTCCATCAGCTGTATTAGCCTGAATGTTCATTTTCTAAGGTCTAGTTCTGTATTGAAAATCATGATTAAATTTTTCATTTTATTTGTTATTAGGTCTGTGTTTTCTGAGATGTAGGTCTTCTGTAAAAACTACAGGCTTTTAAATTTACTTTTGAGCTGAAATGCTTTTAACTTCATTTCTTTTTTCACGATTTAACATCATTAGGCGAGCTTCTGAAGTTTTCAAACTGTGGTCACTAGTGTCAGATAATAATGCATTTGTGATATTTCCCGGATATGCCAGGTATCTCTAAAATGCTTGATGCTGACCCTTGATTACACTTTGTAAATAAAGCAATTAAGAATAATGCTCTTAATAGACTTAATTATCTTTAATAATAATAGTAGTAGGATTAGTCTCAACTTTGTATGCTCAATGTCCTTTTCCTGAAGTGTGGAAGAGAAATATAACTCTACTTGTAACCTCGTTATGTTCTAATGACTTAGGTTTATATTCATGAAGATTCAACAATATAGTACACTCTCTGCTATTCTTTTAGTATAACATTACTTCGATCTACCTGAAACGTAGTTCCTCCTCTGTGGCCAGATACTGATTTTTGTTCAATAACCTTTTTTTAGCACATCTAGTTTGCCTAAATCCTATTCTGTTGTTACATCCTCTAGTTTGACAACATTTGCTTTAAGCTCTTGATATTGGTATGGTACCTTTATATTTATTTTTGAAAATGTGCGTATTTAAAATACTTGCTTACTTTAAAATATAACTTAAAACACCTTGTTTCTGTGATCTCAACCTGTACATATTCCAGTTCAGCTATAATTTATTTTTCCCCTTGAAGTACTAGTTTTCATGACTGCGTGCAATTTGGTAGTGCAGTAGCCAAGCTAGTTACAACGTACACTTACAAGAATATGCAGTCTCTGCCTCATATAGCATTTTGTTTTTTAATAACGCTTTTGCATTGCAATATTAAGTAGAACACTATGAATACTGCCAAAATTTTTCCGCTAACATCTGATTGAATTCTTTGGCCTCAACTCAGGAAAGCACTTAAACATATTTTAATTAGTGTTTTAAGTATATACTTTAAATTGAGTACATGCTTAAGTGCTGCCTTGAGTAGGAATACTTTTTCAGATTGTTCTTGGGTTTTGTCTCTCTTCCTTCTGATGTTTTGTTTTCCACAAATAATTGTGAATGCTGTACTATTAACTCTTTCTGGGCCTGACATTTTTTACCATCTCCAATGAACTGAGAAGATATTTTAAAGTTTGTTATTAGTCGCTTTCTTTACAGTCTTCTGATGCTTTTGATGAACATCATAACCTCCTTTTTCAAAACTGAAAGACCCTCTTGATGTTTGTGAAGGGAGGTAGCCTTTGTCTGGTTACTGTTTACAGTTATATGCAAATAATTTACTGACTTACCAGTTGTAATTAAACCTGCGTTAAAGAATGCTTCCAATCCTGGTTGTGTGTTCTGAAATATTTTGCCTTTGTTCCAGTAATGTTTCTGAAAGTAGGGGTAGTCAGAAGAATGATTGATAGGAAACAAAGTCCCTAAGGGCCAGAACGACAGGGGCAGCAAGTATGCATGCCAAGCTGGGAGAAGGAGAAGGAAAGGAAGACAAATACATTCCTTTTGGAATATAGTTCTTGGACCATTTATTACTATTCCCTGATCAATGGTTGCGCTGGCAGTGTTTAACTTAAACATGGTTTGATCCAAAGGTACATAAATACTTGTGAAAATGAGAATAATTTTCTAGTTTTGCCTATCAGCTTAGTCCAGTATCTTCAGTGTCCAGTCTGAGGCAGGTGAAATGTAGTTGGGAGTAGAGATGTTCAAAATTTCTGCAGGAAGTGATTTATCTGGGTATTCCCCAACATGTCCTCTTTTTCTGACTTGAAACCTCTTAACTCTGAGGGGAAGAGAGAAATTGGGACATGTGGGATGCCTTAGCTGCCTAACTTCCAAATAAATAGACACTGTGTATGCCAGACTTCGTAGTGCACGCCTAATGTCCTAGACATGTCATATTTGCTGTTTATATGCTGTATAGCACATATTGATACTTCTTGCCTGTTAAGGATGATCTGTAGGTCTGTTGTCTGCCTCTGGTGGTATTGCTTCTCCTCTGTTCAGCCCAATATCCACCGTTTTCCTCGGGCAGCTGAAAGTGTTAAGATAGACCTGTGCTACCATAATTTCAAGGTATCTATAAGGTGTTTCCCTGCTATTAATACCCTGTTTATTACCCATTTAGGTTATATGAATTGCCTCTCAGTGTTCCTTTAATTGTGATAATAACGAACAAAGAAAAGGTGAATCAGAACCTGCCAATCTTTGTGAAACACTGATGTAGACTGTAACAGTATATATAACCCTGCTTGGTTTTTTGCCAATCTGCAGTTGCTTTTTTAAAGCTGTTTGACACTGAGCATTGTCACATGGCCTGTAATAGAGAATTATTTCAGAGATTTTTCAGCTACAGAAGTTCCATATAAGCTGTCATTATCTTTGAGTGATGGATATACCAAGTCATAAAAGCGCAGAAGTCATTCTTTAGTCAGAGCCATCATTCTTTCTTTCATTTCATTATGTGAAAACACTACTCAAAAGTTCTTTTTGAAGGTTTAAATAAGAGTAAACTATGTTCTGCCTGGTCTTTTGGTAAATGAATATGTTCCTCTCCAGAAGTACTTCCTTTCCTGCACAGCCACATAGTCCCAAATTTGATGCTGTTAGACAACAGCCTGAACAATTTAGGTCAGTCTGGCTCTGAACGCTTTCCTCTGAAAATTCTCTTTCTTTGAATTTTAAAGCCATCAGCTAAAATACCTTCCTTCAGCATATTTTCCACTTTGTTAACAGACTGTTGTGTATTTTCCTAGTTTCTTTATAGAAAAGTGAAGGTAATGGCAAATCTGGGCTTTGTGCTTTATAAAACTCAGGTATTTTAGATCAGTGGGCACTTTGTAAAAACCTTTTGTTTCAATCCCTACTGCTTTGCATCCTCTGGATTTGATTTGAGTTCCACGTTCAAATACAATTAGAACGCTTAGTGGAAAGCCTAGCCAGAGCTAAGAGGTTTTGCTTTGCGCTATACTGAAACAAAGGTTTCAGGTTGTTTTGGAAAAGAATAGTTATGTGTGCAGATCCTCCAAACTCTTTAACACATTAGGCTTTACTCTGCTACAACTTTTAGGGGTGATGTGCTTCTGTCTTCCGCCTTGCATTCTGGGAGACAGATAAGAGTCTCCTTCCATCTTGTGAGGCATTTTGAGGGAAGGGGGTGTGTGCATGGATGTTAGGAAATTATGTACTTATAGCTGTTTCATTTCACTGCAAAATTCCCCATCGGTATCAGACAGTGTATCCCTGCAGTTGTTGTTCCCTTTAACCATTCATTCTTCATTTCTTCAGATTTGCTGCCTTTTTATTGCCATTTAGAGAGACCTGTCAGACATTGACGCCCTTTAATGCTGGCAAGGTCTCCCAAACTCCTGTCTCAGTTTTCTGGTCTGTAAAATGCATGGAATAATTCCTGTCTTATCTTTTTTGAGATTCAGGATCTGAGTGTTGGTAATGTTTTGAGAGCATCTTCTGAAAAATATCATACAAGGGCACTTTTTCATCATGTTTTCATCATGTTAATTTCTTTTGTTTTGAGAAGCTGTCATATATATGTCTCTGTGTGTTTGTTGTGTGTCTCATGGATAGATAGATACATGATTTGAATAACTGCTTGCATAAGTATATAGATTACATTTAATTATTACCATCCTGCATTACTCAAGGGTATTAGGATGTTAATATTATTTCGTTCTTATTCAGTCTGAAGGTATTTTCTGTTTCAATTAATACTTCATTCATTTTTTGCACAGGCAGTTTTAGATACAGGCAAAGAAATCAGCTGTCCAGAAGGCAGAGTGGCAGGGTTAGCAGAACACTTCCAGTAAAGGACAAACATAACTCTGCTGCATCCTTCTGCCTATGTCTGAATGTCGTGCCCCTGGCTTGAGGGGAAAGATGGAAGAAACAGTCGTGCTACCATGGACCTGAGTTGCATTGCCCTTCTCCAGCCTAAACTGTCACACTGCAAGGCAGGTTTTTTGAGTTCTGGCTTGGCCTGGGACAGAGGAGGTGGGAAGGGAGTGATCTGAAGTGGCGTGCCTGGACAAGCCTTCTGACGTGATCCAGATCTGGGACAAAGAGCACTGAGCCCATACATACTGCGTGTATGTGTGTATGTATGAAATTATGGTCATAAACTTCAAAATAGAATTGTGTTGTGGCTAGACTTGTTGGTAAATTGGATTTGTAGTGCAAACAGACTCAGCATCATTAGTTAACTTCTTCCTGCTTTGTGTTACAAGTTCTCAAGATTTTATTATGAATCTCACAGTAGTGGTTGGCTGAAGTCATTCATGTGCTCCTGCTAGTGGAGTTATTTCAGTGTTATAGTAGCTTCAGAAAACACTTTGATCTCCAAGATTGGAGAGAATCTGAATGCTTATGGCATAAACCAGAAAGCAAATAAGAATATAATCCTATCTAATGTCTTTTTGACTCTTTGTATCCTCAAAGTGCGATGAGTTCTAAGGAGAATGAAGAATGGACATTTTTTGGCCTTGCTCATTCGCCTAAAACATCTTTCTGGTTTTCTGGTCCCCAAAAGATAATGCTTCACACCGACAAGGTGGAATTGACAACTATTTGTATCTAGATTATCTTTTAATCACCTGAATCCGATGACATCCCCACAGAACATCAGAAAAAGCTTGTAACTTAGTAATAGCTGTGGAATTTGTGCTACTGTGACCTCTTCAGGTTCTGTTGAGTAGACGGGCTTGAATTGTAAAGTTCATATCCAGCCTTTTCCCAAATTGAGGAGTATTTAGAGCTGCGGATTTGCAGTGGGTCTCCATTTGTTCCTGAGGCTGGCTCTTGACGTTTGCAATCAGAATAGAAACTGTGACAAAACGATGGTGGATCTTTCTGGTGGTGGTCATTGCAGATATACTTAGTACTGCCAAGAGACACGGCTTCTTGCACAGTGAGAACAACTCTTTCTACTTATGGCCTTGTTCCTTGAAGTATAATGAAACTTGAAGCGCTTTCTTTGCCTCCAAAGCAGCAGTTTTCAGGGCTCTTTCATGCCAGTTGTGTTGCTCCCATTTATATTTGCTGTTTGTATTCAAAGCAGTTTGCATTCCTGCAGGAAGTTTTGTATTCATTATTCGTAAAGCATACCTTCTCCCTAGTTATTTGTGCCTCTTCCCCTTTCTGTTTGAAACTCCAGTGCAGGGTCAGCTCTTGGTGAAGCCATTGCATGCAGTAGTTCCCTCAGTAACAATTTCTTTCTTGCTCAGAAGCCTAAAGAGCCGTTGAGATGGAGTTTGGACTGAAATCTAGGTAATCTCTGATGTTTGCTCCAGCCTGTTAAAAAGGTCAGCTTTTTACATCTGAGATGGAGTTTCTTAATTCAGCACTTATCTGCTTCTGTCTGTCTGTCTGTCGCTTTCTGTGCTTTTGCAGAGGGGAGTGGAATGTTTTTCCATACTGCTTATACCAATGCGTCCGGCTCCTTATTGAGTTTCACATTTTAAAAGTAGTGCGAGATCTGCATCTGTTAGTCTTGCAACACCCTGAAGAATAGCGGTTATTTGCCTTTTACTGGCACAAGAAAGATTTGAGTTATTCAGTTCGGAAAATAAATTAGTACAGGCCTGGTTTGAAGCTATGCTGCCTTCCTGTTATTTTGTTGTCTTTGCTGCTCTGGAACTATTCAATACTCCCTGCTCTATAAAATAGTTCTTTAAAACACCCTCACTAAGCTCAAGAGAGACCAGAAGTTGTTCACCAGGACACAGTCCCAGCTAACATTTAAATAATAAGCTGGCATTTATTTGTTTCTTTCCTTCTGTTTTAAATACAGTGCTAATACTTTACAGTAAGTTGTACGACATACCAAAAGTTGAGCCCCAAGTAATTTTTCAGATTTACTGGTCCCGTTTGTGGGGCAAAGCAGTGATATTTTCAGTCCATTACCTGACTCAAGCAAAGGGGAAGGATTTTTTTTTTTTTTTTAATGCAAAAAGAAAAGAAAAAGGCCTGTGGGGTTTTTTTGGGGGGGAGATTCAGGGGTTTTGTTGTTAGACGTCCAACCCCATATATATAGAATGTATAGCGGTCAACTATTACTGCTATATTGTATCTAGACATTGTCCAGCTGTACCTCTGGAAGACTCTGAGAACACTTGGTGGCTTTAATCACCCTTCATGCAGTGAGTTCAAAGCATTAGGAAAGCAAAATACTGAATCCCACAACACTATTATAGGGTAGGCATTATGCTTGCTTTGGAAACGGGGCACAAAGAATTTATTATATCAGTAAGCAGTCACAGCTACTTAGCGTCAGAACCGGGATTAGAAAACATGCGACTGGGCTTCTGCTCCCTCCTGCTCCCTCTTGAGAATGAACTGAGGTGAAGAGCTAGTGGTAAAATAAAAACCCTGAACCCTTTGTTTATCTGTAAATGTATTTAGGGACAAAAGGATGAAGGTGGAAAGAGACAAGTCCATGATCATGTTTTGCTTTGGTGTAACTCCTTTAGGGTCAATAAAAGCAGACCTGCATTAAATCTTACTCAGTCTGGAATAAAAAATGAGTAATATTAATAAAATTTAAAATGAGAACTTACCTTGTCAGGCTAGTTTCTACACTGAAATGGATATCTAATGTTCTGGAGGAGGAGAAGGAGACAAGTCTAAGAAGCAGCTGGAGTATAAGCAATCCATTACATGATACTAATTTCATACATGAAATTTTTTTAAGGCTTGGTACAGCAGATAAGGGTTATTTTAAAAAAAAAAAAAAAGTAAGTAACATTTTTGAGAAGCAATTTATTGTAAAACAAGCCATAGTCAGTTATCCTTAATTAGACCCAAGGAGTAGCCAATGGCAAAAGAATTTTGTTGAATTAATATCTCTACTGCTGACAACGCTTTTCTAGTTGATACATGTTTTGATGATTGCAGAAAGTCAGACAACAGAACTAAAGGGGTATATGCCATAACTGCCATTCTGCCTGCAGAAGGTGTACATCTTCACACCACACAGGACATTTTGCAAATTAGCATCCATCTAAGCATGGAAGAGTTTTTACCGAGATTTGGATTTAATTGAGCAATTATCTTCAACCTGTCACACACTCTGCTCTGCTACTGCACCTTGCTTTGAAATCCAAGCATCTTGCTCTGAATTATTTTTATCTTTGTTTTAGGAACTCTACAAATACATCCCATTCTTCTCTGAGAAAATCTCTGCTGGGCCCCTCTTCCACCTGCAGCATGTCAATCCCGGTGTGTAGCATCCAATAGTTCCTACCCTCCTGCCCATGCCTAGATCTGAAGATGCACTTCCAGCCTGACCTGAATCAGATTATAGCTTTTCCCTCCTGGCTTCCCACAATGTTTGCTCATACACCTCAATCCTATCCAGAAACACTTTTCTAATCTAGGCCTGGTTTCCCATGGGTTTGCCCATGTATCTCACTCCTCACTGGAAGAAGCTATTCCAGTCATGGGGCTGCAGAAAGCCTACTGGCACACATCTGTTCTCTTGACTAAAGCATAATTTGCTCCTCTTCAGTTTTTCTCTAAATTAAATTAATGAAATTCATTCCTAACATTACTATCTTTGCAATTTATTACTGAAGTCCACAGTGGAGACTTGGTTGTCGTTTCTTGAGAAAGGCTTTGGACGAAGCAGTTATGATGGCGTCCAAGGAAAATGCACGATCCTGTTAATTTTAACAGCAGTCTAGGAGATGATATAAAAAAAAATTGCTACCTGCAGTGAACAATTAATCTAGAGCTGCTGCAAAATTTCAGTTGGTTGTCCAGAACACATCAGCTGTTTTTTTCTGCTGCCTTTATGTGTAGTTTGTAGAATGCACAGCAAATCTCAAAAGATTTGACCAACTGTGTTCACTTGGGTTAATTTGAATGAGGTGCAAAAATTATTTAGCTCTATTAAGTTTAATTCTTAAAGAACAGATGCTTTCTAATTGTGAAATATCTGAAATCTTATACCATTCCCAAGGTTTTCCTAAAGTTTAATATCACTGAAGGTGCCACTGCCTGTTTTTATTCACCTGACATCAACTGTCAACATTTCTGTAATTCTAGTAACAGTTGTAAATATAATGGTGTACCCAAGTAGCTGAATAAATAATAAATAACTTTTTTTTTTTTAAAGTTTACAAATATTTACATAAAAACTGAGGTACCAACAAAGAACAGTAATGCTGGTAGACCCGATGTCATTTCCAGTGGAACCAGTGGAGCTATTCTCAGTGATCACCAACTTCCCAAACAAATTGATACCAAATTTTAAAAAGAAAGGGAACACCTTTGTGTTTGAATTGATTTGCTTTGCAGGAATTTCACTGTTATCAGTCTCTTAGTTTGATTTGTCTTAGTATTGGGAAAAGGTTTGCCAAAACAACCCTGCAGAACTGATCCTCCCTGCAACACAGAAGAGATAACATGCTTCTACAGTGCTGCCTTGTGCACATATTTAAGCAGTGGCCTTGAGGACTGGGTTGTTATCCCAAGAGGTGAGAAATTAGCTTGAGTATAGTTTCATTTGAGTATAGTTTCATGGGCCTGTGATTTTGTTTGGACAATCTCAAATACTATTTTTCTGTATTAGGCAAAGCCAAAGGGGGATGTGTCATGCTGCAGTCTCAGCATAAAAATGACTCCTTGCATTTTTCTGAGTTCATTTTCCATCTTGAGTCCTAACTTTCAAAGAGTTTTCTAATGATTCATATTTTCAAGGAAAGTACACTCCAATTTAAGCGAGTTAGGTAGGTAAATAGAAATTTGTCATTTTAAAATGTGACATAAACGCCTATTTTACTGGGGAAATACTGACTAACTATATTTCCTAGTGAAAGGATTTAGAAGAAATAGGAAACAGAGGCTGAGACAATGCCACTGAAATTCCAGACTATCTTGAGCCACAAGATTATTTATTTTTTTCCCCCAAATATTGAAGAGAAGAAACCTGGCTGATTTATGTCCCCTTCCCTATTCTTTCCTCTGGGTATCATCAGGTCAGACATGTTTGGAAAACAATCATGCATACACATGGGGTTTTTTCTTTTCTGTTTTATTATGGACTATTTATCTGTAACTCATAGACAATTTTTTTAATGTGCTTTTGTGGAAGAAGTACTTAGGATAATCTAACTACTGGGTAGCAAGGCTTCCTAAAATGCTATAGCAGTTTTCAAAAAGTGCTAATAAAACTTCGTAACACAGTGCACCATCATGCATTTTGTATAGGTGGCTTTTTTTTTTCAGGAAAAAATGCTTCAGAATATCTTAGTTTATAAAAATGTATTGAATATTGAAGTGGAAGGATGTTAAAATGTAAAGCTCTTACTGTCTAACTTTGCAGGTTTAGGAGACAGACGAAATCTATCCAAGCAATTTTCCTTTGCGTAAAAATATTGCACTGTATTAGAGGTATGTTGATATATTACAAATCTCAAAAGCTAGATTATAAAATTTCCACTTTCAGTCCGATCAGACTAAAAGATGTTGACTATTAAAATAGTCACTGGTACAGCAGAAAAATACTACCCATCATTCAGACTGGTGTGCTTAGCTGTACCTGGTTTATTTTGTATGTTTGTTGTGTTTTAAAGGAGGCTGAAGCCACTGATGGTTTTGAAATATTATAAATATTTCTGGTAGAAACAGATTACTGGCTAAGTTGCAGGTCAGCCTGAAAAGGATGCAAATGCAATTCAGTATATGAAAATGTCTAAGATGTACTGTTAATATATACCCACAGCTTGTAGTACATATAATTCGCAGCTGTTCATTCTCACTTGTTCTTTCATACATTTCTGAGCCCTGGGTCACAGGGAAGTGAAACTGATAGTGACTTGAGAGGCTGTTTGTTTCAGCAGCTGGGTGTTTTGTTTTCTGGATGATTTCTACTCTTTTTTACAGCCACTGCAGCTCTTAGAGGATGATAACTGAATTTTGTTCGTGAGAACACTTTGAAATCACCAGGGGCATGGTGTTCACTAAATGGGCCTTAGTTGCGCTAAATAGTGCTGTCAGTGCCTAGTTTGTTCCTGCTTTCTTAATAGCCTTCTCCTCATTTTGTAAAAATTATTGGTATATTGGTTTGATTGTCAGGCTTCTGTGCAATATCAGTTACTACCCTAATACTTTACAAACCTGTTAAATTGCCTTGGGCAAATTGGGCGATGGAGGTATATATCCAAATTCCCTGTTACCCTGTACTCAAAATCCACTGACTCTTATATGCACGGAAATAAAGCTACATGATTATCTAAGGATAGCCATCATATATAAGTGTAAAAATCCCGTCCGTGTCTGAAAAGTGTTCAGTGAAAGGCAGCAGCTACCATAACACAGCAAGAAAAGAAAACTTCTCTAGCAAGCATTGTGTAAAGCATGCTGTGACCTCTAACATCACTGAAGGCTAGAAAAGATTTGCTCCATTTCTGTCATGCTGATAGAGTATGTTGAGTATAAAACAACGTAAGCCATGCAATGCCGTCAGGTGGTGGTGTTAGTAAAGGTTAAATGAATAAACAAGGGGGAGCAAATATTCCTGTAGTCCTCCCTTGCCTGCCTAAAAAGTAAACAGAAAGGCTCCAGTGCTGCAGGGCAGGCAAGGAATGCAAGATTTGCAGGGGAATTGAACAGCGAAGCGTTAATGGGATTTCTAGCACATCCTAAAGCTGCTTTCTGCTGCTTCCACGAGGCACCGAGGAGCAGTCTGAACTAACACTGTCCTCCCTCTAAAAATGTTGGCATAGGGTCATGATGTGGGATAAGGTGGAGCTAGGGAGAGTGTTTTAAAAACTGTTCAGCAAAGCTGTAAATTACAGTAGCCCATTGAGCTGTTCCAGTTTGCATCCAAGACCCAGCGAGTCTCCTGTGACCCACTGCCTTGAAGGCCTGAAGGAATTAATTGGAAGGAATCTGAGGAATTAATGGAATTAATGACATTGAGATTGAGTTGTGCCTTATATGCTATACCACTCCAGACCTGCATGTGTATATTTCTATAAACAGTCTTTCTGATGGGCTTGTCAAAACATAAAAATCAAATAAAAATGCTGGTACACTAATTACCAGCTTGAAATAGGCCATGAGCCCTAAATAGGCCTTTGTTAGGAGTATTTCATTAGTTTAGTTCATAATTCCTATTTAGTTGTTAGGAAAAAACTAAATATGAACAGGTGTAGAAGAACTAAATAAAATAAACCCCAAATAAAGCAAGAGTTACACATATATAATTTGCTGGATAGATATTAGATTGTCCTGAGGTGTCCTAGAGTGCTTAGTTGAGTGTGAGCCCTTCCAACTCTGTTTGTGAAGTCAGAGTTTAGGAGTGGTAGTAAAGATTTGTGGTATCTTTAGTCAGTTTGCTTAGTGTCGGAGCATCTGTCTCTACATTTATTCCACCAGAAGGTAGTGAAATGTAATGTCACAGAATTTGTGTAGGTCTGGGTAAATTTGAAGTGCTGGACGAAGCAGGGTAGGTGCATGGCAGAAGGTCTGAACTCAACGAGTGAAAGGAAGGAGCCTTCAGTCTGCTTTCTGATCTGTTAATGAAAGCTAGCGAGTGCCAATAAACTAAACTAGATTTTTCATTGCGAAAAAAGTAAGCATAAATTTTTACTTCCTTGCAGTCCTGTTGAAGAGTAGGAGTAACTCAGCTCTCCTGTCAGCCTGGAGCCCGCCAGAGCAGAACTGAAATTCCGTACTACTTTGCTGATGTTCCAGACAACCCAGTTTCTTCCCCATCCTTCAAAACCAAACAAATGAAACCAACCAAAAGCTCTGTTGCTGAGAACAGCGCGCGATCTAAGAGCAAACTGTGAATTCATAGTTTTATTTTATTTATTCTTTTACAAGACAACTTGGCATTCATCAGAAAACTCCCTTCTAAGCAGCGGCGTTTGCCGCTTTGAGAGCGCAGCAGCCCTTGGCTGTAAAAGTTGCCTGTGGATTACGGCGATTTCCCGCGAGGTATTCCGCATTGGCTCAGCGGTATCAGACCAGCCTCCGGCTGTGGCGCATCGCTAGATACGCGCAGGAGTAAGCTCGATTCAGAAAGCCATTAGTCATTATGCAGAGGCTGGAGGGGAGGGTGGAGGAGAGGGAAGGTCTGCTGGGAACTCACCCAGAGCTCTGGGCGGCTGCAGGGTGTGAAGGCGGGTGGCAGTCCCTCGGGGGGGTGTCTTACGCACGGCTCTGCAAACAGGTCTGTGCAGGCCAACGGACCTGAAGGCCTTCCAGGCACACAAACCTTTCGTGCCGAGCAGCGCAGCGCGAGGGTGCTGCGGCGTGGATTTTGAAGGTTACGTTTGTGTTGGCTGTGTTCCTTGTTCACAGAGGAGGAAAGGCTGAAGACCTCAGGCTATTGCTGGGTGGTAGCTGTTTCAACTCGAAGACGTGTAGCTGCCTGAGAACAGCATGCTTTTGTTTTGTTTTGTTTCTTTTTTTCTTCTGGTGGAAGTTTTATTAATTCATTGTGATTATTTTTAAGCAGTTGCCAGAGATGTGAATAGACGCTTTAATTCTCCAGAAGGCTTATGGAATAGAATTGCATAACTTTGTACTTTTCCTATGCAAAGCAGAATAAATTGGATGTAAATGCAGTGCCCCGTCTCTGAAAGATGCCTTGGTTTCTTCCGAATCCTATTTATACCCAGTGAAATCCAGTGACTATAAAATGACCTCTGCTGCTATGAATTGCCTCACTGAGGGAGGAAAGAGGAGAAGCTTGGGTAGAGATACTGGGGCAAAGCAGGAGCTGGAAGTCTGGAAGTCCTGCCCTAGGAGTTCTAAGAAGTGTGCAGCTCGCAGCAGTGTGTCCTGAGCAGGTCTCTAATCAGCTTTCTTTTCAAAGGTGCTTGTGAGTCTTCCAGAAAATCATTACTTTCTTGTTTCCATGCTGTTAGACTGTTTAATTACCCTTTTTTTTTTTGCCCTGGATGTGATGAAAATAGCTACAGCTGAAAATAGGTACAGATGAAATTCCTCTGAGGCAAGGCCATCACTTGCTGCTAGATTGCTTATAGGGTTAGGAAGTGTTTCTCAATACGTTTCCAGTGGTTTGTGTGCATGTTATTCCCTGTTATTCAGGGAATTATGCCAAATTCTGGTGACATTGGTTGAGATGTGAATTCTAACAGCTCTCAGCACAGAGGCATCTTCTTCGCCTTCAGTCGGGGTAGCTGCTATGCCTTTGTGTCGGAAAACATCCACCTACTTCCCTCTAACATGAGCACCCCCATTACAGCCTATGCCACTGCCATTTATAAACAAGGTGGCTGTAACAGGTACTTTTCCTTTCAACTGATTTGGATTAGTAACAGTTGTTAAATGTGGGCACTTGTCTGTTGCTTGTGCCTGCAGTGAGGGAATTTCATGCTTTCTTTCTTAGCTATGACCGTTTTAGTACAACATGTAAAATTACTTCTGAATATCTTTGTTAGTTAGGCCTTGATTAAACACCAGAAGTGGTGTTTGACTTTGAACAAGGAAATTTAATTTGTTATAAGGCTTTTTGCTTGTGATGGCTGGGCTCTGTAGAGTACCTGACATTATTTTCATTCCTCCCCACAGAAACCTGAGATGCTGGGGCCAGTGGCCGCTCAGCTTGGGAGTACAGGACACCTCTGGGATGAGTCCTGGGTGGGCGTGCTGATTTGCTTGGATCTGAGGTGATAAACTGTTGGGTTTTGTCTTCTGTATTTGGTTTGTATGAGCCAAAATAGTTTACATTTTCTAAGAATGAAGATATGTGCATATATTTAATCTCCTATCATAGTAGTAGTTGTGGTGTAAGTATGTTTGGTTTGGTCCTGGAGCCCAGAACTGTCTTGATTGTGCAGAGGCTTTTCACCGGAGAAGCCCACTCTCCTGCAAGGTGAGCCCCTGCAGAGCATTGCTTCAGTAGCCAGCTTCGAGTGCCCAGTAGCTGTGGGCACTTGAAATTCTCCCTTTAATACTCATGTTTTGTTTAGGAGCTCTCAGTATTACGGTTCAGACTTTTCCTTTTTCTGTCTGTAACTCCCTGATTTCACTGAAAATGCTCAGTTTTAAGGAAGTTTTCCTCGTTGCGAATATTAGGTACAAGTCCTGCTGAGGTTGTTGACTTTTGACAGCTTTTGTGGCAAATGGCTGCTGATGCTGAAGAAAATCTCCCCGAACAAACAGGACTTGAAGAAAAAGCTAATTCAGTGCATAGCTTGGATGAAGATCACAAATACCCTATTACTATGACAGATAGTGGTAATTTAGGGTTCTTCCTTGAGCAGACCGATGCCAGTCTCGAGGAGCTGTAACAGGTTCCCAAGGAGAAGGCTGCAGTTCTCACAGCTGTTTGAAGCATGCTGCTTCACTCCAGTTTTCTCACTGTTCCCTTTTTCTGTTTCCAGGATTGCTGCCTGCCCCGTCTGGCTTTGTGGTATTGCTTGGTGCACTTCCCTTTTGCTCCTGTCTCCACAATAGTCACCATTGTTTCAACCCGTTACTGACCACTTGAATGCCTCATAAAAGCTCTGTGCTTCAAGGAAAGGGAGAGGTGCCTTCTCAGGGACAGATAGGAAGAATGGCTGGGGAGCAGTAAAACTTCTTTTCCTTCTCCTCCAGCATGCTGAGTCAGCCTCCCAGCCCCGCTGACTGTCACTTGTACTTGCTGCTCTCTCGTGACGTTGCTTGAGTACAGTGAAAACCACAAAATACATGGACTAATAAGGGCAGAGTAGTTTGGGATTATTGCAAGTGTCTTTGCGCTTGCTCTCCCAGCTCAATAGGAAACCTTTAATAAGAGTTTTTCTAAATAGTGTTGCATGCAAAATGGTGAATTCTGCTCCATTAACAAACAGTCATTTCATGAGAGAGTGCCTTTTTTTTCCCCTCTTGGTACGTTCCAGAAGACTATACCTGTGCTGGTTACTGATTGATAGTTCTGTGCTGAGCTCCCTTTAATTTTGCAATAAACTAACAAGGAGGCTGAGACCACAAGTTTACAGAAAATGACTTATTTACTCAACTGAATTTACAAGGATGACAAAGTCAGATTTAGTAGTTTCAGTGTGGTCCTAGGAAGGGCAGGAGGAGTACTTGAAAAATTGTACTGTATAAATAACCAAACAAGAAATAGTTTGCTTATTCTTCTGTGCAAAGCAGTCATATTTCAGTTCTTAGGCCAACTCTCTCCCAGGACCTCCAGGGGCTTTCGACATATGCAGGAACTGTGCTATTCCCAACAAATGAGGGTGTTGGGAGTTTAAACACCTGAAATAAGTATTTTTACTTTTCTAATGTGCTTCCAGAAAACTGACACCTGCTGAAGTCATGCCAGTGGAAGGAGATTCTATTTTCCCAACAACATGTAAAAATTTCAAGATAATATAAACAGCAGTGTTGACTTCTGGATTAATCTTAGAAGTAGCAATGACCTGTCTAGAACATGAACACTATTGTCCTTAGGAATTTCTTGTTTCCTTTTTTTTCCAGGTTTCAGCACCTATAAAAATGGCGAAGCGATCAGAAGAGTAGGCTTTTTTTTTTTTTTAAGGTGACTAAACTTAGGAACTTGAAAATGTGTTCCCAGTGTCTCCTTGTGTTTATCTCCAGGTTTTCTAACTGTAAGGAAAAGGATTCTTCTTGCTGTCGTAACACTTTTAATAGTTAGAAGGGGTTATTTTACAATCTAAGGTTGCTATGTTGAAGTAAAAATCTTCATAAGATTGGGAAATTGTGTGGTCAGTCAATTGTGTGGTATTTTAAGTAGTAGACTTTTTCCCAGAAGTTATTTTGAAATTTGAATCTGAGTGAATTTCTACTGTGTTTGTAATTCTGTCAGAATTGGAAGGCTGAGGACTGTAAATTTTCGCTTGTTAAATAGCTAGCTTAACCAGTTGCAAGTGAATAGGCTGAAAGGTTAAAGGCAATGGTTCACTGAACTCCATAGGAGACTGTGTGGGGCAAGTTTCCAGTGTTACTGAGCTCTCTAGCTGACCTTTTTATCTTTTTTTTCCCCTCCTTTTTTAGCAGTGGAGGATGTTTTCCATTCATGCAGTCACTGGCTGAAGAAGCCCTACACTCTTCAGTCATCACAAGGTGTAGAAACAATAACACAACCTCCATACCTGTTGCACATGACAGGACACAGTTGTGTGTGGAGAAGTGTAATGTTTTTTGTGACTCTTGGTGCCTTAGTGGTAATGAAAGTACCTCTGGTAACAAAAATATTTAATTCCATTAGTTGATGGTGGAAATAGGAGCTCCTCTTAAAATAATGGGTATTTTATAAAATAGATTTATTTTAAAATACTGTGTACTTTAATATGATGACATTAAAATATCATTTAGCAACATTCTCACTGTTGAGTGTTCTGCTGGAAGATGATAAACTCATGATTGGCATTGAACCTCTTAAGTGGAAGCTATGCTTGGCTGGTAATGATGTCCAGTATCTGACAAAAGGAACCACAACAGAGGCAACTGTTCCTTACCTACTTAGACTGAGGACTTGGCAGGTCTCATGTACTAAACAGGGTAAATCTAATACGTACTTTAATGCCAAATCTCCAATGAAAAGTTGAGGAAGTGCTATTGCTAATTCAATGCAAGGCACTCTTTCTAATAAGTCTGCTTGGACTTGTGACCCCAGCCTGTTTCCAGGTGCTGTTTAGCACTGACAGGTGGTTTCTTTCAAGTGTGGCACCTAGCAGACCAAAGGGAGATACTCTAACCTTCTTCATAATGTTGGTGATTTGTAACATATGGGATCATTAAGACCAGAACTAGGATTATATTCTGTGCACACATGTAAAAAATCAATGTGTGACACTCAGCTGATTCTGTGCATGCACAAACGTGATTACTCATCAGGAGTCACACAGCTGTTTTCACTCCATACCTCCTTTGTCTACCTGTGTATTCTCTCCAAATCACACTCAAGCTTAACTGTTCCCTCAGACACCTATTTGCAACTCTCTGAATAGGTTGAACCATTTCAAAGGATAGCAGAATGGACTGTAAGTATGTCTTTCAGGTTGGTGAAGGAGACTTTGGGGAGAAGTTAATATATTCTTTAGATGTGACACTGGAATCAAGTGGTGTCAACGTTCAGGGCTTCAAGCTGAATGTCTGTAGGATTGGGGACTGCTGAAAACAAAGGCTCTTATTTGAATGACAGTATTCATTGCCAAAGGATTTGTGACCAACGTTTTACTCTGGGAAAAATAAAAGAAATCTTAGCACTTTCCAGTAAGGGCATGTCATTGAAATTTTGAAGATAGATGTATGTATTCAGAGAAGTTCTCTAAATCTGAGTGCCTTAATTTTTTTTCTTCGGAACTGAAGCTGAGTAAGGGCCAGCTTTTTTCCTTTTGTTAGCAACCCCGTAGCCTGTTTGGAGTCAGTGAGTTTGCAGCACTCTGCACACCTGCAGAGTGAGGTTCAAACTGTATTATGGTAGGTGCACAAAGATGAATATCGATTGATAATAGGAGTACCTATACCTGATGGAAGAATTTTGCAGTAAGCGAAGCTGCAGAAGTGTAACAGGGAATTTTGATGTCAAATTTAGTGCTTAGCTAACAGCCTCTCTTGGCTTGTACTTGTGGGAGAACCAAATCTCTGTGTTGGCTCTGCAGGCTTGCAGAAATGAAGAATAATTTTCTGTTAATTCCAGAATAAGCATTCTGTACATGCATATGGCTTCATCTCAGAGGAAGTGTGCTTATTCAAGATAGTATTTAAACATGTATTTAAGCAAATGTTTAACTATCAGTGAAGTCGTGGAACTAAGAATACACTTAATTCCCATCCTCAGAGCAAGCCAGAGAGGAACATTTACTTGGGTAGGACTCTGCATTTTTAAACTGACTTTTTAAACAGTTTAACAGAGTGTCTAGGATATTGTTAGTATTGAATAGTTATTGAAGGACACAACAGAAATTGAAATCTAAGTTCAGAGGTGTAGCTTGAGTTAAACATAAAGGGTGAAGAAGACTTACAGTCCTACAGCGAACAGTGCTGTGGAGCTCCTGGTCAAAAAAGCTGAAAGAGAAAAAAAAAAAAAGCAGTTGCATTATTCTCATTGTTCATTTTTCTTTTGATTTTTGAAGCCTTTAAAGTTAGTTTCCTTTGAAGGAGAGCAATATTAAATATGGTGTGCTTACGTCTTTTTTTCATTTAAAAAAGATCCTTAAGCACGGTAGCTTTTCTTTAAAATATGGTGTATAAATAATAAAATACATGATGGCACAGTACAAGGATTATCTTGGCACATGTCTGGGATGACTGCATTGCTTACAGAGCGTTTGACACTTGTGAATAATGTCATCGTTGCAAAAGTGTGCCAAGGAAAACTTCATACCCCACCAGTACATGTGCATGTATAAGTTTGTCAGTGTGTTCTGTTTCAGCACATTTTCTAGTACAGGATCAAGGAAAAGCTTCAGTGTTGTGCCATGTTGTTGGTGTATCTTATGCCTGGTTGCCAGAAGAGCCTCAATGGACAAGTGAGGCTGTGGGTTTTGTGACACAGTGAAAACGAAGTGAAAACAGTGTTAAGAAGGAAAGGTCTCACATCCTGTTCCTTATCCCTCCTGACTCTTGGCTGCCCCCTCTTTTCAGTTGCCTTGAACCAGTTTTGATGTTCATCCTATCACAAGGATGAACTCGCTCACTAAAATGGAAGATAAGTACCCTGGCAAGAAGAAAGGAAAAAGTGACTCTTTTCTTCTTTGTTATTAAGTTGAATCTTACCTTGTAATCTGATGAATAGGATAGCCAGCAGTGTCTGTAAGGGGTTGTGTGTGCCAGGCCTTTTCCTGTCTGCTTTTGGGTGCTTATAGGTGCACGCAGCAGCTCTGGGGGAAATAGCAGAGGGGTGTGATGCGTTTCTTGTGTGTTTGCTGTTGGCAGTATTGCAAGTTGTACCTTAAGAACCTTAGCCTAGGTCTAAGGCCAAACAAGGCTGTTATCTACCATGTCTGTGTTCACTGCAGTGGTCATAAATACCCAGTCCCAAAAGGTGCAACTTGTGGTTAAGCTGGGCTGGGTGGTAGTAGCCAGCTGAACTTTGTCCAGAGCTTGCAGTCAGTAGCAGAAGAGCATGAGGGACATCACTATGTCTGAAGGTCTTGAACTCCTGTTGAGTAGGTGAAGACTTGACTTACAAACTTTTCAATTTAGTCCTGTTGATACAGTCTGTAATGCTCTCAGGCACCACCGTGCCTGTTTACAAGCACAGAGATGGGTGGGCTGATGCGAGCAGGGAGGAAGAATTGTGGTCTTGGTAAAGGTTGCAGACTCCATCACATTGTTGGTAGCTCATGTCATGCTGCCTGAAGAAGACACAATGCCCGCAGCAGCACCACCACTGTGGTTACAACTCTGTGATCTGATACAGCTTCTGTGGGATCTTGAAATAGAACATGGAGAGTGTGTCATATCATACTACTGAAAGTGTTAGAAAGCAGGAGGAAGCTGTGATCAGAGGGAGGGAAGAGCAGAGAAATTCCTCTTCCTTTTAGCAGTGGCAAGCTGTTAATTTATTCCAGTAGCATCATGAAACCACATCCATAGAGTACCGTGTAGGATTCCTTTCTCCCTTCCTCCTGTGTCAAATACAGCTGATGACAGTCCATTAATTTCAAGGAAAGTTTGTTTGGAGTGGAGTCTGTTCTTAGTGTAAGTACAAAGATCAGTTGGTTCTTTAAAAAAAAAAAAAAAAAAAAGAATTTCTGAAGTTTTTGTCGTCTGCGAAGTGGAGACCAATTGTAATTGCAGAAACTGCAGCTGCTTAGAGATCCAAAGCATGAGAAGATAATTGTGTTTATACCTATGCTCTTCTCTCTATGGTGTTTGCAGTGTTTGCCTTAATACTTTCTGTTATTAGAAAGAAGTACATGTTCAAAGGTGCAAGAAACTGTTCATCTCTTGCAAGCAAGACCATTGCTTATGCTGTCAGAGGAGAGCACTATGTGGGTACTACAGTCTGTTGTTTATCAGAATCTTGTAATCCTGAAAAACACTGAAAAATCCTCTTGTGTAGAGATAGCCCTGTGAAATTTAGTACTCTTGTGCTTCAGGTCAGTGGGGATGTATCCCTACAGCACCCTTCTGCATGGCACTGTGTCTCAGCCAAAGGAAGGAAGTGTGTAAGTTGTGTGGAGATTGCTAGGAAAATAGATTTCCTACTTGCCTATGAAGAAAATTATGCTTTTTGTAAGGAGCATCAAATCGTTCCTTGAAGAATGAAGCTCTTCAAAGCAGTAGTTTCATTTTAGACAGCTGTATGTATCAACATACTGTTGTTTGGTATTTCATCTATTTAACAATATCCTTTTTCCTGCACTTCTTGCAGTTGTCTCTTTCAGTTTCTGCAGGTAGTTCAAAATTAGCTGAGTGCTGAATTTGCTGAAGGTCAGAGTAGAGGGTTGCCTGGATGCTGTGCCTGGAGGACTCGCCTGGGCTGCTCTCTGCCTTCCAGTAGCTATAAAAATTCATTTCCCTTCCCCCTCTCCCTGTCTGTTTGCAGGTTATCTTGACGAATCAGATTACCACATCGTTGAGCAATGGCCTTGCGATCCAGGCAGACCTGGTGTCTCCAGCTGATGATTTGTCCCTGTCTGAAGGTAAGAGATCCCTTCTATCAGAACTGAAACTCTACACTGACACAAATCTACATTGTAACTTGCAGTCTTCTGTTGACATGCAGGGGTCTGTGAGAGTCGAGTTATCAACTCTAACATAAAACAGTCTGGGAACAAAATAAATTTTCAGTTTCTCTGAAAATCCATTTATAAATAGAAGAAAATTAAGTGTATCAGCTAAAAGGATCTGACACTTTCTAAGGGCTGGGAATGAATTTTCGAGCCATGTCAGTTCTATAACTTGTTCCTCAGCATTGTACTTCCATTCACATGCATTTAGAGCATTATTTTGTCAGTCTTCTGAAGCTGCTGCTAGAGCTAATACACAGGCTAGGCTACATATTTGGTCTTATCTAATGATTATCAGTGATTCCAAAGAGAAATAGCTGGTCCAAATGAAGGAGAGCAAATACTCAGTCCTGTCCCTTGCGTTATGCTTGTCTGGTTTTCAAGTACAGTGCCTCAAACTGCAGCTCTCAATACTGTGTGAATGTAATATGAGGTTTTGTGTGATGCCATATACTACTTTCCATCTTCACGTTTCTTTTTTCTGCACGGAATTAGAGACAAGCACACATTTCTGGGGTAATAGCGAGGACTTACTGTGCTTAGAAGAAAAGATAATTTTGAATCAAGGTTTGCAAAGTAATATAATAATTTCACCTTTCCCCACTTGCGAAGAATAGTCAGAGCACCCTCAGTCAGGGACAGATGCAGAAAAGTTTGCTGTTTAGAGTTCAGTTCATACATAGACCCAAATGTATGATGTAAAGCAATGCTCATCTTCCCTGCAAAGGCATGATAATTGCATGTAGACTTCCTACTTTGTATAATATGGGTATTTCCCCTCTTTCTCTCCTTGCTGCACTTTCTGGTAGTTCTGGTCAGCTTATCTTTGTTCTGGTTGATCACAAGCAGCCCTCTCAAATTTGTCTGACTTAACACAAGAACAGCTTGGTGGCAAAACCAACTAAACAGTGGTTAAAACTGACGTTATTTCTGCAACTCATTTCAATGGACAAGAGGAAGAGGTTGAAGATAGATTAAACAGAATGTCAGAGAGTAGCAAATAACTTCAGTGTAATGCCTTAACACTGATTGATGTGTTTACTTCATGATTTTGTCAATAGGAGCTTGGGCAAAGCATGGCCCATTAAATCATTTTGGAATTGTGCTTGTGGCTTTTGTTGGCTCCATCCATTGCCAAAGTATCTCTGAAGTTCATTGCTTGAATATTGCTCCCTACCTCTGTCAGAATGAGTTGAAATTTGGTAACTAGATTTGGAAGAGGAAGGCATCATTTTTCATCTTTATTATTTCCTTCTTGGCACAAAGTTGTTGCATATTGTCTCATTAAATGCTCTTGATCGCAGTACTTGTGCTTTTCTTTGTCCTTTGGAATTGCTCTGTATGAGCTTCCTCTGAAAAGAAAGGCATAGCTGACTCTGAAGTGGAAGTAATAACAAAATATGTTCTCAGTAAAACATATTTTGTTCTTGTGGTTAAAATATTTGAAGAGTCTTTGGAAAAAGCATGGAATAGTTGTAATCTTCCTAAATTTTCTCACTCATGAGAATCTGAAAGATTCTCAGTGCTGTGTATGAGCCATAGTTCAATAGCATTCTGAAATCGGGACCATGTAAGAGATGGTGTGATGATTTTTGTAGCAGTTACAGCTTACTAATGAAGCTATCACATTGTGTCTAAACTCTCTACCACCATTATTTTTCACCTTTTAACGCAGGAATGAGTTAAAATGTGTTGGTGCTCTGTGCATGTGTTGTTTTCCTTTGTTTCTCTCATTCCTTGTTTTTAATTAAGGGTCTGAAGTGGTAAGATTTGCCAGCATGACACTTGCTGAAAATGGAAACCTTTGTTTAGCCTCAGAACAAGAACAGCACAGACAGCAGCAGTGCAGGCTCCCTCAGTAATTCAAGTTTTATCAAGGGATGCAGGGTTGATAAACTTCTTTCCTTCTCTCCCTTCCTTCCCTCTTCTGTTGACTGACATTGACATGGCATTTACATGCTGTGTTGTATAATGGGAGAGCACAGTGCGTCTCCACACTACTCTTTCTTATCCATAATGTGGCTGCTTCTGGATTTCCAGTTTGCTTCAGTTTTAACCTGTGCTGTCTACCTGTAAGAAAAACTGGAATTTCAGGCCCATTCAGCATTTGATTTCCACATTTATCTTGCTATCAAAAGATACAGGGTGTGGCCAGTGTTTTCCTTTTTTAACATCAAGGTGTTGACCTGTCCTGACAAAGTCCCCCCTAATTTATTTCATGTTAGCTATTGAACAGCCTGAAAGTAGCAATACTTTAATCTTCTGACAATCTCGGGTACTTTAAGAATCCTTAATGAGTTGGTCTTCTAGGATTAGTGTGATACTCATAATACTTACTGCTATTTTACAACTGTAGAATTTGCAGGAAAGAGTAGTTAGGAGCGTAGCCCAAGTGCACAAAGTGGATATGTTGCCGAGGGAGGAATAGAGGCCAGATTCATGACTGGGTTCTTACCTCATTCTTCCTTTTCACTCATCACCATCTAAAGCTGAATTTGAACCAGTGACCTAGATGTGAAAGGACCCATAACACATTATTAGTCCTGTAAGCAACTCAGACCCCTTAGTTTGTGTATGTCTAATATGTTGTTTTAATCCTATCTGAAATCAGAGTCCCGTCACTGTAAATGATTTGCTAAAAGGGTAATCTTTCTTAGAGGCAGAAATGAAAATTTCAAACTGAATGTGTTATTAGAGAGAAATGGAATGTTACAGTGGCTTTTGGTTTTGCTTCTGATTGTGCTTTAGAAGGGAATTGCTTGGGTTATGTGTTACATTAGGCGAGAAACCAGGGAAGCTCTTCATCTGATGTGTGACAGAAAGTTAATCTGATGAACAAGCTGAAAGGATATTGTCAAGCTGTTTCAGGCTCAAAGTTTGTCTTCTGTAAAATTGTAATCTAGTGCATGAAAACTTGTGTCCTAAAAATGTTAGATTTTTATGAGAATGTTAAAGGCTTTATAAAAGCAGTGCTGACTGTAACATCCCACCACTTACGTAGCAATGTAAGAACTGCGCTTGTTGGTGGTACTTGGAGGAAATGATTATGTCCAGATAGATTCCTAGATCAATGCATGCTTCTGCTTCAAGACAGGAAACAAAATTCTTAGTTTGCTACAAATTAAAGTGCTGAATAAAATACAAAAGTTTCTGTATCTGTGGGCTGAGTCCTTGCATTTATTTGGCCTTTACGTACTTGCCAGATTATCATCTGAAGGGGTTCACTAAGACTAATAATGTTTTTCTGCAGCTCTAAAAGTCTTGGGCACATAAGGCTGTCACTTCTTCCCCTACAAAGCAAACTCATTTTTTATTTGTAGCCATACCATTCTTATGTAGTCTTCTCACAAACTCTGTCATTGTAGGAGATAGAGTGGAGCATGTTTTGAACACTGCTATTTCGCATTCATCCTTGCTTTATGAAATAGCCTCTGTTTAGCTCTTCCAGTCAAAGGCAACTTTGAGAAGTCTTGAAGTTATTTTGAAGCAGAGATGGTCAGATGAGCCCAGGACTATCGCTAGGCTTCAAAATGTGGCCTGAAGAATTAATGCTTTATTATTTAAACATGTAAAAAGTAGCCCTTAATCCAATTAAAGTAATTTTTTAAAATAACTTAAAAAATGGATTTAAGCTGCATTAGGCTAAGTGAACAGTAGAAATGGAGTGCAAATGTCCACAACAAAATATTTTGTATGACTGTTAATTGATGTTTTTAAACAAGTTATCTGTGGCTGTGACTGTACTACTTTCGTTGTTTTTTGCAAGGTTCACATGACTGGATTTTGCCTAATGTAGAAGGTCGTTAGAAATGAATTCTAAGCCTGTGTGTTTGAGCACTAGCTGGACAGTGAAATTTGTGCGTTTCATTTGTGTGCTGCGAAGAGATAGTACACTATGACCTACTTGAGGTCCCTTCTAGTCCACCAGTGCCTATCCTATTAATATATCTGCCAGCTGTAAGCTCTAACTTCCTCTCACAGACATCAAAGCTAAACTCCATCTTTCTTGGAAAAAGCTCAGGGTCGTGTTGGTATGAACAAGAACAGCATCCCCCTCCCAGCGTGCACAAAGTGTCAGGCAAAAAAAGGAATGCTGTCTTGGGCTTCTTCATTCTCAGCTAGCACTTTCAAATATTTGTTTGGAAAAGTCAGGATTATTTTGTGTTTAAAATTGTCTGTAAACTTGCGCTAGCTCTGGGGAGGCCAGTGTTCAGTCTTCTGCCATTTGTGTTCATGGACCGGTTTGTCACAGCATTGTATATTTTTAGTGCACGGTGTGAGCAATGAGTTCAGTCTGACCTTTTCATCTTTGTTGCTGTGATCTTGAATTCTTGTAAGCTGTTGAGCAGAAGTTGGCTTTTGTGTTGTGGAGACCGGAGAAAACTAAGCTACCATAATATCTCCCACCCACAGGTTTTTCCTGCTTTAGTTTAGGGGCAGAAGATTTGAAACTGGAATCTTTGACTTCTCTTCTTTGCTTTGCCCTTGATCTCCTGTCAGATTGTGGTTAATTAATTTTATTCTTCAAGCCTCAGTTTACTCTTTTTTTAATATGGGGATATATTTTTATTTTGCAACATTTTTTTCTTAATATTTCAAGATATTCCTATGGGGAAAATAATGACTTGACCTGCTGTTCACCCCAGAGTAAGACCAGTTCTGTAGTTTATTACTTCTCTCCCTTCAAATCCCTGTTTTCAGTCCTGGTGCGGAATAGAGAGAAAACACTGAAGGAATTACCAAAAGAACTGAGGGGCTCCCAGAGATCAGAGGCTGTTGGTTGGTTTTGGTTTGTTTATTTATTGATTTATGTATACACTTATGCTTAAGGTTGGACCTGCAGGTGACTTAGTAAAAATAAAAAAGAATATCCTGTGAGAACACAAACATACCTGTTTTGCAGGAAGTGTGAACTTATGAATGAAGCAGCTGTTAAACAAGTTTCTAAAACACTTTCTCCTTGTAGTTTTAAAGCTAGTGCAGAATAAGGCATGTCCAAGTGAAGTGCTCCAGCATGATATGAATTTAAATAGACTAGAAAGTATCACAACACTTTGGCATGTTTTAGGCTTTCAGTATTTTAGCTGAATGCTCTGTAAACCTATTGCAGGCTGGTGTACACAATTTTGCTTGAAAGAGGAGACACTTTGTCTTGGATCATTGAAACAGTGGTGTTACTTAATTATAACATTTTTTTAAATAGGACAATTCATAAATTAATATCCTATCTTTTTAAAATGAATCCACTCTGACTTTCTGAGACCCAAATGTTTGGGAATAGTCAGTAAAACCCTTTTTTTGTTACCATTATAGAATAATCTGTGTGGAGATTACTAGGCCTGTTTATGAAACTCAAGAGCCATGTGGCACGGTGTAGGAAAGATCTTCTGACTGTGACCCCTTATGTAGACCCTGTGAAGGTTAGTGAATTTTAGATGTGCAAAAAAGCAGTAAGTACAAATAACACTAGTGGTATTGCCAGATTATTTGGAAGGCAAATTCCAGCAAATAGTCCATGTCTATGCATACTGAAAAGTAAATTTCCCAACTGAGACTGGTGTGCAGGTGTGAACCCTGAAGACTAAAACACATCATTGAAAAGGTAATGGAGTTCTCTTCTTGTTTTACGGCTTATCAAGATTATGAAGTGCTACAATATTTCTTTTGCCTTCTACAGTCATGATGATACAGGGAAGTGTAGTGACATTTGCCTCTGGTTTTACTTTTGTATGAATTGCCACGTCTCACTTGATGGTTTGGTTGCCACTCAGGCCCAAAGCCAACTACCCTCCCGTGATGGGACAGGAGAGCGTGGTGAGTCCATCAGCCACGGGATTGTGCCTCCAGGTCTGAGCCCTGGGTATCTCTGACTTTAGTGCAGGAGTTGATAGAGTTACTCAACTCACTGGTTCCCATTCACGTGAGCTGTAGTGGAACAGCTGTTTCTTTCTAATTCTTCATTTTGTTGCTGGACTTCAGCTGTCTTTTAAGAAACTACCCCAGCATAGACCCTGTAATCCCCTTCACCAGCCAACAGTGCTGTGGGAAGCCTTTTGTTCCTTCAGTCTGTTCTGTCTTTGAGTTACCTCTCCAGCTTCAGACCCTTCATAAATTGATTGTTAGGCCCACATACACTGAAAGGTGAGAAAGGATCTCGTCTTCCTTAACCTGCTAGAAGTCAGGATAGTATGTAGCACATCCACTTCAGGATAGGTAAACAGTGGGCACCAAAAAAAAAGTGACCTTGATAAAACTCATTAGACATGTTGGAGGGAAAAATGAGCCTCCTCAAAATAGGATTTGGCTCTTGTGCTTGCACTGAGGTTGCATTTCTGGTAACTCTGTGCTCCTAGCAGTAGTGGAGTCTGCACCCTAATGCTTCAGGGGAAGGAAAAAAACCCTTCTGGCTGTTGAGAACGCCTGGAGGAAGTGCACCGTCATTACAGGGCCTGGAACAAATGATATTAACCATTAGGGGAAATGATATTGTGATTGTTTCTGCATGATGCAGGGTTGCGGTGGTGTATGGAGCAGTTAGATTTCATGATAACAGTGGTCATGTCAGCCTGTACTAATTTTGATGCTATATTTCAACAAGTGGGAAGTAGTGACATAATAACATCCAGCCAAATTTTAACGGCTTTTTAATCAAAAGATAAATCTCTCAGTAAAACCGTGTTACAGAGACAATACATGTCTATGGAAGTTTCAAACTGAATGACACGCATAATCACTTGATCTAGACTACGAAAGGGTTGAAAACTGTCAGCAGGAGCATTCAGAGGCCTCTATATATCAGTTTAAGAGAATCTCCATTCCTCATTTCCTAATTGCCGTGATGATAGAATACAAAGTTTTACTTCTTTGTTGTGGTTTCTTTCTGAAGACGTGATATGACTTACAATCATTAATCAACAATTTGTAATCCAAAAACCCTTCAGGTACATTTGCTGGGAATCACTCATCTATATAATCAAAGGCATGATAACAGAAGTGCTTACAGTCATAGTTGAGTGGTTAGCAGTTACCACCTCTCAGCTGCTAAGTAACTTACCTCAGCTAAGACAAAGTGCGACCGAGTACGTTTTGCACCTTCCAATGCAAAGTGAAATGGGTTTGCATGAATCCTGCTACCCACACTAACTAGTTTATTCCTGTTTTCCTTTAACTGCAGTAAGCTGAAAGCATGCATGGGTCAGTCACCGAGTTTCAGTTGATGGCATATAGCTGTAAAGCATTGTAACAAGATTGCAATTGGTCATCCCCTTATGCCCTAAAAATGTTTAAAAATAAGATTAACTCATATTTCAGTGTGGGTGAATATAGAAACTATGTTCTTTTATACATTGGAATTTAGACTTTTGTTTACACCGTAAAAGTGGCATTAAGAGACCTGGTTATTTAATGGTAGTAATTCCTTCTCCTTTGCCCTTTCTTTCCATCCTGTGCAGAATAGAAAAGATCGACCAGCATTTTTACTGTGGTCCTGCAAATTAGTGGTTTAAGTCGGTAACACGAGACACGGTTTGGCTCTAAATTCCTTCTGCAGCACTACATTGTACACCAGTGTTGGGGGAACTGTTCCAAACTAACTTATCTTTCAAATTACATTGTGAAAAATGAATTCAAGGGTAGGAAAGAGCTGAACATCATTCGTCCCCATGCATAATGACCAATTACATTTTGTCTTAACTTACTGTGGGTTATCCTTAAATCCGTACAAAGAGAGGCTGAGAAAAAAAGTATTAATTGACTCTTAATCATTCAGTAGCATTCAGTCCCATTTCTTCTGGAGTTTTATAGTACCAGCAGTGGTCTTCCCCTATATTTTGTAAAACTTATTCTATTATTCATATACCCACAGATACGAGCACAATCTTACAGATGTGGGATGTTGATGGAGAAATAAACAGAAAGTGGCCTCATGTGATTGCTGCTGTGGTCTGCAAAGCCTAGGGTCTTTGATAAGCCAGGCAGACAGCCTTTGGATGCTGGGACTGGGAGGGATCAGAAGGATTTCTATACATGGGAAAACATCACTGTGGGAATTATATTTGGCTTGTGGCATTACATGAAGCATATGGCTCACCTGCAGAACTTGAACCAGTTAGGAGTGACCCCAGGTGCCGGTGTTATGCCAGAAGGGAAGGCGAGGACGAGGGGACAGAGGATGATTTCAGAGTCTGATGCCTGTGTTCTAGTTGCATTTCCAGCTGGGTTTCCTCTGGGTTTACTGCAGGATGTTTGAAAAAGCGGCTGCTTGTTAATCTCAGGCAGCCTCTATGATTGATGATTCCCCTTAATCGTAAAAAGAGCACATTGGTGTTTCTGCTTAATTTGTGTGTATTTCCTGCTTTATTATTGTAATAATGATTTATTGTCTTAAATTATGGAAGTTTTTTAACCTATGAGCCTTTTTTGGAGGTTGAAGCTGGGTGCTCTGGCATGTGAATGAACTTCTTCCCAGTGATGGTCTGCTCCTAAAATGTTACATTAAACCCAAACATAATATGATAATAAAAAGACAGTATACGGTTGGCGTGTTATCTCTTAATTTAATGAAAATAGGCAGCTTGAGTATGAGCAGATTTTGCATGCTCCACATGGGGAAAACTCATCTAATCTGGATTCTGCTTGTCTTCTCATAATATCAGTTATACTAAAAAATAAAAATAAAGGAGCATTCAGAGAAGAGCAACCCAAGTGGTCACAGTGCTGTACAGAAAGGTGGGTAAAGAAACGGTAGAAAAAGGAAATGTCTGGAGCTTAACTAGAGGCAGGCTTTGTTTATACTAATTTCTGCTCTCCTAAAATGTCTTGCTGTTGCTCCAGTCTCCCAGGCAAGCTGCAGTCTACAGAAGATTCCTGCCTAAGCTGGTATAGGTACATCTCTCTTCTAAGGAAGGGTAGAAAAGACGGTGGCTCAAGTATGAATAGCTCCACTGTTAACAATGGAAAATTTGTCATGAAAAAGCAAACCCCGACGCAGACATTACTACCATGTAAGCAGCCATGATTCTTTGGGAGTAATTTGAGCCAGTTTGATACCTGGCAGGGGAGCTGTTTCAGGCTGGCACATGGATACGTAAGGGAGCAGTTTGGGCACATTTTAGCTGAATATCAGGAAGTTGTTTCTGAGTGTGAAATCTGTTAGACCAGCTGTCCCCAAATGGTTTCTGTTTGTGCCTCTGTTTCTGGTGGTGAACTCACTCCAGCCGAGCTTGCGACCCTAAATACTAACATAAACAATCGCATCTCTGTCAGGCTTGCGACCCCTCTCTGTGCGGCTGTGACCCTGCTGGAGGTTACGACCCCTGGTATGGGAATCGTTGGGGTAGACTGTCAGATAGTCGTGCTAGGGAAGCGCTGATATGCCCCATCCAGGCCAGGATCATCACAACAAATGCCTTCAGATCTCACAGTAATTTGTAGGCCCCTGCCACCAGTTGGAGAGTGCAGCCTATTAGAGCTGACATGTCACTTTGGTACATCAGGAACATCTCAGAGATCAAAAGGTCGTAGTCCTCCCACGCTGCTGCAGCCTTTCTTCACGGACTCGCCTCTTCATCTTACTTCCCCGTCAGTTGGCTGGCAGCGAGCCCCAGCTCCCTCGCGGCGCAGCTGATTTGGCCATGACTGCTGGATGTGCACCAGCTGCAACTTCTGCCCCACCACCTCTCTGTCTTGCTGCTTCTCCCAAGTCACCCTTTCCAAAACAAGTTCTCCCTGAATACTCCTTGCCTTAACGCAGGGATTGATGAACGTCTGCTGAAATAATTAAAAGTTATATTCAAAGTAATTAAAAGGTATATAGGGCAGTGCAGTGGAGGTGGGCTAAGTCTTCCCCTATACTTTGTAAAACTAATTATATTATTCATATACCCATAGATATGAGCACAGTCTTACAGATGTGGGGTGCTGATGGAGAAATAAACAGAAAGTGGCCTCATGTGATTGCTGCATGGCCTGCAAACCTAGGGTCTTTGATAAGCCAGGCAGACAGCCTTTTTAATATAAAATGCCAAGTTACAGATGTCCTAATTAGACATCTGATTTTTAAGCTTTGTTCTGCTGCAGTCTTAAATGGAGTTTATAAACAACAACCAAAATCGATTTCAAATTTGTTTTTTGAAAGCTTTCATTACTATAATGTAAAATAGTAACATTTTAATAGCTAACTGACTTGATAATCCAAGGCAAATGATTTCATCATTTACAGTCATGGAAGTTTGACTGTGGCATCAGTGCATGAATCCGACAGGGAGAGGAGCTGCAACAGATAATTTATTTTTACTTATTTTTTTTATCAATAGATCCTGCAAATTGCCAATGACAGCAGGAAGGAGAGAGGAAGAGATAGCACAGAAAAATGTGACAATTGCTTATAATTTGGATAAAAAATTGTATTGCATAAAATTAGCCTGAATTCAGTCTGTGCAAGTCTTGTTTCAGAGCTCTATATGGAGTGCTTTGTTTAGAGATGTTGCTGGACTGGTTTTCTGTCAGGCAGGTGCGTAGCAAGCATTCACCTGAAAATGAGAACAGCAAAGTCAAGTTGTGAAGCATGTCAGCCACGCAAGGTAATAAAGTCAGAAAATCTTATGTTATAGGCTGGTTACTGTACACGCCACTCCCAAACAAAAAAATTGTTTGAAACTTTGTATCTGTAACTTGATCATCCCTTAAACACTAATTACATGTCAGAAAATGGAGCATAAAGTCTCCTCCATCTGTCCAGGTTGGATATGGTGCACAAAGGAGCATATCCAATTCATAGTACCTCTTAGGTAATCAGATTAATATCTCCTGAATTGAATTTACCCTTTTGATACTGAGTCTTTCATATGCCGTGTTTCACGTATCACGTTCTGTTGAAGCACTGTGGCTTTTCAGTAATTTCCTTGAAATCTATATGTGGTATGTCTGCATTCTTTTGAGCTGTTCTTGGGACACGCATCAGTTAAATATGTTTCTGGCACTCTCTTAATGGCATAGTTTCCCTGGAGTCAAAAACTTCTCCAAAAACTGAGATCATTTGTTTAATTTAAAAGCAAAAGGGTATGGAACTACAGTTTCAGGCTTCAACAGCTATGCCCCTGCAGCTTTGAAGGAAGGGAAAAAAAATCTTGATGTCTTACACACAAAATAAATAAATTCTTCAGTTCTTAATATATCTGATTTCATCCAGTTTTTAGCTTCCCTTGCTTATCTTTTAATTTTAATTACTTTTTTTTTTAATATGGTAGCTTCTTACCAAATTTCATTGTTTGGTGATTTTGCTTAGCGAACCAGGGGGATGGGTTTTGTCATCTGGTTCCAAGGAAGAGCTGTAAAAAATGCAGGATGGTTCTTAATTAAAATTACTGACAACCAATCTGAATCCAGAATTGTATTTTAAGTGGTTGAAGCTTTTGGCTCAAGAACATTCTGGGAATATATACTGGATAGGAGTTGACAGCTGTTTTTTCAAAGACATTGAGAGGAGAGGTACATAAATTCCCATATTTTACCAGATCCCTCCAGTGAGATTCATTCTGTGCCTCAAGTATCTCTTAGCCTGCATCTGCAGTGGTGTTTTCATTGAGATCAGTAGTGTGGTTTTGAAGCAAGTCCTCAATGATCTTCACTTGCTGCATGTTTATTCATTATGTGGAATGGTTTTGATAAGCACTAACTAGAGAACTTTTGTAGGAAATTCAACCAGAAGTTCCCCTCCATGCTAGCCAGTTGTGCTCAAAACCATCATGGAGGCAGAAGGATTTAAGCCAATGGCTGGTCCTCAAGCCACAGCCAGAGCAGGGACATTCTCACCAGGGAACCAGAGCAGGTGAGTCTGGAACAGAACAATGATGCACGTACAGGGTAGCTGTAGGGATCAACAGCGACTCTTTTGGCTGGCTGACACTGTTGTGCCAAAGTATTCACTAATGTAGACTTGCTTCTTAAACAAACATATGAAATGTTTTCTCTTGCGTGTTTTTATGTAAGACAGGCAATACAGACCACTTCCAAAGATCAGTAGGAGGGGTTAGTAATAAGCTGTAATGCCCGTGGCCTGACTGTGGTACCTTGTGGTTACTGAGCTCAGGTGATGCTTGATCACAAGAAACGACAGTATGCATTTCAGCAGGATACCGGCTCAAATCCTAGCTGGGATGATTTGACAAGCTCATCTGTGCTGAAGCCTGAGCTGCCATGTCTTTCATTTACTGTTGTTTATGCTATGAAGTAAGACATTCTGCCTGTCCTTGGCCTATAGTCACATCTCAGCTGCAGTGAGCATATGCCCTGAGTAGCAAATTCCTGCGTCCAGTCATCTTCAGCATCTGCTGCTGAATCATCTTTCATAAGTCCCATCCAATTCACTTTTTCCTTGCTGTTCCCTCTGTTTTTGTCTTTAAACTGATAATGTTGATGTTCTAAGAGTTGAAACACTGTCTGTCATGTTTGAGAGTTAGTTAACGTTGTTAAATTACTACCCACTGAAAACTGCTACCTGCTGAAAGACAAGTGACTAAGATGGTGGGCTTGCTATTTTTTTTAAGCTGTAGAAGTCTGTAAAGCTTTACCTGTTAGTGTTCAGTAGGAACGAAGTTTAGGATAAACTTCAGTGCCTTCAAGCTAATATAGTGCCTGTCAGTGACCGAATCTGAATCTCAAAAGGAAAAGTTCATGGTGGATTCAGGTTAAATGACAAAAACCTCATGGTTCTTGGAGCCTCTAGTTTGTTCTGTTGACTGTTCAACCAGAATAACACAAACTAGCAAAGACCGGTCACGTTATTTTTCTCCAGGTTAGCATGAGGTAACTCCAAACAGCATGGGATCAACATTTTGAGTGCTTTATGTCCCTAGAGTTCATTGTCTTGGCTTATGGTCAACAGCTGCCCAGTTCTGCTTTTCCTGAGGGTGCATCTGCTTTTTAGTCACCGCTGTGATGGTCACGTGAGCTGCCATGAAATGAGCTGTTGGGATCCAGAGGGTTCCAGCAGCAGATGAGTCAGAGGCAGAGAGGTCAGCACAGGCTAATCTTTCTGGTATTTACCATGCACGGTGTAGATATATTGTGAGATAAACCTGCCTTCAGTTGAAATGAAATGTCTTTTGTCTGGACAGGAAGATCCTGTGGGTGAGAGGAGGCTGTATCACCTTCATGCCATTCTGACTGTGTAAAGGACTTGGAAAACTTATTTTAATGAGCTGTGGGTTTCCTTTAGGTAGGGATACCTTGCTTTCCTCACTTCTTATAACAAGGTATTTGAGTCCAGCAGGCTGAATAGTAATAGTGAGCAAGTCAAATAGGGCAGCTCAACCCATGCAATTTAGAGCAGTTTTGAGTTTATTATAGCTTCAGCCCAGGTTTTGTTTGTTGTTCTTTTGCATCAGTATTGAAGGTGGTAGAAATTCACTTGCAGTTTGGTGTAGTGCAGTTTTGAATCATACGCGTTTCAAACAAACAAATAAATAAATAAATAAACTTGCTGTGTCTGTAAAACAGTGGATTTTCAGCGGACTTCAACATGGTAAAGTATTTCTTATTTTGATTGTGCTGAAATTTTTTGTGACAACTGTGGTTTCAATGAAAAAAATAAGTGTTTTATCAGAAGTGACATGTTCTGTGGAGATGGGTTTGTGCTGATAAAATAAAAATCTTGAAGACAAGAGAGAAGACGAGGCTGAGGTTCTTGATTAGAACTAGAGACATGCTACACAAAATAACATCTGGGTTATTGTCTGTTTGTTTTTTTCTCTCACCATTCTTTGACCCTCCCACCCAAAAAATGTTGTTTTGCAAGGTCTTGCTTTTGCTAAACCAATGAAGAATAAAACAAAATTAAAACTGTTTACCAGTCGGCCCTACTTCTTAGCTCCAAATGAAATGATGTGGTGTTTGTCTTGCATTTTGCACAGGTACCTGTGGTAGTGGTGTGCCATATTCTAATTGCTCCAGTAAACAATTCCCTGCCAGTGCTCGCCTTGCACGTAGTGACAAGCAGCCCCTAAACTCAACGGTGCCACTGAAAATGTTTGAGAGCTTGCTCCCCAGTTTCAGCAGTTTCATTGCTGATGTTGTGTTATTGCTTCAGAATGCAATAGCTGTGTCTGGTTATGATAAAGTTGGTTTACACTTGCAAGCTTTTTAAAACTGAATTTGTCGCTTCCTCTTTGCAGTGTGGTTTCCTCCTTTGGTACCTTCAAAACATGGTGGTCTGGGGTGTTGGGTGAGGTGACATGTCCTATTTACACTCGATTGGAAAAGACTGCGTCACGGGCCCTTGAAGCTCTGTGAGGTTTTCTTAGCTCAGATGCGGCTTCCTGTCATCACCTGATCACTTACTTTGAATTCTAAAATGATCTCACTAATTTCGGTATTGTTGTCTTAAATTTGAGAAGACGACCGGCATAGATTTTAATGTTACCTCTGTATGCTGCCTGTTGTGGAGTGAGCACAGTGATGATCAAAATATCACATGGCATACTGCCTCATAGTTAACCTCAGAAGAAAGCCTCTTATTTGTCTCCTTGGCTGCTTCTGTTGCCTTTCTAGTCTTCTGTCCATCTCCAGGGCCACAATTCCACAATGACTGAATTATTGAGGCAATCACAGTCTTGTTGACACACAGACCTTTCAAACATTAAATCAAGGCCTAGTGATACCAACCCATATCAGTAAAAAAGGCAGGAGGGCCTGAAAGGAAAAATCTTTTTTACCCCTTAGTCTTGTAGAATCATGCTGTGCCCTGACTGGTGGTGGTCAGTATAAACTCTTCAGGCCGGGGACTTGTGCCTTCATAGTCTAAGCTTTTATAGCCCTGAGTGTCCTGTTACTAGTAGCTAAGAAACCAAATTATAATACTTTTGTTCGTCCATTTTTATCTTCTTTTTTCTCGCTTGACCATGTAGTGGCAACAGAGTGGATATTAATACCATATCCTTCTGCCCTGTCTCCGATGACATTACAGATGTCCTGTGCTTGCAGGTTCTGCGATCAGAATGGTCGTAACAGACCAAATAGGCCAGGAAACAAAACTTAAAATGTTTATCCAAATCTCTTTAATCCACCAGCTACTAAAAGTGCCCCTGCCAAGCTTTCCTGCCATTTCCCAAATCCTTGAAAAGGAAAGCTTTAAAGCAGCTACATGGTAGATGTGTTTAGTTGGAGGGCTCTCAGTCAGCTTCTTATCTGATGGAACTACAGAGTTCAGCATACAAAACAGTGTCATTCATTGTTTATCCTCAAAATTTTAGCAGAAATGTGTCAAACACTGCTCAACAGGCTTGGCTGCAGCCTACCTGTTTGAAAGTAACTGGTGATTTTGGTTACCTCAGGTTCTGGAGTCTATATTGAGATGGCCTAAAGGCCATGAAGGTTTTCTGTTTTGTTTTGGTTTTGGGTTGTTTTTTTATTTTACAAAATCAAGCCTTTAAGAATCCAACCCTTCACATTAGGCTGCTGGATAAAATGAAGTACTAAAAAATGTTTTCCTTTACTTTTTTTCTTCTTTTTAAAAGAACTTTGCTTTCTTCCCTTATCCTTTCTTTTTCTTTCTATGACAGTCATTAATATAACTAACAGGTTCTTTTATGTTTCCTTCCACATTTTTCTGTCTGCCTGTTTCTGTCTTTTCATCTATACTCTGAACACTACAGATTGCCCAGCGCAGTTGTGCTGTCTGTATCATCGGTGGTTTTTGAAAACCTGGCTGGATAAAGACCTGAGTAAGCTGGGCTGACATTATAGCTGTCCCAGCTTCGGGCAGGAGGTAGGACTAGAGACTTCCTGAGGTCCCTTCCAGGTTGAAATATCCTGTGAGCCTACGATGCTACTTTTTTGTCTGTTTTGTACTTTTACTTTCTTACTATCATTTTCTATATATACTCTTTTTTGTTACGCCACGTTTGTTATACCTATTTATTAATCAGTACACAAGGTTACACATTTTAATGAATCTCTAATATGTACTTAATCTGTTAACTGGAGGTTCTTTCAAAAGACAAGGATCTTACTCTCTTAATAGCTAATTCCTTAATTATATATCTACTTACTTTGTTGCTGTTAAATGTGCTGATGGTTTGAAGATTATAATTTCTGCCAGCTCAGGTTAGTAAATACTTAATAAATTCTAAGATGGAATAGTCCTGCCTGAAGGCAGGAGGAGAAAAATATTTTCTCTTCTGGAGCCCTCTGGCTGATTTTAGATTGTTTTGAACAGAACTTGAAGAAACTCTGCTTTTTCCCAAAATCTGAACTCTGCAGATAGGATAATTCTGTTCCTCTTGAAATGAGCAATGAATTTTTTAATGGAAAAACTACTTTCATTGGTATGCCTCAGCTAGTGATTAACAGCATACTACAGACATAGGACATCCCGAATTTTGGCCTAATGAGAACCCTGGCCTGCCAAATCTCTTGCAGTACACATCCCCTCGTAACTCACAGCCCACTTCTCTCCTCACATATTAATCCCAGGATACCTTAAACTACCAGTAAGTCATAGCCCTCAAATGTTGACATTCCTTGAAAAAGTATCTAGGTGTAACATCGCTGATGAACTTACTGTAACTAACTAGATGTAACCAAGGTGTGTTTAAAGAGAATGTTTTAAATCCCACCTCATGGTCAACATTAGTGTTTTCCTAACACCTAATACAGGCTAGGTGAAAAGAATTTTGGTGCTTTCAGGGTATTGACACAAACAACTGTGCCTTCTACTTGTATCTGTAGTTAGGAAAATATTTGCTAAAACCAGACTGTACTTTTTAATAGATTTTACTGTTACTGTAAGGCACCAAGCTGAGAGCTCTGCAAACCATAGTCTCTTTCCTCTTGTCCTCGGACCGTCGAACACAAGTGGTAGTGGCACAAGCTGTTCTACTGGCTTATCATTGTATTTCAGCTTTGATCTGGAGACTCCACATCCAATCAATCAGCATGGAAGCTCAGACTCCCATTTAGTCCTTTGCTGAATTTCTAAAGCTGTTGTGAAGGTCATCAGTGATGTAGATACTGCAGTATGTAGTGAAACTGGTAAGTTGGCAAATTCATTTTGCATCAGATGGTAAACAACTGTCTGATGGTGATGACATTCAGCTACTACTGACCTGTACTGGATCCAAACCAGTGACCTAAGGGTGAAACATAATTTCTCCTGAGCCAGTCAGTTTCTTGACTTGGGCCAAACTAGTGACCCAGGAGTGAAAACTGTGTCGTATTGGATGGACAAAGACTGAGTCAGAGACTCCAAGTAACTACAGTCGATAGACCTCCGTTTTTTGCGCTTTATTGCGCTTGGGCAGAAAATGCTTGAAGAAGTTGCAGCCAAAAACTGGCAGATAGGCCTGATTTTTCTGACCGTCTCTTACTAACAGTTCGCACCTGCAGGTTCCCTGTAGTTCTGGACTTAAGGCCCTGTGTATTATGCACATATATATATGTGCGTGGATGTGTTTATACCAAGCTATTTTGTTACTTATATTAGTTTGAGTTATTTCCTTGTTAGTTAAGAAGGAATGTGTATGTAAACAATGGCTTTTGCACTCTGTCCAGGCTGTTCTCCCAGCAGCCTTACTGATAGCGTAATCCAGTGTCTGTGAAGTTAGTCAGTGATGATGCCGGGGAACCTGCTGCTGGCCTCTGAAGAAATCTTGGAGCAGACAGGTCAGTGATAAGGGAGAATCATGCTGTTTACACTTTCATGCTTGTGCAACTGACGTTGGAAAAAGAAACAAATAAAAGATAATGTAACATAGTTCTTAAACTGTATTTGTCCTTTACAGATAAATATCTGATGGACCATAGGTGGACAGGATAAGTCCATGTGTTACGCTCCTTCTGACTGTGTTTTCATTTCCAAGATACAATCTGTTCCCCTAAAATGAAAGTTCCAGTCTGTACTGAAGATGACTGTAAATGTTAGTGATTAAAACCAATCAATAAAATGGGTATGTATATTCCCCAAAATGTCTGAATTAGTTAAACTATTAGTGCATACAGGAATGGTGGGATACTAGGATGAAGGGGCACTTTCCTTGTAAATACCAGCAACAACTAGTAACTTTTTTGAAGATTAATTTTCACTTGTGAATTTAGTGCTGTGGAATGGTGCCAGATCCGTTCCACTGATGTGATGCTTTCCCAGGCAATTCCCAAGATGGACAGAGGGACTGAAGGCTTTCCCCTTTTTGACTCAACAGCATACTTGCACACAACTTTATGGGACATCTTCATGGCTTAATGGGTTATTTCATTTATCTCCTTGTCTGGTTTTTAGCTCCTTTTTAAAGATTAGGCATACTTCTGTGTAGTTCTACTACAGCCAAATAAAGGCAATGTAAATGAGAGGAAAGAATGCAAGTTTGTGCTTACAGCATAAGAAACAGACTTAAACCGTTATCCAGAGATTATCCTGGGGTGGGAAAGTAGTTGAAATTTCCTCAGCAGAAGCTGTCTTGCTAATCAGCTCTGGCAAAGAGCCTCTCGATGGGATCCTGATATGCTTTAGCAAGATTGCTAAGTAGAAAGGAGGAATGCTGTTTATTACTGTACCCAGGACTGGTAAACTTCTGCTGGAATTTATGTCCAGTTCTGATTCTCAGAGTTTGGGGAGGATATGGAAGTACTGGGGGAGAGTTCAGAAGAGGACCGCAAAAAACAGTCCATGTTGTAGAAAGGCTTTTCCATGTAAGGCTGCAGGAATTTGGTGAGAATGTGAGATTGAAGAGGTACTTGTGCTTGGAATTGCGGTTTGGCAATTCAGTCTTCTCAGTTATATGGGCAAACGTGTAAGAGTGTGCAGTGACTGGAAGAAGAAGTGCTAAACTTCAGCCTTAGAAGATACAGCTTACTAGCAGTATGGGTGACAGCTTTGGGGCAGCTCATCTGTGAATCTGGTACTCTAGTTATTGATATATTTAAGATCACATGAAACATCTGTATAGAAACTATCTTTAACTCAGCTTCTTGGGGTGCAGACCAAGGTAGATGCTCACAGGAAATTCTTCTGACTGTGTATACTGCCATGATTTTACTGTAAGGGAAAATGAGACTGGAAAATGAAAGGCCAGCTAAACGCAGTACATTTGGTATGCTTTATAGATGAAGGCACAAAACTTTTTTTGCACTGTAATCATTGGGTTTCTGAACAGTCTTGTCAGAACCTGGCAAAAAAAGTGCATCTGTGGAAGAAATTAAGATCTGAAGTCATCCTAAGGCATGAGAGAAAGTGCATACTTACAACTCTGTGCTTCACTAACAATTTTTATGTGAGTTTTTCTATAAGTTTTCTCAGAAAACTCTTCTTTCATTTTTCTAGGCATTATATGCCTAAGGAATAACTTATTCATGCTCACTCTTACCACGTGTGTATACTGTTAGTTTCTGCATGCACTGACATGTAAGCTCAGTGCGGTGCACAAACCAGCCTCGCGTATCTGTGCTTGCTTTTGAAACATGCCCTCACGGAACTTCTGGGATTTTGAGAACCGGGATGGATGGATGCAAATTACAGTTTCCAAATATATGAGGCAGAATTCTCATAGAAATAGTTTTGTACTGTGTTGTGGAAGAGCTTACCTTCCTTTTTTAGTGGCTCTACAAGCAGAAGTTTTCATAGCCTCTCACGGGATGCAGCTTTTCCTGGACACATGCTGCTCAGTCCTTTGCGTTTGTAGTGGAGATCAAAAGCATAGAAAAGCTCCTTTGAGCTGTGGCCAGTAATATTTACAAAAAAAAAGCAATCATTCACTGAGATGCTGGATGGCTCAGGAAGCTCTGCATGTTTGCCAGTGTGCTGGATGCAGAAGGTTCAGATGAAGAATACAGGTCAGATTTGAAAGATGTGGGGTAAGGTGTGCCTGCTGCTCTGTTCTTAGGGGGAATATTCAATTGCTGATTGCTGTTGGTGTCATTATGCAAGTTGTTCACTTGTGATTTATAGGCATCAAAAATATGTCCAAAATAATACCTGCCTCCAAAAGTGGGATTTCTGAATTGTACTGAGGCCATCAATGACTTCCACAGCAATCAGTGAATGTGTTAACCATTGCTCTCTGGTTCTGTATAGTTTGGTGGACTTGGATCATTGGTGTGAAAAGCACTGATCCAGTACACAACAAGGTCCTGATGAGACTGGCCACTTACATAAACTGGGATCTTATTCCTTTCTGGTTATGTCACTATCAATGTGTTATAAAAAGTCACTTTTTTGAGGGCCAAGTTCAGTTATATTTTAAGCAGAGGCAGAGTTGAGATGGAATAAACTTTTGGAACAGTGAAAGCAGGATGCCACTGTCTCCAAAATCATTGAATGCTGACACTGAAAATTGACTATATGTGACGGCCTTGCTATATCCTGGTGAGGAGAGAATGTGGGGAAGAGAAGCCATCATAATATTATGATAGATTTCAATTACTTGATCCCGGGGAAGTGCTGAGATACAACCAAACCTCTTAAGCCTCATGCATTTATGGTTTTATTTTCAAACTTGGGAGTTTTGACGAGGTCGTTGAATGGCACACAGAGGTGGCATTTCAGACTGCTGCATGCCCTTCATCAGTTCAGGGTTTTTGAAGAACATGGCAATAGAACAGCATATTCAGTGGACAGAAGGACCTAGTCAGGTAGAGGAGAGAAACCAGAAAGTTTATGCTACTGATTGGCTGAAGAGATCCTGCAGGACACATTTGTCAGCATCACAAGCAGGATGCTGTTACATACGTTATAATATGTCAGTAAATACTACATTAATAATGAGCATGGGCCAGCATCTCTCATCAGTCTCAAGCCTGATCAGTTACAGGTGGAGGAGGACAAAGAATGGGTCGTCTGGGTTTCCCTATAGAAGGCTTCAGATTTTTCTCCTTTGTAGAAATGGTGGCCACTGTGAATACCTTGACAATAAGAGCAGTGATGATAACTGCTGCTGTAACCATGGCTCTTGAAATGTTTACCGATGTGTGAGTCCCCGATGCCCTAGCACGGTTGACTGGCAGCCTGGAACCAGCAGGACTGGGCTGGCAGCCTGGATTCAGGGAAAAAGAAGGATTCATCTTTAACAGTGAAATAGCATCCAGCTTCTAGAGGGCAGAGGATAGAATGAAGGCATGTTGAAGAGACAGGAACAGTGGTTCGTGGAAATGCCCATGTAGGCCAATCTTGGAGTAATTACACTGTAAACCGGTAGTGTAAAGAAGTGACAGCAGCTGAGGCAGTATGTGCTCAAAAGGCAGTAGGTTCCCAGCTTATTAAAGTTATAAGCTTTAGGACTACATTAAGACCTTATAGTTGAAGTACATGGCCCAAATGCACAAGCGTTTTTCAGAACAGGCAAACTCTGTTTTACAGCTATAGATGAACAAGCTGTGATACAGTTCACAAATTGGCTTATTCCTTGAAATCTCCATTTAGGAGTTGGCTCTGGTTATTTGAAAGTAGAACTTTAGGTTCGTTTCTGGATGGAGACATTTGACAGAATTTGGAGGTGTATAATACAAAGCTGTGTATTCTCCCATATTATGTCATGTCATGTTAGGACAAGGGATGTTTTTACTGTGCATTGAAGGCAACAGAAATGAGCCTTGAATCCTACTTGCCATCTGAAGAAGTACTCAGGATCTCCCTTGGTGGTCTGTGGCTCATATAAAGACTTTTGGTAAGACTATTTACAGAAGTGGAACCTTTTCAAATGAAGCACTGAAGTCATTCAATCAAAAGATGGCAAGCATAAACCACAGGAGAGACCCTCTGGTTTTGCCTTTCCTTTGGGTGACCAAATTTCATGTGTTTTGGATTAATGAGATTAAGCCTAAGGGAAGGTGCTAAAAGAGAGAGGAAATTTTTGAAGTTGCTTCACCCAGTTCACTATGAGAAAGCATGGCGCAGTCCTTATGGTCTCTGCACAAGTGTTTATACATTCTGACTTGTGTAAGAACAGCTTTGTGCTTGAGTATTTTTTTACTTTCTGAATCAAAATTAAATACCAGCTACAATGTTGTTAACCTTTAAAATGTTCTGTTCTGTGAATGAAGATTTTTTTTTTTTATTTTGGGGGGGCAAGATTCTTATTCACCAAGCATTATTGTATTGTGGGGTTTTTTTCAATAAGTGCCTCATAATAGAAGACAGATCAAGGTTATTCAGCAGGAGGAAGTGAAGGATCACAAATGAGAAGAGATGAAGGGATTCTCCTCTGTCCACTCAAGAGGACCTGGGTACTTATTTCTCAACACTTCTTTCCCACCATGCCCAAGCCCTGCTATGTTTGGAAATGGGATGCAGATTAAAAGTGATCTTTCCCTTTTGTGCTTTCAGAAGGAAGAAGATATCTCTCTTGCAAATGGCATGTTCTTGCTACATCTGGCAAGAAGGCAGGAGAGTCAGCAAACAGTGGCTGTTGCTGTGTCTTACTGTGAATTTGCATCTCATTTTTGGATTTGGTTTCCTGTTATCTGTCAAAACTCTCTTGTGTAACTTCAGTTCCTCCAGAAATAACTGTCTCTCCTAAGTATCTCATGGTGAAGTGGTGGTTTCAACTTCCTTTTGACTGAGTTCCAACTTAAAGGGTAATGGATCATCTGTTTTCTTTGGTTGCTGCTCTCCCTGCTCATCTTCATAATCTTTTACTACTGGAATTGCAGAGAGTGGATTTATTTCCCAATACATGCAATGGTCTCCTCCATTTCAGGGAGGATAGTTTCAAATGTTCAGTTACTATCTTGACTGTGTTACAGACTGTATTCAGTGCAAGTGCTGTCCAGTTCTATTATCATTTTATCATTGTTTATACCTGATAGTGCTATAAACAATTCCATATAGAAACACATCGTCATCCTTGTCGCGAGGGATCTTGTCTGGAAGTCAAGCAGGTGAAGTTGCAGAGGACAAAGCCATGCACCACAGAGAATGCTGTATCTATATACTGTCAGAGAACATGCTTAGTATAGGTAGTTTCTCCTATATTTGTATTTTTTTCACAAAAAATACAAATTTTTTGTGTCCTGGGCTGTTGAAGAATGAAAAAAAAATTTAAGGAAGTTATTTAGTAAAATTAAAGTGAACTCCCAGCTTACATTTTTAAAGCTCTCTTACTTAGCTGCTGCAGCTGATCTAAAAATGTTTTAAATCCCATTTCTGTACTTGTTTAAGTTAGGTTTCTTTAAAAGACAGGAGTATCAAATTCTAATGCAGAGTTTCCTTTTAGAAGACATATTCTCCGGGAGATGAGTGTCTGAAACAGCTGTTAACTTTCACATTCCACCTACCTCTCCTAAATAAACACAAAGATGATTCAGTATATAATAAAATAGATAGATATCTATGTGCCTGTGCATATGTGTATACATGTAGATGGATTTATTGATAACTACATAGTCAGAAGTCTTTTACAATTGATCTATCAGTGCAACTTGGATGAATGGTCATTCCCTTTATGTTTTTCTTTGGACTTGTTATGATTACCTTCATCTAATAGTGAAATACTTTACTTTGGGAAGTTGCAGACTACTCTTTGGTCAACCATTCATTAAAGAATTTATTTAAACAAAAAAACCCAAACCAAAACAAAACAAAAAAACCAACCCAAACAAACTGGTCTTTAAAGCTGGGTACCAGTAGCTTTAGGTGCATTTGACCAGGTTAGAATTTGAAGATGGAGACACTAGTCATAGTTCTGAGAGAATATGGGTACAAAATTTTGCATATGGAAGTGTTGGCAACATGGAAATTTCAGGCATTATCAATTGTTCTTTAGCTGAACTTGTCAGTCAGTTCACATCTTGCCTCTTGTGATATTTGCAGTCCTAGCATTAAAATGTAAAGCTTTTTAACAAGATAGTAAAAAAACTTCCTAGGCCAATGAGTCCTGTGTCATGGTCTCTCAAAAAGCGTGATGACTTTGAAATTTCTTTTTATGGATTAGATGTCAGAAATAGCATCCTTGTAAAACACAACACAGTAACAGATCGGGGTTGGGTTTGGTGGTAAATGGTATGCGGTAAATGTTGCTGAAGGAATGTCTTGTGTATCCTAAAGAATGTGAGAGTAATGGATGATTTCCCTTCTTGTATGAGGCCTGGGAGGGAACCTTTAAAAGAGAAATATTAGAGGACAGACCAATCAAAATAAGCCTCCTAAAGGAACTTCCTAATGTGATTAGGTCTGGTTTTACTAGCCAGTATAGTATCAGGACTAATAACAAAGCTAGTATAACATCAGCACATAACTTTGAGAGTACAAGATATAAAGCTGCATCCCATACAAACATTTATCACTATAACAGAATTAATCCTTTGTACATGCAGGCTATTATTTTGCTTTTTGGATTATAAATGTTGGTAATGATAGCCCTTCTGCCACTTTATAGTGTGTAATATTTGCTTACAAATGTTAGCTTGTATAAGCATCCGTCTTCCCAGATTTGCCATTTTCATCTTTTTTTTCCTGCCTCCTTTTTGTTTGATTTTGTATCCTTAAATTTTTTCATTACAGAGAGTATTTAAATACAGGTTGTTTCTATTTAAACAAGATGGTCTGAAACTATAGACCTCAGATGATGGAGAACATTTTTGTTCTCTACTAGTATAACAGACTCATTGTGTCAAATCACAAAAAACACCATATCATCTTGAAATAGATAATTCGTCTATTCTTTTAGGGCACTGATTCAGCATTGAATGTTAGCAATGTTTATAAACAGTGTCTCTGCTGGAAAGACAAACCAACAAAAGCAACTAACCTTTAGGGATCTAAACTGAAAGCAACTAACCTTTAGGGATCTAAACTTCAGTTCTGAAATAAGTCAATATCATGTTGTGCAAAATGGCTGGAAGTTTTCTGTTGAACTTAGATCTGGTATTGTGTTTTTATGAGTGGTGATGGGGTCAAACCTCCAAATAATAATGATTGCGTATAATGTCTTCATATAGGTATATTTGTTAGAGTACTAGGAAGTCAGAGGGTTAAAATACTATAGTTCATAAATACAGGTTTTGCTAGCACTGGCATTGGATTTCTCTCTGTAAAACACTTTTCTCTCTGACTCTGCTTGGCATCTCATCAAATACAAAATCAGGCCTGATATTACATTAATCCTGAGAAAGAAAAAAACAAAGAATCCTCCATACTGGAGTTATTACACATTATCTTTTTCTTTTTTCCTCGCAGTTTGAGAATTTCAAATTAGCTAATAAGTTAGTCAAAATTCTAGAGTCCGTCTTCTGAAAACGTAAAGGATAATTTAAAATGCTGACAGTCAGATGCTGGTAATGACTCTGGCACTGCTTGCAACTACCCCATCATAGTGATTGTAGATTCTGCATCCCAGCCAGAGTTGTGTGAGGGGGAAAATGAGACAAAGCCCATTAAGGTCTCAAAAATCTAAAAAGTTGCTTCTTTAATATACATCATCTTCTGAGCACAAAGGGCAGAAAAGTCAGCAGAAAAGAATATATATATTCTGAACTGGAAAGAAATCAGTGCCTTTGAAATTGTATCCCTTGCTTTGCCCTAAATCTGACTGCAGCTTTTAGCTTCCACCACATGTTTACATTGGAAATCTCTCTTTGTGCATATAGAGTTTGTTCTCTTATGAAATTATGTCTCAAGGGAAGGATAATTTAAAGCCATTTCCATTTGTTATGTCTGCGCTGAACTAGGCTATTAGGGGCTGTTCATGCTGGATAAACTCAAAACCTACAACTACCTTCATCTGTGGATTATAGAATCTGTCCAACAAATTGCATGCTGATATTACCAGAATAAGGAACTATGGGCAGTTTCATGTTGTAGCCAGCACTGGGATCATTTTATAGTGTAGCCAACATCAGGGTTGTGCTGATAATCACAGATGTGCATCTGACTTCACTTTAGGAAGGCTGAATTTTTAAAGGTTAAGTCTGATGGTAGCCAATGTATTTTAGGTTTCTAGGCTAGGAGCTCTTGCTGGACAGCCTTTGAGAAAACGTGGATTGTGTTTTTTGTAATTCTAGACCTAGCATCATCTTATTTTGCATAATTATAAGTTAAAGCCCAGCCGTAAGCAGAGGACAACTTGTAAGCTGTGCTTCAGGAGTAGCCAGAGATAGCACTGAGAGTTGAAGACCCATCGTTAAGCTGAAGTTGTTCTTTCTTCTATGCGTTGGCAGGAGAATGGTCATGTAACAGTGTAAGGTTGGCTTATTTGATCTATGAATTACCATTCCTTCATTGCTTCAGAAAATAGCTTAAAGAATTGTATGGCTGGGAGCCAAGAATCAGCCCACTCATCTTTACCTGCTCCTCATTCACTCTCTGACCAACTGCTTCTATTGTAGTGGTAAGCGTGATTGATTATGCTTATGCTGGGATCCAAGACACAGGGGCCGGTAGAACCCTGCTTGAAAGACACTCATTCCTGTCTGTGAGTGAGTGTGTAATCCCACCCAGTTGTACCATCAGTCTTATCAAGACTGATATGTTCAGATACCAATTATCTGACATACAGGATACATACATTCAGAAGATCTATAAGTTTGTTGCAGATTCATCATGCTTTTATAAGTGGAAGTTTGTCTTAATCTCGTATCTAAAATATTAGGCTGCAACTATCATAAGAACTTTTTTTCTGGAGAAAGTCTTTAGTGTTTCTTTTTGCTTTCTTTGACTGGGAGATGGAAAAACAAATCACTCCTTTGGTATGTCCCAGATGACTCCAATTGTGTGGATGCATAAAGGTGAAAAAGAGCAGAACAAAGTTATAATTCACAGACAGTATAAAATCTGCATTGCTTAAAATTTCCCCGTCACTTTCATACCCTAATTTTCTTAAAGCAATAGTTTTGCATCACTGGATTTCTGACTGTCCTAAAAGGCCTTGGAAGTTTTAGCTCATTATGAATAACCAGGACAAGAAGATATGAAATAGCCTTCACAGCGGTTATTAATTATGGAGGTGTTAGAAGCTTGCATTGTTTTTAAGGTGTTCTGATTCTACTCAAATAGAGGTCAGAAGTTGCTTGACTCATTCACAGGGATTACCTGTGAGTAAAGCATGTAAAATCTGGTCTTGTTTTTTGTGATTCCAGAAATATCCTGTATGTGAATTACGGTAGGGTGGAATAAGGGTGTACTAGTTTCACGTGCATAACAAGTTTTTTGTCAGAGTGGTGGGGAAAAATAAATCTACTGATTTCCAATCAGTGCTAAGCCAGTGATTACCACTAATAATGGAGAACTGATTTTTGTCTGCCAGGTATGGCGATCGATTCTTTACTAAATGCTATTTGTGATACATGTTGGCTATGTTGTTTGCTGTGGGGTGCTCTTTCACCTCAGACAACTCTGTCCTAACCTTCACCTGAATGTCCACAGCAGAAACGGGGAACTGCTCAGAAAGTCAGCATGGCTCCAGTGGGGCAGCTGCAGGGTTTTCACAGTGAGCAAGGGTGTGAAGAGGATGAGAAAGCATAAATTCAGGTACTTCTCTAGCTGTCAGCCCCAAGCATTTGATGAGAGAAAGAAGTGAGTGAAGTCATGAACATCTCCATCAGAACAAGGAGAAAACTAGTTGGGAACTGTGATCATGAGTCTCAGTTTCCTCAGCTGCTCAATGGGAAAAGCTACTATGCACTGTGCAGATATTATCTAGACTTCTGCAAATTCTCCCAAGACCGGTACTTCATATTCATTCTGTGCTTTAATCCTTCTAATTTTGAGTGTATCCTTTGAATAATGTTCAGAGGACGGTTGGCTTGTTGATTATCTCAGCTATGCTACATTTATGTTTCTTGCTTGTAGTTGTTAGTTTAACAATATTTTGTGCAAAATTATTGAAGAATTTGAATCTTAGTCATTGCAAAAGGATAACTAGTGATCAAATGGGAAAATATTTGCTTTTGTGTTGTTTTTGTTTTAATCAGATTTCTGCTGGTTACTTTCCCTTACTTTTATAATCACAGCATGATTAAATGTACCTCATATTATTTGAGTTTCTGCCTTTTTTGAAGGTAAAGGCAATTTTGACAGTAAAATTCAATGTTGCCTGCACTGGGGCCCAGTCAGGAGGAATTGTCATACATATGTCATACTACATCAGTAACAATTGCAACATTCACTTAAACAGAAATGGGGTTCTTTTAATTATTTGGAAATTACATATTAAACCTTTTTGAGTTGGATTATACAAAACATAGAAATCAGTATCAACTGTGATGTCTTTCTATAAAAGAAATTTGAAAAACTCAGGAAAGGCAGGGATTTAAAATTAAATGGAAATTGTACATCAAGTTCAGCTGGAAAGGGATATTTAGTCCGATTGCCTTACTCATTACTGGTCATTTGTAAGTTTTGAGAACAATTACATATTCAACTCCTGGAAGTGTGTCTTTTTAGGAACCAAAATTACAAATGTATAAAGAACGCTCTGTTCTTAGATTCTTTCCTTTAGAGTCATTGTTTTTACTTGCTGGTTTTTTAATCAATCCAACACAAATAGTGTGGTATGTCTGTATAAACTTACACACTTAACTTTTGGCGTTCTTCTGTGTAATAAACTGCATTTGCTGAGGAAGGATAACCTAGATTATGAAACCCAGGGACTGCTTTTTGTATAAGGATGCTGTGCACGATTTTGAACTTGTGTTCAAGGTAAAAGTCTCAAGAAGTTAATGGAGAGGGAATTAATCTTCCATCATACTCACTGGATAGAGATCACAGACTTCAGGTTTTGAGGAGACAGAATAAAAAAGATCTTCGCTGCCAGTGGCCATAAAGCTGAAATGCTTTTATACTCCAGAGAGGCAGAATGCATCTGCAGCTTCCCCTCATTTAAACTCAAGACACTTCAGTTTCCTGTTTAGTTTCTATCTAAGTGGGTTTTCTTTTAGATTGTAGATAGTTGTTTGTGTATTCTTTGCTAAGGGTTATTATTTTTTCCTTTAGCTGCTGGCTTGGGAATTGCCTGAACAGTGCTGCTTTATTGAAAAGGATTATATGCTACCTTGGCTAGGGAATCCCAGAGGAAGCAGATACCATATAAAATCAAAACACAGTGTCTCCAGGTTGCCACTCACTGAGTCTTTTAGCAGTGATGTACTTGAAGTAACCTTGTGGGAAAACAAATTTTTAGTGGTTCTTAATGTCTGCAGCACCACTCGCAATGACAGAACATGGAGAACCTGTGTTCCTTTTAGTGGGACAATCATAGCGCATCTTTGAGTCTGGCACGCAGCTGGTGATGGTGATGCTATTTTTTTTTTTATTATTGGCTGGATTGATATCCTCCACCGGTCTGTAGACCAGCTCAAGTGAGTGTTTGCATTCCTTTTGTGGCCTTCGTCAGCTTTTTCTTACTTCAGTGAAGCATCTGTGAGACTATCTAAAATTTTTCTGAAGACATAAGTCTTCAAATTTTCCCTGGAATTCCTGATGGAGCTAGGAAGACACCGTTAGCTAAACTGTCTCATGTTACCTGGCTGCAAGTAAAGAGACTGTGCTCCTTTCAAGTAAAGTTAAAGCCTCCCATGCCTGCTGCTGGGTCACTTCTAGTGGGTTTTTCTAGTGTATCAGCTTTTTCAAGCTCTGTGGTTCTTTTCTAGAAGAGAAAAAACAACCTGGTAGAATCCTGGTTTCATAGCTGACATAGCCATTTCTTATGGAAGTTTTGTGGACGGAATGGCAAAGATTGCAAAGTGTATTGTAAATGTTTCTTTCCAAAAAGGAAAAGAGCCAAAGGGATGGCTCAGAGGTCCATGTTTCAAAATACAACAGGTAAGTACGCTGTCATTACTAGGCTCCGATCTGGAGGAGGAGGAACTAGGCAGTTGCTTCTCATTGAGATACACTTTTTTGCCTTTTCAAGTCTAGAGCTGCAGCGTTTCAGCTCACCTGCTCCTCCTTCCCTAGCTGATCCACATACCAGTGCAAGAACACAGAAATCTTGGCCAGTATACATTGCAGTTTGACTCCTTATGAGGCATACCATTGATATTTCAATGTTTAATTCACTTCTAGAGAATTGAGCAACTGGTCTTGTTCTTGTGACAAACTAACTTTTGCATGCATTATTATACCTTACACACCTTGTAATTGTCAGCAACAGCTCCAAGCAGGCCAGCACTAGGGAAGGGCCTCTACAAAGCTAAAGTAAAATATGGAGAGAAGCTCAAACAACCTATTTAACTTCTAAGCCAGTGCTATCACACAAGTGTTCATACTGGAAAATGCCCCTCTATTCACAAGTAAGGTACTCTATTGCTAGGAAAAAATCGTCATCCTCTCTCGTATTGCATAACTTTTTGTTTTATAGTAGATCTGAACTAACATTTTATTGTGTTTCTGCATATGCACTGTGGGAAAAATGGAGGACATAGGCACATGAGGCAAAAAGAACAGGAGAGAGAAGAAGAAAGAAAACTGACCTGGGCCCTTTTGAGAAAGTTTGCTACTGAGCCTGGTATATAGACCCAGGATGGAGAGAGCTACAGATTATAAACCTGGTTTCTCAAAAAGCATGCCTCTCTAATCCCCTGCATCCGCTGAGGGCCTCTTAGTATTGTTGTAAAAGGTCTGTTTTCCAGAGTGATTTGATTCCCATAGCCATGGGCAAAGGCACCCAAGCAGCTCTTGTTTGATTAAAAAGCTGAATTGTTTGCTGGTGACTGTAAACACAAACAGCTGCTTTCTGAAACCACACAAAAATGAGAGCCAGATTGGTACTTCTGCTGCAGGACAGAGTTTTAAACAACTCAGTAGCTATCTGGGAATATTTTCTTTGGGAAAATAATTGAGATGGATGTTAATAAATGCAGAATAAAATATGTGTGTATTTAGCTCACCTTCACTCTGCCTTGATTATTTTTGATGCAGGCTGATCCTCCAGTCTTAGAGTGGAAAAAAAGCAATTTAGCTTGCTTCAGGTAGTAATATTTCCAGGGACTTAAAAATACAATCAAAAAGAACCACCTTACAGGATCAGCCAGTGCTGCCTGTATTCCGTTTGGCAGTGACCTTGTTTGCATTTGTCCAGGGAAAGAGAGAAGGCGTGGTGTTGGGGACCCTATGCTGGCCTTACTGTACTGAAATGATTCTCCTTAGATTGGTTTTGTTGATTTTTATGATCATACTTTTCTACTCAGAGAGCACACAGTGTATAACTGTGCTCACGGATGTGGTCTCCTGGGTTTCAATGTTTATATTTCATCTATTTTATTGTTCTTTGCAACCAGGTATTCTGAAGGTTATGGACTGCCTTTCCCATGCCACTGCGAAGCTACTGTCCTTAGCAAATATTGTTTCATAGGTTGTGCAATAATTTTAATTAACTTTGTCATGTGTAGGTACTTATTGAAAGGACCATCAGCAAGATAAATAGAAAACATTAGAGAATTCCCTACCTGAGACTACTAAAACTAAAAGGTTGTGAACAATCCTGTTTACTAGTTTACTACTTTCTGTTCATGTGGTTTGTTTTCATTTCACTCTGAATGGAGAGTGAAAACCAGTTGTGTAATTATTGTTTGCCAAGAACAGGGAACATGAAAAGCAGTACACAAAGCCAAGTTTTATTACAGTAGTTTAACTTCGCATTTCTCAGACGCTAGCTCAGACCTCTTTACCATGATTGGGTTCCCAAGCTTTCGGATACAATCCATGTATGTAGTGACACGCATTTATTATATATAGATATTGCTTACATATGCACACAGGTCATTTTCAGAAGGATTCTTAAATTACGGGACTAGGGATCTGGAGACCTGGCTTCTGTACATGGCTTTACCGTCAACTTCCTGAAGGACTTAAGCAAAGTTGGAAAGTTTTTTATACAATTACATTGGACACCACGTAAACCTGTTCTGGGGAATAACAAGTGCTGGTACAAATCTGTGCTTCATTGTGGATTCTGCTCTCCTCTGATGCATTGTGAGAGTTAGGGCTGTTGAGGGCTCTTGCAGCTTTTTACCTTCCTTGCTACTGGACTCTGTGTCCTGGGAAGCATTTTACTACTTTTAGTCCAAGTTTTGTTGACTTGAAAGTATTCAGCCCTTGACCAGCTATAAAGGCAGAGCTTCTCTCACCATCTCCGTTTTTCACTTTGCAGCTAATGTGGGTTATAACTGCCCCAAAGCTGTCTTTCTGTTGATTCCCCTTTTATGTGCACTGGGGATAATGCAGCTTTTCTAGAGAGACCACAAGACTTGATTCATTGATGTTGTAAGAACTGTCAAAATCTTGTGACAGAAGCGGAAAATTTTGTTGACATTGGAAAGAGAGGTGGCTAGAGCTGTAGTCTGGGTTCCAGCTGTAGGACTATTTCTATTAACTAAAAAGGGATTCAAAACCTTATACTGAGCTGTTTTTATGAACTTAAAATAATTGAGAACAGTTTTTGTTTAGCTCTGGGTATTTCCTGAATGCATTTGCAAGTCAGACAGTGTAGTGCTGGGCTTAAAAGCCTGGCTCCAGCTTGAGATGTATTAAACAAAATAACCAAAAAGAATTTATCATGGAAAGGTATATTAACTTTTGAAAACTTTCATGTTACAATTAGTGTTGCTGTTAGTGACACAGCTATATAATTTTAATTAAAAATATCATGTATTTTAGAGTTGTCTAAGTAAAAAAACCCCTTACTCTGCATATACAATTATCTCCATGCAGTACCAAAGAGTCCGAGCATCTCCTAAATATTTAAATACAGAAATAGTGATAGTACTCTCTTCTTTTTCAGCCGGTAAAGAAGATAGTTAGTTCAAAGACTGTTTACTGCATGAACTTTCTGGTGTCATGGTTGGAGGTTTTGAAGAAATTCAGGGAAAGCTAAGTTGAATGTCACCTGTAGTTTTGAACATAGTTATGCCTGTGCTATTCTCTTCTGGTCCAGGAAAGAGTTCCCTTCCTGGTGCAGCCGGGAGCATCCTCTTTAGCTGTGGCAGCCTGGTCATTCTGGTGCTGTGATGGCTGACTATAGGCACTGCAGAGACATGATTACTCACATGGTGTTGACTGATCGCCAAATATCAAGGCAGAAATCTTGAACCAGATGCTGAGTGGAAAACACCATTTTTTGTTAATGGGTTAAGAGAAATTTATATTCCTGAACCAATGGACTAGCAAAAATGCTAGACTTGACTTTGTGGTAGAATCAGTAATTTAGCCCGGAGGTCACAAATACCAGTCTTGCTCTCCAGAGCAGTGTTGCATATAATAGGGGATGGTCTTCTATTTCAGTGAAAAAGATTAAAGATTGATGAAATGACTGGAAGGAAAGTTATGAGAAGCAAGCAAAAGAGAAAAGACCAAAAAGAATAAATGAGGGGGTTTTGTATTCAAAGTAGTGCAGCAGGCTTTGGGGAGCACATGTGCTTGGGTACTGTTTAACTCTCCTTTGCTCCTCCCAGCATCTCTCATAACCAGAAACTCAGTCATGGACATGGGATAAGCATCAGCTATAGATACTTTTTCCTTTGTGTGCGACACCCATCCTTCTTTCTCTCCCTGTTCCTCAATGCTTCATTTACTTCTTGCTGGTTTCTGTGTTGTTTGATCCCTGTCTACCCTTCTTCCAAGTGAAGCAGGAATTTTTGTTTCTGATTAATGCTATGGAAAAGTACAAACGAAAAGCAGGAGGTTTGGAGCACACATTCAACCATTAAGCTCGAGTAACCAGCCGGGCAGCCAGGTGGGAAAACCCCTTGTGCTGGTGGGGAAAAGTGTCTTGCTCTCTCCGCTGAGATTCCAGTTTTGTTGCTGACTGGGCTGCAGTAGGAGCTGGAGGCATGACAAACACCTCCGTGCTGTGCGCAGGGATGGCACGGTGGGGATGTCGTTGGAAGAGGGGACAGGGAGGACACTGGCCCTCCCACAAAACCGCCTCCCCCCGCCCCCCCCCTTCCTCTTCCTTTGCAGTTGCAGGCAGTGCTGTGGCTCGGAGGTCATTTGTTTCCCACAGCTTCACAGAACACTGTAGCAGAAAGGGAGACAATGGTCCCTTACAAGGGGCGATGTGAGGCCTTCTTTCATCTCTAATAAGCCCCTCCACTTGCACTGTGAAGCCTGTTGTGTGTGTGTGTGTGCATGCACAATTCCAGTGTGAACCACTCTGCAGCTTCCATTGATGTAAAGGATCCAGGTTTTGTGTTTTGTTTTTCAAATGGGCAACTCTTGGCATGTTCCAGCCTGAGGTGGGTTTTCTGTTCAGCGCAAGCACATCAGGAGACATCCCTTCTCCTTTTCACATAGCTGTTAAAATCTAAGGCCCATCTGGTCAGCGTTGGTCAGCAGAAAGACTGAACTCGGAAAGCAAGGAGAGGAGGGGGGCAACTGTCTTTAATTCCCCTCTGCCGAGCACAGGCTCTGCCTGTTGCTGTGCTTGGGCATGTTTGAGTGTGTCAGGAGAGCTGTGTGAGAACAACCACCCTGGCAAAGCAACCGACTGTCCTGTCACAGAATTTGCAAGCAGAGGTGGAATTTGGAAACTTTTTCTTCTCCATTACCCTGCTATAATGAGCAGGAAAGGAAAGGGAATAAACAGTATGATGAAATTTTAAGGTGCAGGAATTTGGAGCAGCAGTCAGTCTAGTCTGGGAAAAATACAGCTTAAGCTTCACTGAAAAGGAAGAAAGGGTGTCTTCCTGCCATCTCATAAAAATGAGTGTCCATCATTAGTTACTTTCAGACAGGTACAGGGCACTGATTGATGGATAGATGAATGTAGCATGCGTGAGTATAAATAAGTTTGCGTGTCTTCGGTTTTGGTGGATGTGGGATGAGACATGATGTGCAACAGCTGAATGTGGTTTAGCTGGAGGAGGAGCGGTGTCTCTAAGACAAATTACATTTTTCTGAGCTCTCCAAACATATTTTCAGCTGCCCTGGACTTGTGAGTAAGATTCCACAGTAATTGGATTGTAACTTGTTGTCTAGTTTCACTGTGATATCTGTAAGTATCTCCCTTTCTTCTGCTCAAATGCTGTTGCATAAGTTCTTGCAGCAAGTATTGTCTCATGGAATATGTCACTCGACCTTTTTGCTTGCCTGAGCAGCAGAACGCCAAATGCGCTTTTTTCAGATGATGGAAATACAGTAGCTTCATTAAGTGATGCTGCCATGGCAGGCCTCTAGTTATTTCACAACTACACTGCTTGTGAACTTGGAGCGCATACCTCTTTAAGAGAAGGAAAGAGAAGAAAAAAAAGACAATAAGCCCTTAATCTTTCAAATCTATTCATAGCTGGGTTTGCAGAGGCCAGCTAATAGGGATTTTAAATTGCTATGGCTGTACCATCTTTCCTCCAATGTAAAAGACCCAGCAAGTCTCGTGCAGGCTGAGCATGGACTACTTCTCCAGCAGTCATCGGCACGTCAGCCCAACCTGTCTGCATGTTTGCAAAACACAAAGAGTAGTTCACTAGATTTAATATGGCCTCTAAAATGTGAAATAATACTAAAAAAATCCCAGTAATAATGAGTTTTAAATTCAGTAAAAAGTAACTAATTTGTTGCCTCAGACCCTGCCTGGACTTTCTAAAGCTTCTAATGTTGCCTCCGTTAAGTAGGAAACTAAATGGATCTCCTCTTGGTTTTGGCAGATACTGACCTCTTCCATGGCCTTGTTTGAATGATACAGAGTCGTTGGCAGAACAGCATTTTATGGCCTTGAGCTTGTTTAAAAGGGCAGTTCTCGGGGCTGGGTAATTAAATCCCCAATGTGACTGTTCTGTGGCTTATTGAAAGTACGTAGGAAGACAATTAATAAAATCAGGGTGTAAGCGAACCTCAGGCAGCCTCCAACTGTAACAGTTTACTCACAGGAGCATTGGGACAAACCCCCAGGTTTCTTCTGAGTGCTGGGCTCTTTTTGACGTGTACAGAGAGCTGTATGCTGGATTCGTTGGCCTTCTCTGCTGTCCAGGCTGAGTGCTTGGGCATACGGGTGAAGTCCATATGGCGAAGGTGTGAGGTGCTTCTGTGAACAGGCAAGCCAGAACATCCGGAAGTGGGGAAAGATTAATTGTATTTTGTTTTCAAATTGTGATAGGTGAACTAGACCTGTGGAAAGGTTTTTAATTATTTTACCAGAAAAATAAGCATTCCATCTGAGAAGATATGTTATTGTTTGCTTTTTAGGTGAAGTGAGGAAGTAGTCTTGAAACTGGAGGATCTTCCTGTCAGAACACTTGTCTTTATGGAGAGGTATTTAGTGACAATATACTAGGGCTTCCAGTTGATCTCCACGGCCCTGTTAAAGCACAGAAAGATCCTTCTCCAGGATTCGGAACTAATAAAAAGGACTACAAAAACCTCTGCAGAGTATTTTACAGAACATGATCAACACAGTGTAGTAAAAAATTACCAGAAACTTATTAAAACCTATTGTAGTTTATGGAGTACAGGTGCGGTATGTAAACAGGTAACTGTTCTTTGCTATATGAAGTTTCAAGGGGTCTTTACTGGTTGTGCTTTTCAGTTGGCATGCTAGCATCTTTTCCCCAGAAGAAAACCGTAAGAGTTGCTTAGAGCTGTCTGTAAGTTATGCAGTCTCACTGTGAGACCTTTAGACTTTTCTTGGAGCAAATGAGAAGTAAGAGATTTGATGACTTGTGGATCAGTACTCAGTTCATTTTTGCAGTATTATCTTTCTATCCCAGTCCGGTTTTCAAATATTTAAAATACGCTGGTTTAGTGGCACTATAAAGTCTATCCTGTGGCTTCCTCACACGACGCAAAGTGCGGTGTGCCCATTGCTTTATGCTGTCCTTTCTCCTTCTCGTGATGCTTTGCCAGCTCCAGCCAGTCTGCCGTTCCCTGCTGTCGCAGAGCTCAGCTCTCCCCACCCCGCTCCGCTTCCTGCCTCTGACCCCATTTCAGTCTTGGCTCCCCTCTCCAATTTTTTTCTCTCTCCTCCCCTCCCTTGTCATTGGCGTATCTTCTTCCTTAAGCCATCCAAAAATAAAGTGGATGTTTGTGCAAAATACGCATTTCTAGGTAGTAACTGGCGATTAGCTATACCATGGAGAGCAATGCGATGTTCACAGTGCAAAGATAAATGATAATCTGAATACTTTAAAAACTGGATTACAAAGGGGAAAAAACAAACCTGTTTTTAATGAGAGGGCTTGAGATATACTTGGGACAGCAACTTAATCACAGAGCAGCGAGTTAATTTCTTTTTTCTATTTATGCATTGGGCTGGCATCTACAGACAAACAAAATCCTCCAGTTAGGGTGTTTTCCATCTACTCCATCCAACAGTCCCCTTCAATGAGGACGTGTTTATTCTGAGCAGGGTGCATGATTCATCACCCTAGGGAGATGAGGCAAGGTTTGGTGCTGATCTCAGACAATTTATCTCCCCCTGCGGCCCCCCCCCCACCCCAAATGCGTGAAGCAGTTTTGTACTAGGAAATTACATCACTGATAAAAATTTTTAAGGGGAACATCCACCACGTTATGGCACAGAAAGTAATAGAGAAGCTTTGCTGTTGGGTAATGGTAAAGTCAATTTATTAAAAGCTGTTTCGGACAAGGCAGCAAGCACAGTAGATTCTGGGAAGTGTTACTTTGTCGTGGAACCTCACTGAAGCTAATAAAAAGTAGTCTTGTCCTGGGTGGAAGCGGGAAAGCTGCAGAAGAAAAGTGAAGGTAATACTACATGTGTCTGAAAATTCAGAGTCACACTTCAGATCCCTTGAGGCTGCAGTTTCTTTACCTCTGGGAACCAGCTACATAAGAAGAATCTAAATTGTCTTTTTTTTTTTTAAAGAAACATAGCTCTTTACCTTGCAGAGAGAGTGGGATGTAGTTTTCTGCTGGGAAAATTAACAAAAACAACAGATTTCCCTACTGAACTGGAGCAGGTGGGATTACAAGTCCCACGCATGTATATTTGATGTGACGTTAATCAATTAAATGAGGCACATAAAAAAAATGGATAGTCAAGTCATTAACATTCCTGTCTGTTGTCCAGCACTGTCCAGTATTAAAGGGAAATAGTTATAGCTGAGTTGATAAATATTTATTTCAATGGTAGTTATCTCAATGGTTTGCTCAAATGGCGAACATGTGCATCCCAGGCCGTTTTTCCAAGCCAATGCTGAAATGGTGCGTGTCCTCCACAATGGGCCGCTGCTGCCAGATATGCCAGCTTTAACATGGAAAGCAGAACTGAGATACAGGAATCTTTAAAATCATTTAAGAACTCATGCTAGCAAAAGAAAAGCAGCATGTTAATTCCATTAATGTGGCAAAACTCCCATATGGATAATAACTAAGGCTGTGTGATGTGTTTGCCAGAAAACCCAAAAGGTACACAGAGTTTATTTGTGTGTTTGAATTCATGGCAAATTCAGTTAATCTGAGGGCTCATCACACTTAGAGCAGTTCCTGATTTTATGGCTTTATTCAGTTGTGATTCTATTTGGATGAAACTCTGTATTTTTCAAAAGAACTTTGGTTTAGGTTTTCCAGGATGTTTTTGCATCTATAATTTTGAAAGAAAAATCCAGAAACAGCAGCAACGTAGCACAAGTGTCTGCCTTGTAGTTACACACTTAGAAAAGAAACCCCCTCAAAAAACCCCAAACCCCCAAACCAAATCTAACCACCCACCAAGCTTCTGACTGTTAGAACAGATGGCTAATAATAATGCTATATTGTTGTAAATGTCTTGCTATAACCCAGTTTTTGCTGATTTTTAGGATCGGTACTCAATGTAACAAGTGACCCTTGGGACACAGTTCACTGGGTTGTTCTGCGTACATATATTCTGTTTTTTCTGCTGGGTAGGTATGAGTTGTTGAATACAGTTTGATTCACTTCTTACCCTAAGCTGCTGAACAGTAGAGCTGCTGAGTAGGTATTGCATTCCAACCTCAAGGTACAGCAATCAAAGGAAGTGAATTGTGTGCTCTAGAGAGTGTGTAAAGGATCTTTATGCATGAGCTGTTACAGTAGATATGGTCAGTTTTGCTTTATGTTCATCATTCTTGTTTTCAAATAAGCTTTGAGTCAGAATACGTAAAGCCTGAAATATGTACGTATCTGCTTACAGATGAGATTAAAGATGGAGCTGTGAAAGAAATTGATTTGAAAAAAAATCATAAAATTTAAAGCAGTAAAGCATTAACACAGTTACGGAGAATCATAGTTATTAGCTGATTGTTTTTAGAAAATAGTTACTAAGGTTCAAGAACACTGATGTGTGAATACCAGTGCTATGTTGTGGGAGAAAACAAGATTAGATATTTTCCATTGATGTATCTCATTTATGTAGATGGTGTTGTAGCTGACACCAAATTAGGATGGAAAGGAACTGGATTCTTCCATTCTGAAGTCATTATCCACATCGATATAAATATTAACACTAACTGTTTGGTGTGTTTTGAGTTTGATGTGGTGCTGTGTTTGGCCCAGAAAGCACTCATTTTTACAAGAGAGTGAGTAAGTTTCTGTATGTATCTCACTGCAGAATTGTATGCGGTAAATGAACTCGTTTTTCTCCTTACTTGTTCCTGAAGGTGGTGAGCTCGCAGTTGTAGACAATGAAACAACGGCCTGAGCGCACGAGGGTTCTGCTAGAAATACTGTGGTTATTTGGTTCTGCTAGAAATATTGTGGTTATTTGGTTCCTTTCTTCTTTCCGTGGATTTTTTTCCTCTGATGAAGTAAAAATCAAACAGTATAATGGTGAGAATAAGAACAATTCTGCTCTCTTGCAGCCAATACATACCTTAGTCTCTGACATTATATTCCAAATTGATTCATACACTATGTGTATTTTGCTTTGGATATGACAACACATTGGTGGTCTGGCAAAGTCCATTACAGTGCCTTACTTACTTTTCCCTCTCGGTTTGAACTGAGAAAATACCATACAGCTATGCTAACCAAACTCAGCACTATTGCTAGATGTCGTCAAGGGGAAGACTAAAGCTGGTGTATGTTGAACTAATGGCAATGTCCTGATACAAAGTTGCATCATGACTTTACGCTAGGATGTGTGAGATGCAGAGGAGCACTGACCATGGCTTTCATACCAGTCTCCATTCTGTAAACAAGAGTCTAATAGTGACTGTGCACTTACAAACTCAAAGCAAAATATGTTATATTATTGTAGGTTTAACCCCACAGTAATGCCTTTGGATATCACACTAATACAATTAAATGTATTATTGTCGTTTGAAAACTGTTTCTGTAACTTCTGGAATTTCATCAAAGTTGCAATGGTTATTGCTTAAATAAGTCACAGCATAACTTAACATAAGAGAAAATCTGGAGAAGCCACTGGAGAATTACTAATTTCAATTTTTCATGAGTATGTTCTTGCTGTAGTTGGCTGCGAGCATTAACTAACAAACGACCATGGTGCTTCTGGCTCTGATCTTGCCGTATCTTGTACATAAAGTAGGATTGGGCTGAAACCAGCATGATAAACTTTCGTTGGGCACAGAATAGCGTTGGTCGTTCAGTAAGCATCTTATTTCCTGCTAGGTTAGCATTGAGGCAGTCACTGGGAGTGACATAAAGAGACACTGTTTTTACTGAAATGCTGTCTTTCACATGAAGCACGAGTCTGTTATTTTCACCATTTGAACTCATTGACATTCCTATGGCACTTGTCACAAGAGGTAGGATATAACGTGTGTTGGCTAAATTAAAAAACCTGATCGTACAAGCCCAGCCTTTATTTTAGCATAGGTCAAGTAATCTAGTTTTCTTTGACAGTGCTTGCCTTTAAAATAAGGATTATATTAACCTTGCCTGGTGAGATCCCAGGAAAAGTTCTAGATGTGGTAAGCCTGTTATTATCCTACAGAATTTGGGCAGCTCTTCCTAGGCATTATGTTGTCTTTGCCACCATAACCTCCGAATGGCAACTAATGTGTTTGAGCCGTAGCTGTATATATATAGTGCATGTATAAAATATGTCCACATTCAGGGTCAAGTACCATGGGAATATTAGTATGTACCAGTTCTTTCTAAGGTACTCTAGAGGTATGTTGTGTCTGTACAAAAGCAAAGGTGAGGATTGATAAATTTGTCAGAGATGCAATACTGCTGCTGTCCAACTTCCATCAGACCTTTGATAATATAAATTTGTCTTGCAGATTGCCTCTTCCTTCTTGAAAGTCATTTGGTTATAGTATTAGAGGCCTTTGTGCACTGTCCCAGCCAACAATGATCAGATGTTACAGTAGGGAGACTGGTCAGATGACCTGGAAGACAGTTGTGATAGTTCCCCAAACTAAAAGCTACAGCACGACTCCAGATGAGAATGAAAATATCATAGAGGGGAGAAGGGAGGGAAAAGGGAAGCGCAATTGAGAGGCAGTTGATCGGCTTTCCAGTAAAGGATTAAGCCTGTGGTTCTTTGTAATAGGAGTGACTGGTAAATTATCTTTCTGTTGTGCAATAATTCCTGAGTTTTCAGAAAATCTTTCTAATTGGAATGGAAAAACAAAAATTTAAGTGTCTGCTCAGAGTTGCAACATATTGTTTGAAAAAATGTGAACGTGGATGCCCTCCCCCATTCTTATGTCTCCTAAGCTGTTCCCTTGGACGTGCTGGGTCCCTGGTCCAAAGCCGTCCTTTGGGCAGGCTGCCAGAAGGTGGGCTGGAAAGCAGCAGGGTTCTGCAGGAAATCTGCCTGGCAGGTATCAACGTGGCCTGTGGCTGTCAGAAGATTTACTGGCGTGTACGTGTTTTCACAAAACACTTAGTCTTTAGAAGACTTATTTATTTATTTTAAAAATCAGGTTTGGGGATTTTTTACTAGCTTTGGTTGGGAAATATTACCAGCATAGCCAGTGTTGGAGTGTAGAGCATACAAGTTGTTCATTTGATTCAGTGGGTATGACTGCAGGTTAGCCACGGCTGCAAGCTGTTGATACGCTTCTGTTCACCAGAAATGGCTGAAAACTACAGATGTAAAACTGTTTAAGCGACTAGACCCCAATCTGTCAGCGAAGATGTCCCTAGAAATCCTACTGCCTGCTGGAACAGCTGGGCGCATGTACCTATCCACAGGTGGAAATTAGAAAGCTGTAATACAAGTCTGCAGTTAGCAGCAAAGCTTTGAATGCAAATACTCCACTTCTGTAAAGTGAGCAAGTACAAGAGAGTGATTTTGTTTTCTGGCTTTTGATGCATGAGCTGTTGTTTTAACAACAAATTGTGTTTAATTAAGTTGGAAAGGTGAATTTCTTGAGCTCTTAACAAATTCTGCTGTGTGTTTCCATAGTAGTTTGATATTTTTGACTGTGTGACTTGGGAAGTGCACAGTGAAATAGTTGCATGTCCTCATTTTTGAGTTGGCCACATATTATGAGCTTTATTTTACCTATGTTGATGGTATTAGTAAGGCCAAAACTTAAACCTACATATTTATTGTTCCAAAGTAAATTATGGAAATCCTATTACTCATTTGCAGAACCGGTTATTTAATTTCATATGATTCATTTTCATTTAATACTTTTTACAAATTGTTTTGAGGATTAGTCTTCCTCCTTAAAAAAATGTTAGAACAGTCCATTCCAGTTATCTAGTTTGAGACATTCTAAATCTCTTCTAGTAGTTTCTTTGGCTGGGAGAGTTGAAGCACATCCGTTACAACCAACATTAAAGACTTCGAAGAATCGTTGGCCTGCAATTGGTACTAGATATCTGGACATTCCTTATTTCTGGCTGAAGGCTTTGATTGTCTAAATAGATGCTAACATACAAAAAGATTCTCATGAAGTGCACCTCCATTGGCTGTAATGGAGATTGTAGAATGTTGTAATGATCAATATCCAGGAGGCACTTTCCTAACTACTACTTCGTAAACAGTTTTCCTTTTATCATGTTTATAGCATGATAATTAAATGATGAATGTTGTTTAATTTAGAATTATAGTAGATGTATATGTCTGAAGCATATTTATTTATGTGTATGTGTAGAGCACATTCACTTAATATCTGAATGAATCAAACCAGCCTCCTTAAACTACCACTGACCTGAGATCCAGCATCTATAAAATGTTCACAGGTGTTGCCTTTAGGAAAAATGCTTGTTTTCTTCAGTGTTATTATATCAGAAACTCCACACAATGTCACTGCTACTAGACTCTGTGTTTTCTAGGTGTCCTGTGGCTTGGTGGCAGGTTAGTTGTCTTTCTTCACACAGCATCCTCAAAGAGCAATTCTATGTATGCTTTTGTGGTTTTCTCCTGGGTTGAAAGCGTGAAGATATTAAATATATCTTTCCACTTCTTCAGACCCTGTTTTACAGGGGAAATTAATCTTTCCACTTTATTTGGGCCTTCAACTTTTTGTTGACACTTTACTTCATGCATGAGGTTGGATGTAAGCTTCTGTGAGAAGGCTCTGTGCTATTGTGGGTTAGCTCTGAATCTGAATTCAGTTCACCTAGGCCACCTGTCAGCCTTTAAGTTACAGAAACTTTCTACCAGTGTAGAGCTTTTCTGAAAGCTTATGAGGGCAAAATTCGAAGTGGGTTTCGCAAGGAAGAAAATCAAGTTGTTTAGCCACATTCACTAAGACACTACTTAGTCCATATTTAGTCCTTATGTATGTCAAGTTGATATTATCTTTAGTCATACTGTTATTTGGTAACAAAGTTGATATCATAATTGTTCTACTTTTTAATCAGTGTTCTTGTTCATTTGCTTTTCAAAGTCAAGGGCTCAGAACCATGGTACAAGCTCTGCTTGAGAAGCATACATGGAATTCCCCAGGGATCGTACTCCATCATAGCACTCAAGTTATTTGTTTTACATACTCCTAACCTGAGCTTGAAGAAATTTGAGTTGTTTCAAAGTGTAAGATAAAATAATCTTAGAGTTTATGCCTAAGGTAGGCTAGGTAGCTCCAGAAGAGGTGGAAAAGCAGCAGTTACCTGGTTTTGCTATATGAGATATATGGTCTTCCCATTGTATTTCTCTTTTGTCATGTAGGGCAGAATGAACTTGCTCATGGTGTTGCTTTGCAGAAGCAGAAGTCAGCTGGCTTCACTGATGCCAAGATAGATAGCAAAGTCACAGCGCTGCTTTTTGGAGAGGATGAGTTAAATGTATATATGAAGTAGGAATGCCTGGAATTACATCACTGGTCAATGACTAAACTCGCTTTATTTTCTGGCGATTATGTTATGCTGGAAAACTGCCATGTGCTTCAGACCACGGGATGTGCAGCTTAGCAAGTCACCTCTACTTCTGTTGTTGAATCTTCAGAAGTTCCGGTGCAACACTAGTATAGAAAGGATAGAGATATGTCATCACCTAGGGAACAGTCCTTGCAGGGTGCTACGGGCATAGTCATCAGCCAAGTAGCCATTCCCCTAGTGAAAATAAGAGAGTAAAACAATATTATTTTTTTCATGTGTCACATAGTACTATTTTAATGTGTCATATAGTACTAGTCATTACCAAGTTAGGACAGTGTGACGTAGTACTTTCTGCAAATCTTTTTCACCATCTTCCACTTAGATGAACACGGCTACTTTTCAGCCCAAGTTGCAACTTTTCAAGATTTTGTGTGGCACTTATCATTGTAGGACCAGACAAACTTCCAGTTGTGTGTTAGGTAGTGTTTGTCTTTTGCAACTTAACTCTTTTCTTCCCTTTTTCCACAAAAGGACAACTGTCTGTACAATGTGGATTCTACCTATGGTGAGGTTTTGATGTAAATCTACACACTGCTGGCTATCTACATTAAAAAGTATTTCTGTCCAAAGCAATGTTCTCTGCATTTGACCTAGAAGGTGGTGAAACTCTAAAGTTCAGGGGTTAATTCTGCAGTCTCAAAGTCAAGAAGGGTGAAGTTGCAAAGGTGAACTTTAGTGTAGGAGGCTATAGTTTACCTCTGGAGTGGGGCTGTTAACCAGTGTCTTCATTCTGGACCTCAGAAGGTGTTTCAGACACACTGGATTATGGATATAAGCCTCCTTGAAAATAAGGACAAATAACGTAATGTTCACTGGAAAGTCAGTGCAGCAAGTGGGGAAGCTGTCAGTAGGAGAGGGGAGAAGTGCTGCAGGACTGTGAGTGTCCAGTGACTTGACAGCCAGCTATACTGAATTGCTGCCAGCTGGGCAGAAAGTGGCAAAGACAAGTGTTGCCGTCTCCTGGGGAGCCAAGCTCAGCAGAAATGGTGGAAGTAATATACTGGAGCCTGCTCTTGGAGGCCAAGCATCAGTGAAATCTAAATGCATTCCTAACATGTGGATAGCAGAAAGGAAAGCACAAATTCTGCTTGGTAGAGTTAGGACAGAAACACTGTAGACAAATGTGCCGTCAGTGCCTCCAGCTCAGAATTGCGTCATCATTTGAGCTTCCGTCGTATAATTAATTTAAGGAAGTCTTTCTCAGTCTGCAAAGAACGAGAGGGGCAGACCACCATGTTTATGGAGGTGGGATTTCAACTCCAGTATTCACTGTAGTGGAGCACTGCCAGTAACATCTGTATTGGGGAACATGCTCTGTTAGTGGCAGGACTTGCTGACTTCTGTCCCTTCCTCTCTGGAGTCAAGTGTATCTCTCAAAGGTCCCTGCTGCTGCCCTGTAGACGCTGTCACTAGAAGTGGACGATGAGAATGCCATTGAAACTCCAGATGACGTTATTATGTAAGTCCTTAAAATAACATTTTAGCCTGAGAGCACTATCCTTTTACTAGGAAAAGCCATTCTCCTCTGTGTTACTCTGAGTGACGGTGTGAAGACTTAATCCTCTTTGCTCACTGCCTACATTGTCCAAGTATTATGTGGGGTTGGAAAATTCAAAACAATTGCTATAGCTTTGGGCTTCTGTGACTCTTCTCTCCATGCTGTTTTTTAAAAAGAGAGGCCCCTAGTGAAACGTAGGAGATTCTGAGCATTGCAGACCATATTATTAGGTATAAGCTGAAAGTCCTCACCAAAACATCATATGCAGTTTGACACATTATTTGTCGCATCTGCCAGCGCCAGGAACTGACCTAAGCATGGAAACTCAATCCCATCACAGCTCCTGAATGTCTTTGGAGGCTACAAAATCCTTGGCAGGATGAGCAGAAGGAAACCTGCATCAGAGCTGTCTGCTTAACATCTGGACCTGTGTATAAAAAGTACTTAGTGTCTCAATGCAGAGCCAATTTTCTGGCACATGAGAGTGCAGAAATTCGCACACCTGATCATCACTCTCAATCTTGCTATGCTTCCCAAATTTATTTTTTTTAAAGTACTCTATTCACAGAAAAAGGATGAATAAGGTTATACAGTTAGTTCCCATGGCAAACCCCTGAATACATCAGAGGATTGCTGAAGGAGAATAAGCATGTGGTTTTCTCCTTTGACTGTATGGACAGTCAGTTGAATCCACTAATCTTTATCTACCCAGTCATCCTAAACACCCTTATGATGTTCTCAGTTTTGGAGTAAACTTATTCATAACAAGCTGTTGGATTTTCTTCTTGTTTCTTTTTTAGAAGAAAATCCTATGTCTACAGCTTGCTATTTTACTTGCAAATGTTGCCAATTTGTGCTTGAAAGGGAGGGGATTGACATTATTTAGTTAAGCATCTATCAAACCTATCAGCATTTTAAACAGATGTTTAAGTTTAGCTGGAGTATAGGTGGTGGGTTTTTTTCATTCTGTGATAAGACACCAAAACCACAGAATTCTTTTGGAATTGATACTAGCATAGGTAATCTCATCTAAGGTTTCCACGCATACGAAGGTAAGAAGGTGACTGGAAACAGCCAGCCTGGATTTACCAAAGGCAAATTGCACCTCACCCATCTGATTGTCTTGTATCATGGGATGACTGGCCTGGTGGATGTGGGCAGAGCAGCTGATGTGGTTTAATCTTCCATTTAGCAAGTCTTTTTGACATGGTCTGCTGTAGTGTCCTTATAGCAAAATTAGAAAGAAGTAGACTGGAAGGACAAACTACAAGGCCGTGGAAAATTAGCAGGACCTCTGAGGTCGGAGAGTAGCTGTCAGTCATTCAAATTCCACCTGGCAGCAGGTGGCCTTCCTCCGTGGTCACTACTGGGGCCAACGCTGTTCAACGTTTTCCTTAGAGAAACCTCTTCCTGGGTGAAGGGACAAAGTGTCAGACTAAGTTGGTTGAAGGTAATGTATACCCCAGACCAAACCATCTTACATGAATAATAATCTGCTTGTATGCTAAAAAAATGGGGGAAATCATCCTTAATATTTGTAGATGCTGTTTGTCTTTCCAGAGATAGTGTCAGGAAAGAACTTGGTGAAGTTAGTATACAAGATGATGTCTGCTTTCAGTTTTGAGAAAACATACAGAAATGAAAAATTGTAAGAGCATTGGCAGCTCATTCTAGAGTTGCAGGAGGTTGGAGAATTGATGTCTTGGCTATTTTTACAGCTACTTATTGTCTTACTTCTACAATACAAGAATACATTTTAAAAGTCCTGTAAGTTACTAGCATGGGGAATAGGAAACAAGCACGGAGTGCTCTGCCTGGAGTTATCTGCAGCCTTACCTTGTCTCAGCTGAAACATACAGAAAAAACAAGATTTACAGGAATTGATTGCAGATAAAGAGAATTTGTGTATCTGTTGTGCTGCAGCTGGACAGATTCAAATTCCATAGCAACCTCAGGTGACTACTTATAGTCAAATGATAATTCATGCAACATTCATATCATATATTTTAAATTCAAATAGCAAAGTAAGTTTGACAAATCTAGTACCTAAAGTTGCTATTACTACATCAATATTGCCAGACTTGAGTATTAGGATTGGCCTTCCACATTAGGCTCAGAATATTGAGTTTTAAAAGATACATATTTGGGAGATCTTTTTATTTGTCCCTTGACTCCTAAACTTTGGGAATGTAATCACGACTGTTTTCAAGCCACTCTCAAACTTGTCATGACAGAGAAATGGGTATATGCTGGGTGCAAGAGAGCGGAGAAAGATGCATAGGAAACCATGGGTTTCTTCCATAATTACTCGACTCCAGAAATTGAAGTTTTAAAACCACCAAATATTGCAAGGTGTGGTTGAGTAATTACAGTGTGTGATGTTTTGAAGTATATTTGTACAGCTTGGATATTTTCTCATATAGTTTCTTTGGCAAGTTTTGGAGATTGCCAGGACTGCAGAGCAAATCTGAGAGGCAGACCCTGCCCGATTCCTTCTCCATCTCCCCCCACTGTTCAGATTCCAGTTTAACACTCTTGATGTTGCTATGGGATCATCAGTGACTCAAAAATATTTTCTTTTATCTCTTATGAAATAATATCACTGTGGCAGCATCATGCAAAGCAACAGGATCAAACCTAGTTTTCTGAGGAAAGACTGTCCCTCGCTTAGTAACTGCTGCTGCTCTCTGCACCGCTGGGCTCTTCGTCAGAGTTTGCCGTGGAAGTGAAAACATAACTGGTTGAACAAGGAAGAGCTAATGAAACCCCAGCCAGGAGGTGACACCATCCAAATCTTTGTGAGGGAACCCAGCCGATCTCTCAGGTGTCAGGAATGACTTACCGGTGCCAGGTGAATTCCCCTTGCTCTGAAGCCAGCTTGAGCTTACCTGTGAAGCACTGTGCTGTTCATTAGAAAGCATCCCAGATTTACAGTGATCATGTAATTGCATAGAAGTGCTTTCTGCCCAAGCATTTGTTAGACTTCCTGAAGCACTTACAGTCTAGAGAGATCCCCAAAATTAAGTTTTTGTATGGACTGCAGAGAGAACAGGGCAGTTTGAGGGGCTAGCATATGCCTCTGAAGCTTTTCTGTTTGTGCAAAGTTGTCCTCTGACATAGTGGAATATAGTCCAGGCCTTTCTGGATTCTGGAGAGAACAAGGTCCAAAAGGATAATTTCTCTCCTGTAATACCAGTGAAAATATTTTAAACTTTACTTGATTTTTTTTTTTCTTTAGAAGTATTCCATACAGTTTAAAAGTTTAGAAAGTGTATTCACAAGTACAAGGTCTTGTTAGCAGGCATTTCATTAAAATCCACTGTGTGAGTTCCTTTGGATATGCTGAATTTTCTTCTGAAATTATCCTCTTGGCTGTTGAAATTCTTTCCTCAACGAAAATGAGAAATTAATCTTTGTACATAATGGCAAGTAATTTTTGTTCTAACTTCTCAGTGATCTTTCAGTCTTTGGCAGCCTCTTGCTTTGCATAGTTAAGCATGCTAACACCTGTGCTTCAGAATGGTTTTGAGAAAGGTAGGATTTGCAGGTCAAGTGAAACTCCCTCAATTCTCATCTCTCAGGCTCCCACTGTGGTGCCTGCTGACACACCTCAGTGTGGCTGTCCCTCTTTCCTCTCCCTTGTCTTTCCACTTCTTGCTGCAGTACTAGGATGTTGGAGGCCTCTTGGAGTTTATGGTGAGAGGGACCGAGTTTTACGCTATTAAAAAGAAAGCTAAAATCCTCCTCATACGTAGGTCAGTTCTACTTACTATATATCCAGTTCTGTTTTTGGTGAAGATGTCTACATCCTCATTCATATCCAGCATCACAGTGCCACTATGCACTGATGAGATATTGCAGTCAGCCTTGGTTTATGGCTGGACAAAGGTAGTTGTCTTCCAAAATTAATCAAGGCGAGTTTGCTTAAATGCCTAAGTTTCAGTCCTGGCCCCATGGGAAGTACCAAGGCATTTGCCATATGTTCTAGTAGTGCTCTGTTTGAACTTGGTCACAAAGTGGCATCATTTTCCCTGAGGTATAGTCTTGGGTCCACACAGAGATCCCTTATAACATTTCTCCATAGCTCAGAATAGAAGGTTTCTTTTTCATTTAAAAAAAAAACCCAAACCAACAAAAAAAACAGGACTGCATTTGTTTATATGCATAGCTATGGAGATCATGTTTGTACTGCTAATGTCTCATATGACGAGGCGTGGGCTCTCCTAGCTGAATTGTGTTGTCACGCTGGCAAAGTACTTGAAGGAATGCCGTTACGTCGTTGGAAATGACATTGGTCATGCAGCAGGGGACAGTCTGCTGTCACAGTCCCTAACGAGCCAGTACCCAGTGGAGCTGCAGTGCTGGTAAAGGGAGACATGCCAGCTTCTGCACCGAGATGCAAACCAGATTCCCAGCTGCTGGTAGTTGCTGCCATCTCAGGACACTTTCAGAGAGAGCAGAAATGCTAAACCTCACCACCTATCCCAATTACAGTCTGGGCAGTCATTTTCTGCCTCCTAATAGTAGCTTAGTAGTTGAGATGCAATGAATACTTTTAATTTCCTGGTCTCAGATCTTGACCAGTGGCTCTGTTTCATCACTGAGAATTACTTGCAGTCATGAGTTTTTAAAGTACATCTGATCAGGTGTTCGTTCTTGTAGTACAAAAAAAAAAAAAAACAAAAAAAAAATTTAAAAGCATGGAGTGTTTCCCTACCTGCTGTAGGCCAACACTGAGCACTTCTAAAAATCCTACCCAGATTGTTTATACATACATGGGAGATGTTTTGATCTTTTCTTTTTAAGCAGATAGAGTGGTTTGTATGGTCAGAAAATGTGTAAATCACCTTCATTCTTCAATTTTTAAAATTTCCCATAGATCAGTGAACACTGTAAAAAAAAAAAAAAAGGCACATCCACACTCAGGTTTATCATCTGGACTATTAGAGCTGTCATAAGTTAATTCTCAAGTTGTCTTCTCTGCAAGAATTTTTAATAGCTATATAGTATAACGAATGAAGGTTGAGCTCTTTTTTGAAATTTATCATTCATTGAAATGTGAGAGAGCTCGTGTGGCATAAAAGGTCGGTTAATATGTTATATATAACTTTTTTGTTTTCATCTCCTCCTGTTCTTGCAGGGAACTAAAAATGTTTTAGACAACAGATGTGGAACACTTAAAATATTTGGAATGTGTGGGAATATGCTGAGGGACCACCTGTCCTGCAACGCAAAAGACAGAATCGGTTTGTGAGCACTGTTTGTTGCGCTGGCAGTGAACAGGAGGGGCTGTACACTAAAAGTAAAGCAAAATGAAAACTACGGGGTAACTATACCAGGTTGACTTTACTCAAGGAAACATAGGGAAGAAAGATGAATCAACAAGTTCAATGCTCATTAATACTTAGCCAATAATCCACATTTGAGATTCCCTTAATAAGTATAGCCTGGAGTGGTTACTCAGTCTCAGGAAACTCATGGTTAAGAAGAAAAGAAATGGATTTTATCTGATTTAGCCTAAATAAGGTATTTTATTTATTGTTTGACTGCTTCTACTAGTCAGATCCTATCTATTTAGTTACAAATTAACAATTACAGGTAGTAATGACTACATTGGCTATCCTTTGTGAAAACAAAAAAAAAGAACCACCCCAAACCATTTATTTATTTATTTATTATTATGTTGTAGAAAACCAAGGTTTTGATGATAATTTGGATTCTTTTAGAGCCTGAGGATTTCAAGGTGATTTGTTGCTGTTGTCTGTTTTTTCTACACATTTACTATTTAGTGACTAAAGTTAAGAAACGCTGTTTCACAGATGAGGGAACAAAGGCACAGATAGGATCAGTATGTAGCATTTGCATTTCTTCATTTGGAGTTCTGGCATGTGAACACCCACAATTCTTTATTATCTTTTTCCTTCAATGATTTTTAGAAAGGAGGATATTAAAATTGGGATGATAGCTACTTCCCCGCCTTGGGGAAGAATTGTGAAGATAGTTAATGTTTACACCAGTTGCCCCCTCTTTTCCTCCCTCCCACTGTTGCATGAAACTACCGTTGCTCTGGTCCAGGTTACAGTGCAAAGGAAAGGTATTCCTCAGTGCTTCTGCCCAGAGGCAAGTGTAGGCTGGGAAACAGTACATCAGGCTGTGCCCTAAAAAATTAAAATGATGCATAAATCAGAAAGAAATTCAGAGGCTCAGATTCATCCCTCCCTCTATGGACTTTGGAAACAGCGAAGTCTGGTTACACTTAATGGCTTTGGTCTCTCTAAATCTTGGGTATGGATGTGAAGCTGCCTTTCAAAACTGGGATCTCTATCTAATAGTACATGCCCGGAGCCGGTGAATGAAACAGCTGTTGGTGCACACTCTTGATTAGGAATGATAGAAAAAGTCATGACACACATTAGCAGTGTTTCCCACAGCGAGTACAATTCTCCTTGCCCTCGGATATAATGGCTTGCTGCTGTATACTATGCAAACAAATTACATGTACTGTGAGAGCCACAACTTTAAATTTCTCAACCTTTTTGCATGCAAAAATCCAGCATTAATTATGCTTTTTTACATTTAGAGTTCCTCTTCATTCGCTGGAGGGAGGTCTTTGTGATTAAAGGAAGCAGGTTTCATTGAGCCAGACGAGTTCTGCTCTGTCCTCTTTTTCACCTCCCCTCAGGGCAAAGACCAACAGCTTGAGGGTGACCCCTTCAAGAAGTTTCACTGAAAAGGAAGATGAGAAAGGCTGGACGGGCTCTTTCTAACGCTCTGTGCTGGAGCCAGGAAAAGGCAGCTGTTTCTAGCCTTTCTGGGGTTTTTTTTCCCCGTGTTGGTTTTTTTTTCCCCCGGTTTTGTTTTTTTTCCCCCTTTCCTGGTGGCTGAGATCTGGGCTTGCTGCCATATCTGTTTGTCTGTCTGTCTGTCTCATGTTGTTTTTCTCAGAGAGCTTCAGAGGCCAGTTGCCCATAGTCAGTTGCTGGGAACAGAGGTTGTTCCTTGTATCGTCTTAACTCTCCATGCCAGAGTGTTCATGCTTGAATAGGAAACAGCAAGATCTGTCAAAATAGCCCTTTTCTTTAGGGCTTTGAGGCTGCATTCTCCACGGCCATCTGTTCCCTTTCACCCTTTTGGACAATGTTGCTATTTGAAACCAACCACTCTTTGCTCTCTCCCTTTCCCCTTGCCCTCCCCCCTGCCCCCCCAAATCTGGGAAAAAGGGAAAAAAAGCTGTTTCTGGCCCCAACCAGCCTCTAGAGGATTCAACCATTTTGTAGTCCAAGGATTAAAAGTGATATTTTGCAATTTTTTATTTTTCACTGACTTTAAAAATGTAATACATCTCAGGAGAGAAGAGTCCCTGCAGTCAAAAGATAAGTTTGGATTTATGCATTACTCTGCGCAGAGCACTTCGGTGTCCTGTCGCTGCCTGATGCAGACTATAGTGAAAACTTGGCACATCTTGGAATATTTTGCATTATAGCAGGAACGGAAGAAACCTCCTATAGTTAAGGCTGTATAACTGTTTCCCTTCTAACCCTCTGTCTTCGGTCAGAAGAGCTTATCGGGATGAAATTTTCCAGTCTTGGTTGTTGTCCAAAATTGAATTTATTTGCTCAGTTTGAGATAAAGTGAGTCATTCCTTTTTGAGAATGAGATGAAGAAAAAAGCATACACCTCCTCCACTCCAGGGTGGGGGACTGTGCCGTGAAGAGGAGGACTGACTTGCTGAGAACCTCCTGGAAAGTCTGTGTCAGTCAGGGAGTGAAGCCAGACCCCTGTAATCCTCGGTCATTTTAATATCCTCCGTGTTATATACTGCCTCTGTGTGTGTGTGTCTAAGTACATAAACATATATGTTCTGAACAGTGAGCCACTGTGGTCTCTGCGTGTATTAAAATGTTTTGTCATTCATCTTATAATGAGAGGGAGGACGTCTTATATACGGTATATTGGCTGTGCAATTAAAAAAAACAGTCAAAGTGCCCAATTAACATATGTCGTGAAGCATATATGCCCAAGCACTCAGATGCATCTGCTAGGTGTATGTGTAGGGTTCGCCAGGCCAGCCCAAAAGGCTGGCCAAAAGGCTTCAGAGAAGAGAAGTGGATGGGCCACTGTCACAGCCTTCAGCTTGTGTCACGGGCCCCTCTGCACTGAGAAACAGATGCAGCCAGTGAGACCGCTATTGGCAAATGCAGACTTGTGGTTAAATACTCACCAGTTAAGAAATGGCACAGTCAGCCCTGATGATACTCATCGTGAGAAATAATTGAGTCCCTTGTTCTGCGTTTGATAGGCAGAGTTAAAGTCACACATAGCATTTTTTACATTTAATGTTTCCTAACTTTTATGTTCCCAATCATACAACCAAAACATTCTTTCAGTTGTGATGGATAGTATTAAGAGTTTGGCCAAATCTGAACTCCAGATGTGAACAGCTGTAATTTGCAAACAGTCATCTCCAGCCCCCAGATGTTTGGCTGACCTCTGTTTCCATGTTGCAGGCTGAAAGAGAATTGTTTAATCCTGGAATTTCAGTTTTGATAACTCTGGCTCATGATCCAAGCTTTACAGCTCTAAGATTGTTGTTTTTATTTACACCTATAGGGAGTTGTTGTAACTGTAATCTGTGGGACCAATGTTAAGAACACTGAAGGCTAAATTTTCGAAGAAATGACAATGGTCATCATGCAAAGTAAAGCAGTTTGCTCAGTTTGCATACAAAAGAAATCTCAACTTGAAGTGCAATTTAACATTGATTATTAAACGTAGTCCTTGTGGTTAACAGCCCCACCCTGGACTCTTAATTATTGCGTGTTTCAACCCTCTTTATCAAGAAATCGTCACTCGCTAAATTTGAAAATGATCCTGAAAGAGGACCACTACTGAAACACTCCTCTGCTCAGGAGTGAAAAGGACAGATAACTTAATTGACTAGTTCAAGTTCATGGAACTAGGCTGTGATCAGAAATTGTTATTTGCTGAAGTTTTTTTATGCTGAATATATTGAGAAAGGTCCACCGTGGTGTAGGCTGAATGTCAGTGCTAGTGTTAATTGAGCAAACTCAGGTGCTGGCAGTGATCTGGCTGTAGCAGCGCAATGCTCTCTGTGGCTTCTTAGCAGAATATATTTACCAAGGCAGACCTTAGTGCTCATTCAAAACTGGCTTGCACACACCTACAGTCCTTTTCCGTCTGCCATGTCAGCATACCATCAGCCTACTCCCTGGGAAATGGACAGCCGTGTCAGAAACACCCTCAGTATGTTAGCACTAATTGGTGCTTTTATTGGCCACTTCAATGGAGAACTCAATGTGCGACAGAAACTCGACTCTCACCCTCCTACCCTCTTCACTCTTCCGCGCCCTGACTCTCAAATATAATTTAAGGTTCGTTTGCAGACTGGCTCCTACCTCGCCTGGACTACTGCTGCTTCTGCCTGCACTGTGTCAGTTTTGTGGGTACGAGAGTTAAGCTGCCAAGACACTGGTTCTTTACCAGAACATATTTTATGGAAAAAACCCATAGACTATGGGAATACAGTCTGTGTCTCGGGCTGTAGCATCCTAACGTGACCATACTTCTGTGAGCTGCGTTCTGAAACTCACTGCAGTTTCGGAGCTATATCTCCCTTTCCTCCCCACAGATGTATTCGTTTTTGTTCTGCCTTTCTGAGATTTAACCATTTAGGCTTCCAGACTTCAGACTGTTATGTTGGGTTGTTGGGGTTTTTTGTCCCTGTCAGGGAGGAGTGTGACAGCTGGTTCTAGCCTGGAAAGTTCGGAAGTGGCAAATCCAGATGATGAGTAAACACTAGCAGAGACTGATGAAGTTTAGCAGCTGAGATTAACCATCCTGGGAAAATCAGATACGATAATGCCATGGCTGTGTAGGTCAGAGGGCCAAGGCTTGTGGCATGCAAGGCTTCAGTTGCTCTGACAGCGGGATTCTAAATCTCAGTTCTTTATTCAAGCCTTAAGGGACTTACACACATGTAATTCTAGCATTCTGCCCCCTCCCTCCTACATGCCTTCTGATTAATATCATGATCTGTTTAATTCCCTGAGGGAACTTAACCAAAAAAATACAGCAATAACTTGTAGCATGATTGGTGAGGTGATAATTAAAAGCATTTTCTGGTTCACAGGGCCCTAGCATTGCCAGATGCCATGATTGGGCAAGCTTTGTTTTTCAACCTATGCATTCTTTATATGTGCTGGCAGGCAAAATTCCAGATCTGAGTTGTTTGGGGGGGGTGGGGGGGGTTGTCCCCCTTAGGTCAATGGTTTGGGATTTTATTTTCTAGTCTTGGAGAGACAGGAAGAAGTGACTGCATAAATGAGGTTAGATGGAAGAAGCTGCTTTAAGTTTTAGTGGTGAGCAACGTAGGAAAGAACTCTGGATACTAAGAGAGTGGTGTAAATTAGTACAATTCTAGATTTTATCAAAAGATGGAATTTCTCAAAAAACATCATTAGAAAGGGAAGGCGGGTGAGCTGAGGGGTAAAGAATTTATCCTCGGTTACAGAAAGGAATTGACTTAACCACTGTCTTCTACTTGGTCTTCACCATCCCTCCCACCAAAGCAGTACTCATTCGATCATTCGCACTAGCAATGCAGCAACCATAGAGTGCCGGAAGCTCATCACTTTGTGGTATGTTGTCAGGCCACAGAGGCAGAAGGACTATACCGGTAAAAAGAAAGTATCTGTTCCCAAGGTTTTCAACTCCCTGACTCCCTGATTTGGGCCCTGTTTCAGGTGCTGTAAACCACCAGCTGTCTTCCCACCTCCACAAATCTCCCGAGACCTGACCATTTTGGTCATGGCTGGTAGATGATCTGGCAAGAAATCAGACCAGCTGGATTTTCTCCTTTCTTAATGTCAATTCCTTTTTTAGGTCAGCAGACAGGAGTCTCAGTACTAGCATGTGTGTGCTTCTCTCTGACCGTCTCTCTCTTTCTCAACTCAAAACAGGATCGACATGAACTCACTGATCTCAGAGAATGAGATCCTCTGGTGTAAAACACGCTGGTAACAGTGGGCATGCTGGTGTGGGACAGAAAACAAACCAGCATCTGTCCAGTTCTCTGGAGAACCCTTCCTATGTCTTGACCTGGATAGAGGTCCCAGCTGATTTTTCAGGGTAGAATAATGATTAATATTGCTTATTTGAAAAAGCTTCTAATGTTTCATGGAGAATACTGAAAGTCCTTATTTATATACAGTTTTGCTGGCCTGTCACATATTTTGGTATATTTTCCCTTATTCCTTAAGGAAGATTCCTTGTAAGTGGGGAATAATCATCAGCAGCTAAGAGATTCTTAAACTGCAGTTCTCATTAAAAGAAGGTCTTTAGGTTGGGAACTATCTTTTTGTTCTCTGCATAGTGGTTTGCATATTGCAGATGAGAGCTCTAGGAGTGGTCACAGTAGAAATACTGAATGGCTGGAAAAAAGACAGCAGAAAGGACCTTATTCTTGATCTAATATCAGATTAACACTGTAAAAATCACCCAGAATGTGTGTGTACACAGATACACAGAAATATAATTATGAACAAAAAAGTGTGAAAACTCACCTGTTTGGGCACATGAGATAAATAAACCATGTTGTCCAAAATAAGAAGTGAGCTCATTCCCTTTCTGTTACATTCACTGCTGTCTCCATCAGAACTTTGCAGCTGGATTCTATAAGTGGCAATTCTCGGTCTCTTGATGATGACAAATGAATCGAAACAGTCTTTTCAGTGTAAACTCTAGTAGGCACTCCAGTGCTGCAGCAGTAACATAGCTACGAAATAGGGGTGGTCAAAAAAACTTCAATTGAAACTGTATTTTTTTAAGTGGGGATTAGTAGGGGTTTGCACTCATTTGCTTTGTTTGCTAAGTATATTTTGATGACTATGCTATTAAAAAAAAAAAGGGAGAACTAAATTACCTATCATTGATTACTAAACAATTCCAGGTTCCAGCCAAAATATTTTTACTTATTTTTAATTAAAATTCGAAGTAAACTGGAATAACCTGGGGGGGGGGTTGCACAAATTTAGAACTAGGTGTTTTTTGGGAGTAAAATTGCCAGATTCCCTCTCTTAATTAAAGAAGGAGAAAAAGCATTTTAAAAGTTGGAATTTTTACATGGCTAGTTTTGTGACCAGGCTTGATTTCCTACAGCAGCAACTGATTTTCCTGCCATAAGTCTGAAATAATAGAAGAGTGCATGAATGCAATACTGTGCTTTAGGACGTTTTGATTTTTCTCCTAAGATAAACTAGGCTCTGCTGTTGATATGCCTGCATAACCCATTAACTGAAACAGATCTGTGCAGTTCGAATGGGAAGCAACATTTGCTTTAGTGTCTGTTGGTACAAATCAGTAATTTGTGTTTGGTAATTACCTAGGTGTGTGTATATATACATCTTGGTCTGTGCTTTGTCTTAAGCGGGTGATATCAAATGGTGGTCTAAGTAGCTGTCTGCGGCTAGGGCCATGGCTTTAATGTAAAGGACCCAGTTTTTTTCATCCTCACTCATTTTCTGTCAGTTTTGTGAAGGTAGAGTATATGACAGGAAGAGTTTGGGACGTACCTTGGCGGACCAGTGCAGAGAGTGAGACGGTCACCACTGTAGGGTAAGAGAATCAGAGTCACCTTTTGGCTAAAGAAAATGCTGTGGAGAAGGGCTGAAAATGGCAGAAGTCAGTGCGTGGGAGTTCGAAGGGCGCTGTGGTTAGTTACTTCACAGATGAGTTTGTCCTGTGGGTTGTTTTTTACTGTGTGATGGGTTTTTCCACCATTGGATATTTTTATACTTGTACTTTCTGAGTAGGTGAAGATGGAAAAATAGATTGGGGGTTGAGGGTTTTTTTTTTTTCTTTTTTTTTTTTCTCTCCCTTCTGGTGTCATTGTTAGAGATCTGCACCAAAAATACAGACTAAATGCAATGCAGGTGAAAAGCAGTGATCTTTATGAGCTCTGCCAGTGAACCGGAAAGCTGCACAGCCTGAGCAAGAGGGAAAGTACTTTCATTTTTATTGCATGGTGTGCCGTTTTTGTTGCGCTCAGTAGTTTAATTCTTTATAAATATTTTCTCTGTACTTTTGGAGAGTTTTTTCCTCCTTTTTGATCAATCAAGCTTTTATCACTATGATTTGATGTTAAGATTTGGTTGCTTCTTTATTTCGTTATTTCACTGTTGTATTGTGCATCGATCCCTTTTTTGCATTTGATGAGAAAACATTTTTGAACTACCAAATTGACAGGGATTGCAAAGGGGCCCAGTGGTGGGGATGAACCTGCCAGGCAATGACTTTCATCTGGAAAGACAAAAATCTGTATGAGAATGTGGAAAGGGTGGAATTCATTGCTCTGTGCAGTTATACCAACAAGGAACAGGTTATATTTTTGATCAAGAGTATAATCACTTTCTGCCTGCAAGGACTCCTTGCATTTATAAATGTAGTTTTAAGAAGTCTGTTTTATTTGATTCAAGACACTGGTCTAGTTATCCTAATTGTCATAGGATGAGACACTAATGAAACTGAAGTTCCTTTATGATTAAATCCCCTTCAACCATATTTGCAACAATTGGGACTTGGTTACATGAGGATTTAGTCATTAAAATGGTGCCTCCTTATATGTAGAGGATGAGAAGGTCTTTGAGACCATGTCTGTACTTGTAATTCTCTGGTTGGACATAGTAGAATAATCCCAGAATCAGTTTTGAGCTGAATAGCCTTAATCCTACTGTTTCCTCCAGTGAAAAATGGAAGGTGGAATAAACCCAATTTCCCCATCCTGCCTATATGTGGCATTCATCTCAGCGATAAGGAAGGTACTTATGGAAGGTTTGTTTTAATTACATTGATGGGGGGAAACAAACAAAATTAATCTAGCCCTTGTGTATAAGTAGGGCCAAGTGTTGTTGCCCAATTCCACCAACTCCTTCCAGGGCAGTGGAGCCCAGCATGACCCTCTTCTTCAGCTTGGAAGCAGCACTGCAGGACTCAGTTGAAGAATCATCCTTTCTTCCTTGGTTTGTTTTTCCCCCGGTTGTGGAGAGGCGTTTACTTTGCATTCGCCTCAGACCACAAGAAGCTTTATTTTCACTTGTGACAGCTGTTCAGTGAGAGTGAAGCAGCCAGTTCCTCCTTTATGCTTGCGATCCAGAACAGATATGGTCTCTGCTGGTGTCTCTGCTGGTGCCCTGAAGAGCTCAGTTTCACAACAGACAGTAGAACAGGTACCTTGTGCGGTCCTAGGCCTGTCTGCTGATGTGCACTTTGAAGATCAGTTTAATGCTAGTTCTTTTTGTGTGAGGAAGGAAGGAGTGTTTACAGGGATTGAAATCACCACTTCATTTTACTTGAGCTGGATCTGAATACATAAAGCAGGGGGCTGTTTAGAGGTCTTTTCTTACCCTTCTAGCATTCTCATGCTAGGACCTTCCCATGCTAGGACCCTAACTCCATGCTTCTGGACACCCACTTCCTTTTCCTACATACTGCATCCATAAACTGAGATCTGCCACCTTTCTCTCAACTGTCAGCGCTGTTTTCTTCCTCTCCCTAGTCCCTACGCTCCCCGTATCACCCGTGTCCTGAGCAGAAACCATCCTGCCAGCAGCGACTGGAGTGCGAGCTGTGCTCTCAGCAGGCTGGAGAGATGGGAGCTGCTGCCTGTCAGCTGATTGCACATCGCTGGCTCTGTGGAAGCATCCACCCCACAGCACAGATAAGCGCCTTCAGGTCACAGCTGGGAGCTGTTGCTCCATACCACTCTGAAGTGGTTCGAGTTGGACAGTTCGGGGACTTCTGAGCAGAGACCAAAGTCCCTTATGAGCCTGTTTTCTTCTTGGGCCAAGGTTGGTCTGATACTCCCATCTCTAAGTATGAAAATGTCAGGGTTTAGAAGAACAAGGCAATGTATGCTGAAAAATATCACTCTCTCTTTGAACATTATTATTTATCCACTTCCCTTGTCTAGTTCATTAATGACTAAGTAGCAGTTGAAATAACAGAAAAGATAAGTCCGGGGTTTTTTTAAGGCCATGTTTGAATATAAATCTGTTTTCTTAACATATCCTCTTTCCTTCCTCCGAGACATTTACTATCTTTTTGTGTTTAGAGCAAGGAGAAGGAATGAAGCGTATGCTGTCACTGCCCTTGAACTTCTTTGCAAAGCTGGCACTGCTTCCCCCTCGGTTTACTTCACTTCTTGTTGGTTTGCCTCTCTGTCTGCCCAATGCATCAGCTTGCAGGAGGATCCCTTATAAAATGGAAACTTTTCCTGTGGGGCATTCCTTTCCACCCTGTAAAAAGTCTTTGCTGTAAATTTGCTCCAGGCTTACTAACCACTTTGCACCAGAGTCATAAATTTGAATAACTTCACAGAAGAGGATTTGCCTGAAAGTGGGTCACACAAACAGCCCTCTTCAGACAGGGGCTGACACAGTATGGTACAGTAGGCTTTCTCCTGTATAATAAAATAAAATAAATGACAGCAATTAGCTTGCTTGTTCTGCCACAAGCTGTAGACCTCTAGCACTTCTGTTCACTGTGAGACAGGTTTTAGGCCTGGAAGGAATGCAGAATTAGGAATTGCTACGGACTGGTATCTCCGTATTATCAACAGGCTCCAGGCATTTAACTGCTTGAATGCCCAGCTCAGGATTGCAACAGCAAGATGTTACTCCTTCTGTTAGCTAACAGCAGAGACACATAATTTGAGGGAAGTTTGGATGTGAATTTTGTGGCTGTTTTATGCCAACAGTAGCTACTTCTGGAATGTCTGGGCTTTTTGTCTGTAGTCAGAGCTCCCATAGCAGCTGTGGGTGAATTGCTTCTCAGTGGTGGGGAGTGGTGGCTTCCAGCTGCATATGGGGGTGCAGTTACACCAGCTGTGAGGGGAACACCTCCACACCCACCAGAACTCACACTTGGCTGCCTCACTTGAATTTTGTGATTGCTACCCATTTTTAGCAGGTGGAAAGAAGGACAGTGTTGACTACAGGAGGAACGTGCAGCTTATTCCACATGACAAAGAGAGGATTGCAAAACTTTAAAGCTGCTTCACTGTCTTCTATTCTCCCTTAGCCTCTTTGGACAGTAATGGCATTTTACTTTCGTGGTGTTAGCACAAAAACAAAAGTTTGTAGAACTTAATGAACTTAATGAAGTAACTTGGTTTAAGTCATTTTAAGGGAATGGAATACAGACCTCCCAGCACCCTGCTTTAACACTTGAACCTGTTCTCTCCTCCAGCTGGCAAATTAAATCCAAAACTTAGATGAAGAGAAGTTATTATTATCAATACATCCACCCTCCCAATAGAGATGGGTTAGACTAATTAACTGAATAGCATTCCTAACACTGAAACTTCCAGTTAGGTGGTCCTGTGGTGAGTTATTCAGGTGGAAGTTTGATGCTTATCAAGATATTAATACCTTTGTTTTGAGGAAAGAAAAGCAGCCATCCTTGCTGGATGGCACAACTGTAGCCTGTTTTCAGACTAGAACAGATGTTGTTCTGGAGAAGTGAGTATTGTACATGTCGCAGTGAGTTCCTCTCAGACAAGTACAGAGTCCAGACTCATGTCAAACTATTGGCTTGAACCAGGTGCTTCGCTCATTTCTTTTGTAGACCTTAAACATTTAAAGACCTAATCCAAATCCAGTTGATGTTAATTGAACCTTGTATTACTTGGGGGGGGGGGGGGGGGGGGGAGGTTTGAGGTCTTCAGCTGAGTCCTGTAGCACACTGCAGTCATTCCAGGCCCTTCTTTCCAGCCTGCTGCTCCCCTCTGCCTAATGCAGTCTAATACAGTGTCCTTCTCACTGCTTGCAAGCTATTGGCAGTGATACAAATAATGATTATTACTGCATGCCAACACTTTTGGTCTTACCCTTTACTGGATATTTTTCCAAAATAAAAGCTTTAGTGAATGAAGAAATTATGTTTCTGCTCTTAATAGTTGGGAGGAAAAAAGTAACAAAACCCACAACCTTGCAAATGTAAAAGCAATGAGGGGTTTTAACCCTGAATCTTCCAGAAGCTCTACTGGGCCGTGAGATGACTTTGTCATCTCAGTACAATATTGCTTCCAAAACCTAGTACTTATAATTTAAATTTCAACATTAACTGTTGCATTACAGATCATTTTGACAGAAACATAAGGCTGCTCTGAAGTTTGTATTGCAGAGTAAGCGTCTGGTCTAACTTTAATTGACTTAGTTGACAAGGATTTCATGATTGTCCTGGGGAAGCAATTTTGTTTGTTGCCTAATAGATGACAGGAAATTCCCCAACTTTAAATCTTTCTCTCATTCAACTTCAGGCCAACACTCATAGCTCTTTAACAGTATGGGCTGTGCCTCAAACGGTTCAATTTTCAACTTGCACATGATCATTTATACCCACATAACAATAGGGATTTTGTTTCTGAATTTCTATGGTTTGTCTGGCTTGCTCTGTTCTTGAAGTGTCATTTGAAGTACAAACAAGTCACCCATCTATCTATTCATCTTACACAGAACTTGTGGTAAGCAAAGATGAAGGTCTCAGGCACCTACCTGCCTGCATATATATATGTGTGTATGTACAGGTCTCTGGTTTCACTATGAGAAAGCTCAGGTGCAATGGCAGTTCAGCAAGCTGGATCATGTGGCATTACTGGAAACACTTCTTTATGTTGTCATTGCTGATTGCAGCAAAGTGCATTTTGCTTCAGGGTTATATAAAGTTCATATGATTTCAGAGACACTGGGATGGTATTTACAGCTAAGGGGCTCCCTTGGCATATCTTAGAAAATGTGTAGGATGCTTGATGGCATGAAGCAGCATTCTGATTTTTACATCAGGGTATTGTGGCACCACATCTTGCTCCTTTAGCTTCCCTTCTGCTATGTCATTATACGCTGTCACTCTGCTGGCCTGCTTCCCTCTCCTCTGTGCCCACAGAAAGCTGGTTTGCTTGGGGATAGAATATCTAAAGAGGAAAAGGCAAGTGTCCCTCACACATGGTGCAACTCCAGATATTTAGAAAATGTACTGGTCTCTCCAAGAGGGTAGGTACTACTTTGCAATGTATCCTGAATTCTTGGCACTTTTTCTAGGTATCAGAGGGTGAGATGGAGAACTCACACTGCAGTTGTATAAATAAATCAGAAAGGTAGGAAATTCATGCGATAGTGCCATCTATTAAGTACCAATTGTGATTAACTAGCTTAGGGAATGCTCCGAGATGACTGATTAGGGTTTCCATGCTGAACCCTTCTCTGTGGTGCAGTCCTGATGCAGTTTCTTTCATATTTATCTTCAGGAGCTTCTGGAAGTGGGAAGAGGGAATCTGGTTGTGTGACAGCAGCCCTTGGCAACACATGGAGTCACAGTGTCAACACCAGGCTCATTCTACAATATCATGACTTGCCAACAAGACAGGTGAGAATTTAACAATGAAGAGAATTTAAAGCTACACCAGCAGTGCTTGGTTAGATGGGCTAACTGTGTCCTTCAGCCTCTGTGGTTATGCCACGTGTGTTGAGAACCTGGCACTATACAGCCAATTGCTTATCTGGGGTGGGGGGCAGTCAGTGTCCTCTGCTTTTTCAGGGGTGGTGAGTCCTCCAGTGCCTCCCTGTGTTAGTCTGGGCTTATCTGAGTTGGCCTGTTGGCACAGGCATACAAGTTCCTTGAGCTTTTAGTGCATTTCATGTTGTGGAGATGAAGGGTAATCCTTAAAGTGCTTTCCTGCATGGGGATTTTGGGGCAGGAGTAGGAGGCTAGTCCTTTCACTGCCATGAATGTTTTGCTGTCATCGTTTCCACTCTTGGTGCCAAATTTCGGCTGTGACTGTTAGGACAGGGAGCACTCTATCTTCTGCAGCTACTGTTTGCAAGTGGAAGCTTGCTGCCTGCACCAGCAAGCTTAACTTTCAGCAGTAAGTATGGTACCAATTTTCCAAAAGTAGGCCTGCAAAAAGGAGACTTCATGCTTTTGAGTGAAATATAGTAGCATTTTTGACTGCAATCTTCACCTCTTAATTTAAAAAAACTGTGAAAAACTAGGAGGCAAGACCTTTGGGGTTTGATTGAGGGAATAACTTTTTTTTGTTTGTTTTTAAAAACATCATAACCCATGATTTCATCTGTCCCTTGGGATATCTGCGGTTATAGTATCTTTTGGCTTTGTCTATTCTGTTTTGGCATTGATGTAACTCTTTCCAAAGGCTGTGACCCTCAGTCTTAATGTTATTGATTTTCTGCCCATTAAAATAGAGAGCTGTCAGAAAAATTGCTACGCGAAATTTGTACCGTCTTACTCCTATAGCATTACCACCCACGTGCGTTCAAATTGGTGCTCCTGGTTTTACTGCCACAGCACAAGGTTTCTCGCTTTTAGGTTGCAGTCTTTAGAGCCAGAGGAGAGGAAGCCATCCTGGTTTATTCTGCTCATTAGAAGTAAAATTATAATGATGACACTTCTGTTCCTGTGTGAAGCAGCGGTAGTCTTCTGGACTCTCAGGTAGCAGGTTAAGTGTGTCGCTCACAGTTAGAAAAGGTGTCTTCTGGACTCGCTTCTAAAGGCCCTGCACAGTTGTATAGAAACATACTCTTACTGCTGCTGCTCTTATGAGTTCTCTTTGTTCTGCTTCTTATTCTGGTCTGTAATGAGTTCTCCTTTTCTACATGTGTGTGCAAAATGCAAAGCTGTTCACAAATTTCCTGGATCGCTTTGGAGGTACGTGAGAGGTGGAGTTGGCAAAGGGAAAAGAGCAGAAACTGGGCTCTGTGCTACTTCATGATGCACAAAGTCAGCTAAAAAAGGATTAAGAACATTGCTCTGGTGGTGGAAAGAGGGAGCAGGTTTCCTAAAGAACATTCGGATATTAAATGTAGTTTTTCCTGATTTTGTTTGAGAAGTAATGGATCACAAGTGTATGAAATGTTTTCAAGCCTTTAAAATTACATTATAAAAATATATTATGCTCTGCTTAAAAAAAAGAGGAGTTTTACTCTGTTCCTAACTGGGCTTATCAGGTGCATCACTTTGCTTGCATGTGAAGCCATGGGCTCATTCTGTTTTAGTTAAGCAGAAGAACTAAATCTACAGTGAGGAAAAACAACCTTAAAGTAAACGTTAGTATATATTATTAAAAGCAAAGTAATTTAAAACAGAAGCCTGATATAAATAGCGATAGGTCTGTGAAGTCCTTGAATGAAATGAGGTATGCCCATGATGTCCTGTAAGTATTTCCCTGTTGCTGATTATCTGTGTCCCTTTTTTAGATAAATTCTCTTTTCTTAAAGTCATTGAAATCTTTCAGCTAGACGTGCAGTTTCCAGTTAGAGGAACACATCTAGAATTACCCTACCTGTCACAGCACTGTATTGATCAAATTACTATAATTTTACACACATATGTTCTTTCATAATTGCTCTATACCCACTTTCAGAAATGAATTGTGAATAAGGTGCCTCAGTTCTTGAGATGCCATTTCAGTCATCATAAGGTGGTTCTGCCAGGAGGTATTGGATATCAGTGCTTTGAAAACCAGCATTTTTTAAGGAAGCTTAACTTGGAGGTCCAAAAATTCCCAAGTCAGTAATCACTTCTACAAATTCCCATATTACTGTATTAAAAAAAAAAAAAAAAAAAAAAGAAGCCTGTGATTATCTGCGTAGTACTGGTTTTAAAGTGAAATTATGCTCCAGGAAATTACTGAAAGCACACAGTTGTTCCAGAGACTTGGGTGAAAAGTAGTGCAAAACCAAGTTTTCCCTGCTTTTCACAATTTGCAACCCTTCAGAATTAGTACTGTTCAAGGAATAACCTGCGTTTTGTTCTGACTTGCACAGCAGACACAATTTTTTCTTTCAAGAGCTAGAATTCATTCTTCCTCAGTCACTTGACCTCCTGAAGATGATCTTCCTGGCTCTACTTTCTCTCCTTCCTTCCCTGGAGGAGCTGGGGCAGTGGTGACAGTCTGAAGGATCTTCCCTTACATCTGACTTCCATGGTAGTAGAGCCACCATGCTAATCCTCGCTGGGAAATCCTACCCATCAAGAGAGAAAGCACCTCTTGAGATGCACTGGGCCATGAGGCCCAAGGGTGGTATTCTTCAGAATGTGAAGTGACAATGGAGTCATTAATAAGGATTCAAGCAAGCAGTTTTCCAAAACCATACTATCTTCTGGACAGGATAGGCCACAAGCTAGATATTTGGTCTTAGTCATGCAGTATTTGTTTCTGGGAAAGCTTGGGGATGTAGTCCCTGTTCCTGAAACTTTGGGCCAGGCAGCCAGGGCAGCAGGTGGCAGAACGAGTATGCTACAAACCTAGGGAAATTAAGCATAGAATTCCTACACAGGATTTTTTTTAAAATATTAAATAAAAGATTCCTTTATTTTGTTTGTCCAGCAGACATTTTTCCACCCAACTGTCCCTTTTTCCACCCCACCCTCCATATGTCTGGTGAACATTAATAAGACAGCAGCCAATTCAGCAAAGCAATGAAATTTCTGGGACATCCTACCTGCCTTAAAATCAGTTAGGTTTGCTTTATTGCTTGGACAGGAACAGGTTTCTGAACAAACAGATGAACTTTCCTCTTTTGCCCCCTTCTGATTTTGGTTTCCTCTAAGACAGAAGTATTGCCACTGGGGGAGGGCAGAAGGAGGTTTCCAGTCTGCATTTAAAATCATTGCGCCACCAAAACCCACAAGCATGGACTACCAAAACCCACAAGCATGGACTACCAAAACCCACAAGCATGGACTACCAAAACCCACAAGCATGGACTACGGTGTAGGAGCCTTTTAACTGCTGAGGTGGGACTGAGCTTCACACTTCCACGGCAGCATGGTGGCGTAAGAGCGTGGGAGAACGCGGGAAAAGTTAATTGTTTCACACAAATGGGTTCATGAAGGGAATTTACTATTATCTTTATGGATACTGATATTTGATTCTCCCTAAGCACTCTTGTGAGTAGTTAACTGCGACATTTGTTTTCCTGAAATCCATACATAAACATGCAGAACCTTTGAGTTTGGGCCAAAACCAAGGGGGCTGCACTAGAAACTGTCAGACTCCTCAGTTACCCCTGTGTGTATAATTATCCTTCTTTCCTGAACTGGAGTTAGCAGGCTCCAAGGTTGCTGTTTTCATGCGCGCTCAGCTGTCTTTGGGGGACAGCATGGTAGGGTTTAATACATTGACATGCTATATTTAACATTTTATTCTTGTCTGTTGGAGACAGGGTACTGGATTAAGTGAGACACTGGCCAGACCTGATATGGCAACTTCCATGGGCCTGGTTTATTTTATAGTTTTCAAGGGATTTCTGAGATTCATAGTATTGTGTTAATGTCTGTAACGTGTTTTGAAATTCTCAGATGGAAAGTGCATGTAGACGTGTTATTTTTATAACAAATCAGTGTTTTCCTGTGGTATTTTCAAGAAAGAGCATTTAGGATTGAGATATGGGCTGGAGCTTTCAAGCCATGCTAGGTGAGCTGTTGTGCAGCAATCTCCCTGCTTCAGGTAAAATGTTTCAAATGCATAAGTATATAGTGACTCATTCTTAAAATACAAAACAAAACACCCTGCTTTCATTCAGAATAATGCCAGACATAACTTTTGTTGTGTCCTTGGTTACAGACCAGCTGTTTTGTTGTGCTCTGCTTACTATCATATGAATAAGCCCTGAATAAGCATTCCAAAATTGCAATGGTGAAGTAACCATGGTACTCGATAGCGTGGGGAAGGGCTGGGAGAGAGCCGAGGGGAGTGGGGATAAAGTTTTACATTTATGTGACTTGCTAAGGCCAACTGCTATGATTCTTTACCTTAAATTTGTTCTAATTTTAGTGAAGCAGTTCTTTCAAATTGTACAGATGTTTGGCTGTAACTTTACCAGTCATTGAGAAAATATATTAAAAATAGAAATAATGTAACTTGTTGCAGTCACGATGGTTTCAGAGCATAAGTGAGACCAGATTTATCTCTCCCTGTAAAACATTGAAGGTAGTCGTTATGTGGACTCTGTAGCTGCTGGATAGCTGTCCCGTTTTAAAGATAACACCAGGTGAGATTTTCATCCATAAAAAAGGGAAGCAAATAAACCGCAGAAAATGAAACAATCTGAAGCAAAGCAAGTAGGCTGTGGAGAAGAAACATACACCAAGTACTACTATCTGGGATTAACACTTTCTAAATTTTGCCTTAATAATCTGGAGGATAGCAAGTGCAGTAATGAAGTTTGGAAATGGCATCCAACTTTTATGTGTCAAAACATAATGGAAGATTGTAGCCTCATACTATAAAGGGTTCTAATTACTTTGGTGAGATAGTAATATTTAGTGGGGAGAAAGAAGAGGCAATGAAATGTAATCAGAACATCTACTGAAATCACTCTGAGATGGAAGGAATAAGGTCTAATACAAATAAAATACAAAGAGCATTGGTGTGTTTTCATCTATTAACTTTGTAGCAGTTATAGCTACCTGCTAAAGCAAATGGAGGAGAAGAAAATGCGATGAAAAAAGATATTTTTACTAGTTTTGGAGTCAGATGAGGAAGATGGAGATGGCCACTAGTTTTGAGAAATGCAGACAGAAAGCTTTTCACCTACTTCAGTGGGAGCAGAGGAGAAGTTAGTTCTGTCTTTGGCACAGTGGGGCAAGAAAAAGCCCATGGAGAACTGGGCAGTGAAATCAGTGTTTGGCCAAAGGAGATGACTGAGGATGTGTGAAGGTTGCCCTTTGTTATGTGTGAGGCAAGAAGTATTGCTCTTTACGTTGTCTTCTGCTGAGCTAGAATTTGGAGAGACTCAGAAGAAGTCCCTAAACAAGTACAGAAGAAAACTCTGCATGTGGGTTTTTAGGAAAAGTATTAGGACAAATGAAGTGCTATTCAGCAGCTGCGATCCATGTCAGGAAAAGCTGTCTTTATATGCTACATGAATCATGTGCATTGTACAGTAATGCAGATTGTGTAGATAGTACAATACTTTTTTTTCAATTGTTTAGACATGAGAAAATCTGCAGATATCAGTGGATAATGAGGTCCAGTAAGCAGTGATAGAAAAGGGATGTGGCTGTTGGGTTGTTTTAAAATGGAAGTGGTATGAAGTTTCTATCTGTTCTGAGCCATCTTATTATATAATGTGCTTATCATGTGGAAAATCAGATCTGTGAAAACACAAAGAGAAATTTTTTTAAAGTTCTTTTTTAAGAGACAAATGATGGTATGGAGTCATGCAAGGGATAGGAAATTTTACAGGAAAGTAGATTTTTTTTCAGGTGAAATTAATTTTTTATGGTTCTGCATTACAGAGTATGCTGCTTTTGAAGAAATAGCTGCAGGAGCACGTATTTGATTTCTGCAAACCCTTCGATTTAAAGAAACATGTTTTTCTAGGATACACAGTTTACTCCAGAGACTTCTGCCTTACCTCGGCTATCATTTGAATATTTTGAATCAAGACACAATGAAAGGTTGTTATGGCCTCAAACTTCCATGCATGTATATAAACCACATCCTTTAGCATATGTAAATAAGTAGCTTATGGGTTTTTTTTCTGATTAAAAAGGCTCTAGACTGATAACCCTTATGACAGAAATCTTTTTCTTATCCATAGATCATATACAAGCATAAGCAGCAATATGAACCTTAGTTGCATGTGAACAGGATGAAACTGGACACAATGCACAACTGTAGCATAAACAGATTTTTATTGGCACAGTATGATACTGACTTAATCTAGCAAAAGTGCCAAATGAAAGGATGCCATAAAAATAGAGAAGGTTCATTAACAAGTATTTGGAGCTCAAACATCACTAGGTCACTCACTTTCCTGACTTGTGTGTTTGTTCATGTCTCTGTTTGCAGTAAGCTTCCTTCATAATAGACTTGTGGGGGATGGTCATACAATATAAACATCACCGTAGCCCTGTCTACATTAAATGGGACTGGATTTATGTCCCTCTCCTCTTAACAGGACACTTTTATATAGAGAAAAATGTTTCCATCATTCTTGAACAAGAATTCATTTACTCAGGTGCTTATATAACACTAATCAATTTGTTATCTAAGAATCTAAATAGAAATGAAAGGACCCTAGACAAAATGGAAAAGAATGAAAGAAAACCTTTAAATAGTTCATCTTTTTCTCTGTCCTTTTTTTAATAAGC